>NC_030684.2:7054262-7381762 GCF_000004195.4 Xenopus tropicalis
AAATAGGACGCGCAAATTTTTTTTTTGATGCGCAACAAATTTTTCTGCGCAAATTTTCACAGAAGTTTTGTGAAACGATTCACAATGGTGAAATGCAGAAATTTGGGGGAGAGAGGTGAGAAGGGAGGGGGAGAGAGACGAGATGGGAGGGGGAGAGAGACGAGATGGGAGGGGGAGAGAGATGAGATGGAAGGGGGAGAGAGATAAGATGGGAGGGGGAGAGAGACGAGATGGAAAGGGGAGAGAGATGGGATGGGAGGGGGAGAGAGATGAAATGGAAGGGGGAGAGAGATAAGATGGGAGGGGGAGAGAGACGAGATGGAAGGGGGAGAGAGATGGGAGGGGGAGAGAGACGAGATGGAAGGGGGAGAGAGGTGAGAAGGGAGGGGGAGAGAGACGAGATGGGAGGGGGAGAGAGACGAGATGGGAGGGGGAGAGAGATGAGATGGAAGGGGGAGAGAGATAAGATGGGAGGGGGAGAGAGACGAGATGGAAAGGGGAGAGAGATGGGATGGGAGGGGGAGAGAGATGAAATGGAAGGGGGAGAGAGATAAGATGGGAGGGGGAGAGAGACGAGATGGAAGGGGAGAGAGATGGGAGGGGGAGAGAGACGAGATGGAAGGGGGAGAGAGGTGAGAAGGGAGGGGGAGAGAGACGAGATGGGAGGGGGAGAGAGACGAGATGGGAGGGGGAGAGAGATGAGATGGAAGGGGGAGAGAGATAAGATGGAGGGGTAGAGAGACGAGATGGAAAGGGGAGAGAGATGGGATGGGAGGGGGAGAGAGATGAAATGGAAGGGGGAGAGAGATAAGATGGGAGGGGGAGAGAGACGAGATGGAAGGGGGAGAGAGATGGGAGGGGGAGAGAGACGAGATGGAAGGGGAGAGAGGTGAGAAGGGAGGGGGAGAGAGACGAGATGGGAGGGGGAGAGAGACGAGATGGGAGGGGGAGAGAGATGAGATGGAAGGGGGAGAGAGATAAGATGGGAGGGGGAGAGAGACGAGATGGAAAGGGGAGAGAGATGGGATGGGAGGGGGAGAGAGATGAAATGGAAGGGGAGAGAGATAAGATGGGGGGGAGAGAGACAAGATGGAAGGGGGAGAGAGATGGGAGGGGGAGAGAGACGAGATGGAAGGGGGAGAGAGGTGAGAAGGGAGGGGGAGAGAGACGAGATGGGAGGGGGAGAGAGACGAGATGGGAGGGGGAGAGAGATGAGATGGAAGGGGGAGAGAGATAAGATGGGAGGGGGAGAGGACGAGATGGAAAGGGGAGAGAGATGGGATGGGAGGAGGAGAGAGATGAAATGGAAGGGGGAGAGAGATAAGATGGGAGGGGGAGAGAGACGAGATGGAAGGGGGAGAGAGATGGGAGGGGGAGAGAGACGAGATGGAAGGGGAGAGAGGTGAGAAGGGAGGGGGAGAGAGACGAGATGGGGAGGGGGAGAGAGACGAGATGGGAGGGGGAGAGAGATGAGATGGAAGGGGGAGAGAGATAAGATGGGAGGGGGAGAGAGACGAGATGGAAAGGGGAGAGAGATGGGATGGGAGGGGGAGAGAGATGAAATGGAAGGGGAGAGAGATAAGATGGGAGGGGGAGAGGAGACGAGATGGAAGGGGGAGAGAGATGGGGGGAGGGGGAGGGAAGGGGGAGAGAGGTGAGAGGGAGGGGGAGAGAGACGAGATGGGAGGGGGAGAGAGACGAGATGGGAGGGGGAGAGAGATGAGATGGAAGGGGGAGAGAGATAAGATGGGAGGGGGAGAGAGACGAGATGGAAAGGGGAGAGAGATGGGATGGGAGGGGGAGAGAGATGAAATGGAAGGGGGAGAGAGATAAGATGGGAGGGGGAGAGAGACGAGATGGAAGGGGGAGAGAGATGGGATGGGAGGGGGAGAGAGACGAGATGGAAGGGGGAGAGAGGTGAGAAGGGAGGGGGAGAGAGACAAGATGGAAGGGGGAGAGAGGTGAGAAGGGAGGGGGAGAGAGACGAGATGGGAGGGGAAAGAGATGAGATGGGAGGGGGAGAGAGACAAGAAGGGAGAGGGAGTGAATCCTGATAGGAGGGGGAGAGAGACGAGATGGGAGGGGGAGAGAGATGAGATGGGAGGGGGAGAGAGATGAGATTGGAGGGGGAGAGAGATGAGATGGGAGGGGGAGAGAGACGAAAAGGGAGGGGGAGTGAATTGTGATGGGAGGGGGGGCAGGAGAAGAGAGGGGGAGAGAGATGAGAGCTGCAGAACACATATACACAATCCTTGCGTGTTAGTCCATTAAACTGCCCCTCCCATACCTGTAACACTAACAGGGTCAGGGAGATTGATATGTTTGTATTTCATCGCTTGAGTAGAGCGAATGAGCTAAATACTATCGGATATAAAAGGCGAGTTTTCTCTTTCTCAGATGCCCCTTCTGTTCCGAGAGCGAGCAGTACCGGTAACATTCTGTGTTCTCAGGCAACGAAAATGTAAATATGTTTTTTTTTCCTCGCGAGGCGATGGAACACATCAAAGCGCTCTCTATCTATAAAGCTGAGCCCCTGGGCATTCTGTCTCTTCATTCTCCTCCCGCGCCGGCAGACTGCGCAATGCGCTTCCCGAAAAACTCACCAAATTAACTTTTTATTTTATCCATTATTTTTGTTTGATCATTTGCAGCCCTGTTTATTGTTTGGATTAAAAAAAAAACAAAACCATTTGAATAGGACTCTCTCAAGGGTTAACTGGCTGCACCCAACAATATAAATGAACCTGTTTGGGTCAAAACTGCCTGCCCAGGAGGAGTCCCAAGCCGGACTTGGATTTCTTACTATTGAGTGCTATTCTGATACCTACTGGGAGCTGCTATCTTGCTCCCTTCCCATTGTTCTGCTGATTGGCTGCTGGGGGTGAGGGGGGGGGATATCACTCCAACTTGCAGCGCAGCAGTAAAGTGTGCCTGAGTCTGAGCTTTCAGCCAGCGCTACACATTAGAACTGCTTTCAGCTAACCTATTGTTTCTCCTACTCCCATGTAACTGGAGGAGTCCCAAGCCGGACTTGGATTTCTTACTATTGAGTGCTATTCTGATACCTACTGGGAGCTGCTATCTTGCTCCCTTCCCATTGTTCTGCTGATCGGCTGCTGGGGGTGAGGGGGGGGGATATCACTCCAACTTGCAGCGCAGCAGTAAAGTGTGCCTGAGTCTGAGCTTTCAGCCAGCGCTACACTTTAGAACTGCTTTCAGCTAACCTATTGTTTCTCCTACTCCCATGTAACTGGAGGAGTCCCAAGCCGGACTTGGATTTCTTACTATTGAGTGCTATTCTGATACCTACTGGGAGCTGCTATCTTGCTCCCTTCCCATTGTTCTGCTGATCGGCTGCTGGGGGTGAGGGGGGGGGGGATATCACTCCAACTTGCAGCGCAGCAGTAAAGTGTGCCTGAGTCTGAGCTTTCAGCCAGTGCTACACTTTAGAACTGCTTTCAGCTAACCTATTGTTTCTCCTACTCCCATGTAACTGGAGGAGTCCCAAGCCGGACTTGGATTTCATTAGAACTGCTTTCAGCTAACCTATTGTTTCTCCTGCTCCCATGTAACTGGAGGAGTCCCAAGCCGGACTTGGATTCTGCTGAAGAAGCTCTATTAACTGATGGGTTTTGAAAAAACATGTTTACCCATGACAGTATTCCTTTTATAACACCCCAAGGTGGTAAAATACACCCCTACATTCCCTGCTATAGGTAAGTAATATCATCTAAACCTCTAGGAATAACAAGTGTTCCCCAAAAACGGTAAATATTGCACATCCCCCGCGTCCCTGACAGATACATTTATCACCGGGCCAAGGGGCACAGCGGCTATGGCAACATCTGCATGCCCGTAATTCATTGCTTAAATACATTTCCATCTCTACGCTCTGCGGATCCCGCTCCGAGCTTCCGAAGGTTGAGCGTTCGGCGTCAATTATTCCGTAGCGGCAGGAATCGCTGAAGCTGTTTTGTTAACCTTTTTTCCGACGGAGCCGTGTTTATAAAGGAGGAATTTGCCTGCGTTGGGTAATTACCGAGATACCATTTTATTTCCGTATGTGCCGCGATGGCCTTTACGCTGGTCCGACCTAGGACTATCAACCCCTTCGTTATATAGATATATAGGCATTTTTTTTTTAACAGATTGTACCTATTAAGGGTTCAGTAATTAGGGAATTATGAAGGATGAGCCTGAATCTGTATATAAATTAAATGAGTTTGTTTCAGAAAAAAAAAAGAAGATGATGCGGCTTCTGATTGGGTGGAAACAAAAGCCCATTTATCAAGCTGCCCCATGGTGCAAAGCACAAGGCTTTCCCTTAGTGCAGCGGCATAACAAGTACAGGCTGGGACCCCTCCATGTCATAGCCCCGTCCAGTGACATCACTGCCCCGCCTCTTATCTGCCCGTGACATCACTGCCCCGCCTCTTGTCCGGCCGTGACATCACTGCCCCGCCTTTTCCCTGCCCCTGTGACATCACCGCCCGAGGGGCCCAGTAAGGCCCTTATTAATAAGTAGTTCCAGTATTATTAGGATGTTTAGGGGCCCTATATTAAATTTGCTGGGGGGCCCAGTAACCTCTAGTTATGCCACTGACAAGTGAACTAGATTATTTACAGGGTGGGAATGGGGGGTGCCGGGGCTACCACAGCAGGGGTTCCGCACCCACTCCAAAGGAACCCCTGCTGTGGTTTGCTTGCCCTTTAGATAATAGATAAAGATAATATAATAGATATAAAATAGATAATTGATCATAAAATAGATATAGATAATATAATTGATATAAAATAGATAATTGATCGTAAAATAGATATAGATAATATAATAGATATACAACAGATAATTGATCATAAAATAGATATAGATAATATAATAGATATACAATAGATAATTGATAATAAAAAAGATATAGATAATATAATAGAAATAAAATTGATAATAAAATAGATATAGATAATATAATAGATATAAAATTGATAATAAAATAGATATAGATAATATAATAGATATAAAATTGATAATAAAATAGATATAGATAATATAATAGATAGAAAATAGATAGATATAGATAATATAATAGATTTAAAATAGATAATTGATAATAAAATAGATATAGATAATATAATAGATATAAAATAGATAATTGATAATAAAAAAGATATCGATAATATTATAGATAGAAAATTGATAATAAAATAGATATAGATAATATAATAGATATAAAATTGATAATAAAATAGATATAGATAATATTATAGATAGAAAATTGATAATAAAATAGATATAGATAATATAATAGATATAAAATTGATAATAAAATAGATATAGATAATATAATAGATATAAAATTGATAATAAAATAGATATAGATAATATAATAGATATAAAAGAGAAAATTGATAATAAAATATTATAATTTATATAATTTACTGATAACTGTCTCTACGTGAGTTTAGCAGAGGGCTCAGTATTGCCTATGGCAGGGGAATTTCTGGTGATTAGTTGCCGTGACAAGTAGCTGCTACTAAGTAGCTCTATGTGTCTTCACCCTCATCGTCTCATTTGAACAGTTTTCAAGACTGTTTGGACCGATAACAAGATCTGTGCAGCTACAGGTGCTTTTTCCGTATTGTCGGTGCCAAGTGATTTACAGGATATGAGTTTATAATTCAGGAAATACACCAAGAACAATCAGGCTACGAATCTATAGGAGTAATAAGCACGGTTAGGGTTCCCCCCCCTCCAGGGTAGGCACACTTGGTACGATCTAACCTGGATCTGCATTCAGCCTTCAGTGATGAATTGTTCCTTCTGCTTTTAGCAAATTAAAACAACATTAAGCGGCGACACGCTGAAAGATAACGCGCGGCGGGGGCCGTCCTGGGCAGTAAGTCAAACAGCGGGGGCATTTAGGCAGTTCTACGCCGCTTACAGCAAGCTGGGATTAGTCACCGGCAGAATAAACTGATGCTCTTAACCTACTCAGGCTTATATTAATCACACAATTATGAACATAAATTTAAATATATATATTATATTAACTAAACAGCACTGCCCCCCCCCCGTATTTTGTTCATTGCGCCCCCTAATGGTTTAATAAGCAGCGGTGTAGCAGAACTTCCCCTTTGTTGCTATAGTTTATACAGGGGCAGTGGCCAGCTCCATGTTGTAGATTCCAAAAGGGCACGGATGCATCAAAAATGGGCACGGTCGCATCAAAAATGGGCACGGTAACGTCAAAGAGGGCATGGTCGCATCAAAAATTGGCACGGTCGCATCAAAAATGGGCACGGTTGTGTCAAAAAGGGCATGGTCGCATCAAAAATGGGCATGGTCGTGTCAAAAAGGGCATGGATGCATCAAAAATGGAGACGGTCGTGTCAAAAAGGGCATGGGCACATCAAAAATGGGCACGTCACATCAAAAAAGGGCATGGACACATAAAAAATGGGCACGGTCGCGTCAAAAAGGGCACAGACCTGTCAAAAATGGGCACGGTCATGTCAAAAAGGGCATGGTCGCATCAAAAATAGGCACGGTCGTGTAAAAAAGGGCATGGACACATCAAAAATGGGCACGGTCGCATCAAAAAAGGCATGGACACATCAAAAATGGGCACGGTCGCATCAAAAAAGGCATGGACACATCAAAAATGGGCACGGTCGCATCAAAAAAGGCATGGACACATCAAAAATGGGCACGGTCGCATCAAAAAAGGCATAGACACATCAAAAATGGGCACGGTCGCATCAAAAAAGGCATGGACACATCAAAAATGGGCACGGTCGCATCAAAAAGGGCACAGACCTGTCAAAAATGGGCATGGTCGCATCAAAAATAGGCATGGTCGTGTAAAAAAGGGCATGGTCGCATCAAAAATAGGTATGGTCGTGTCAAAAAGGGCATGGACGCATCAAAAATGGGTACGATCGTGTCAAAAATGGGCACGGTCACGTAAAAAATGGGCACGGTCACGTAAAAAATGGGCACGGTCCCATAAAAAATGAGCACGGTCACGTCAAAAATGGGCACGGTCGCAGCAAAAATTGGCACGGTCATGTTAAAAAGGGCACAGTCGCGTCAAAAATGGGCACGACCACATGAAAAGAAGCACGGGCGACAAAACAAAAAGACGTGGGTGAAAAAAAAGACGTGGGCGACAACAAAATCATGCAACAAATGCGTTTTACAAATTTTTCGCCGTTTCGCAAATTTTATGGCGAAGTGAAACGGAACAGATTCGCTCATCACTATTCCTGTTCCCCCAGTAGTTTCTAGAAGTTCCTGCCCAGTACGGATTTGACTTTCCGCAGCGCAAACTGAATATGAATTGCGAGTAATCAAATGAAAGAATTAGCGATGAGCGAAATTTATCGGCAGGTGTGAATTCGATGTGAAATTCCGCCATTGGCAGTTTTTTTCATGAAATGGGCTCAAAAAAAGAAATTGCAGTTGCGTCCAAATAATTACGGTTGAGGCAAAAAAAAGTTGCGGTTGCGTAAAAATATTGTGTTTGCGACGGTTGTGGCAAAAAAGGGGAAAAAAAACAAAACACGGTTGCCGCAAAAAAATTGCGGTTGAGGCCAAAAAAAGTTGCAACATTTTTTGGCAGACAATGGATTCACTGTGAAAATTCCCCCATTTTTTCACGAAACGGGCACAAAAAAATTGCGCGGTCGTGTAAAAAAAAAAGTTGTAGGCACAGCAACAAAAATCTCGGTCGTGGCAAAAAAAGGAAAAAGTCGTGGTTGCGTTAAAAAATTTCGGTTGAGGCAAAAAAGTCAGGGATGGGTCAAAAATTTGTGGGCATGGCAAAAAAAAATTGACCGCAGCCGCGGTTCACAAGTTTTTTGCCGTTTTCCCGAATGTCTAATATTTACTAAAACAAAAGTCGCAAGGAAAAGTCACTCCAAGAGAAGTCGTAAAAAACTCGACTTTTCTGAATTGTTGCTGCAAAAATCCCGAATTGTTGCTGCAAAAATCCCGAATTGTTGCTGCAAAAATCCCGAATTGTTGCTGCAAAAATCCCGAATTGTTGCTGCAACAATTCGAGAAAAAAAAGTCAAGTTTTCGGACAAAACCCAGTGAAATCTCTAAAGTTTTGCAACAAAAGAAAGAACTTCAAGGAAAGGGGAGGGTCCTCTGCCATTGGCTGCTTCATGAACTCGGCAAGTTTGATCTGGCGAATTGACGAATTCGTATTTTTTGCCGTATAGGTGCATAGTTAACCTCAGAAAATCGAGTTTAAACATAAAAATCGATGAGCCCCTATCTGGCCCCTCTATTGGAGCTCCCTATAGATCCTCTCAGGTCCCTGTCTGTGTTTAAAATGAAGGGTGGGCGTGTCCTAACGGTCCCTGCCAGAAGCAAAGTAGGAGGGGGAGAGCCAATCACAGCCCTGCACTCACACAAGCACAGACAGGCTTCAGTTTCCTATCAGTTCAGCCTAGCTGCTGATTGGTTCTTACAGTGCGGACCCCCTGCACATCCTGGGAAAGGAAGCAGCAGGAAGTGGAACAGATGGGCGGGGCTAGTGGGGTTAAAGCCCATTCCTTCTATATTTAGAGAACAAATTATTGGCCAAATATTGTTTTTTTACACAATGTCCCCTTTAATATCCTATAAGGGAATGCAGACTCAGCAAGCAATTACATATGATTCATACACAACCTATACTTGGAATAAAGGCGACACTTTTATAGTCATTTATTTTATTATAAGCACTAAAATATGGCGCATATAATACATACGGAAATGTGACCACCCAATACACCTTGGGACCAGATCAGTAGTAAGAAATCCAAGTCCGGCTTGGGACTCCTCCAGTTACATGGGAGTAGGAGAAACAATAGGTTAGCTGAAAGCAGTTCTAATGTGTAGTGCTGGCTGAAAGCTCAGACTCAGGCACACTTTACTGCTGCGCTGCAAGTTGGAGTGATATCCCCCCCCCTCACCCCCAGCAGCCGATCAGCAGAACAATGGGAAGGGAGCAAGATAGCAGCTCCCAGTAGGTATCAGAATAGCACTCAATAGTAAGAAATCCAAGTCCGGCTTGGGACTCCTCCAGTTACATGGGAGTAGGAGAAACAATAGGTTAGCTGAAAGCAGTTCTAATGTGTAGCGCTGGCTGAAAGCTCAGACTCAGGCACACTTTACTGCTGCGCTGCAAGTTGGAGTGATATCCCCCCCCCCCTCACCCCCAGCAGCCGATCAACAGAACAATGGGAAGGGAGCAAGATAGCAGCTCCCAGTAGGTATCAGAATAGCACTCAATAGTAAGAAATCCAAGTCCGGCTTGGGACTCCTCCAGTTACATGGGAGTAGGAGAAACAATAGGTTAGCTGAAAGCAGTTCTAATGTGTAGCGCTGGCTCCTTCTGAAAGCTCAGACTCAGGCACACTTTACTGCTGCGCTGCAACTTGCAGAGATATCCCCCCCCTCCCATGGGATTATATTCATGATTGGCAGTACTAGGGGGGTCGGACTGGGGTGTGTGAGTATCACCGGGGCTGCCAAATGTTTCTGGGTTTTTTTCTATATCAAATAACAAGCTCCTATTAGTAGTCTATAGACTCTTCCCCTACGGTATTGGTACATCCCCAAGGCAAACAATGATCCACCCCCTTTACATGCGGCATTTGAAGGGCAAAGTACATTCCTGCCTACACAGATGTGCCCACTTGTTTATTACATTCATTCCAGAGATAGAACCGGAAAGTTCTTTCCTGAAGAGCATTTAATTAGGCATAAAACTTTGATGAATCCCCCCTGCTCTGTGCCATTTTGAATGCCCTCTACTCCTGTAGGTACATGAAAATCTCTGTAATCAAATCCACATTTTCATGGTAGAACAGACGGGTCGGAATACTAATTCTCTGCTGGTTTGACTTGGGCCCAGTAACTTGCAATTCAAATTAAATTGTTTAGATGAGGGAAACCCAAAAGCTGGGGTGTTTGCTACAGAAACCCTACTATAGTTTATATAAATACCCCGCTGTGTAGCCCCGGGGGCAGCCATTCCTGCACTGGTACAGCTGGGGTGTTTGCTACAGAAACCCTACTATAGTTTATATAAATACCCGGCTGTGTAGCCCCGGGGGCAGCCATTCCTGCACTGGTACAGCTGGGGTGTTTGCTACAGAAACCCTACTATAGTTTATATAAATACCCGGCTGTGTAGCCCCGGGGGCAGCCATTCCTGCACTGGTACAGCTGGGGTGTTTGCTACAGAAACCCTACTATAGTTTATATAAATACCCCGCTGTGTAGCCCCGGGGGGCAGCCATTCCTGCACTGGTACAGCTGGGGTGTTTGCTACAGAAACCCTACTATAGTTTATATAAATACCCCGCTGTGTAGCCCCGGGGGCAGCCGTTCCTGCACTGGTACAGCTGGGGTGTTTGCTACAGAAACCCTACTATAGTTTATATAAATACCCCGCTGTGTAGCCCCGGGGGCAGCCATTCCTGCACCGGTACAGCTGGGGTGTTTGCTACAGAAACCCTACTATAGTTTATATAAATACCCCGCTGTGTAGCCCCGGGGGCAGCCATTCCTGCACTGGTACAGCTGGGGTGTTTGCTACAGAAACCCTACTATAGTTTATATAAATACCCGGCTGTGTAGCCCCGGGGGCAGCCATTCCTGCACTGGTACAGCTGGGGTGTTTGCTACAGAAACCCTACTATAGTTTATATAAATACCCGGCTGTGTAGCCCCGGGGGCAGCCATTCCTGCACTGGTACAGCTGGGGTGTTTGCTACAGAAACCCTACTATAGTTTATATAAATACCCCGCTGTGTAGCCCCGGGGGGCAGCCATTCCTGCACTGGTACAGCTGGGGTGTTTGCTACAGAAACCCTACTATAGTTTATATAAATACCCCGCTGTGTAGCCCCGGGGGGCAGCCATTCCTGCACTGGTACAGCTGGGGTGTTTGCTACAGAAACCCTACTATAGTTTATATAAATACCCCGCTGTGTAGCCCCGGGGGCAGCCATTCCTGCACTGGTACAGCTGGGGTGTTTGCTACAGAAACCCTACTATAGTTTATATAAATACCCCGCTGTGTAGCCCCGGGGGCAGCCATTCCTGCACTGGTACAGCTGGGGTGTTTGCTACAGAAACCCTACTATAGTTTATATAAATACCCCGCTGTGTAGCCCCGGGGGCAGCCATTCCTGCACTGGTACAGCTGGGGTGTTTGCTACAGAAACCCTACTATAGTTTATATAAATACCCCGCTGTGTAGCCCCGGGGGCAGCCATTCCTGCACTGGTACAGCTGGGGTGTTTGCTACAGAAACCCTACTATAGTTTATATAAATACCCCGCTGTGTAGCCCCGGGGGCAGCCATTCCTGCACTGGTACAGCTGGGGTGTTTGCTACAGAAACCCTACTATAGTTTATATAAATACCCCGCTGTGTAGCCCCGGGGGCAGCCATTCCTGCACCGGTACAGCTGGGGGTGTTTGCTACAGAAACCCTACTATAGTTTATATAAATACCCCGCTGTGTAGCCCCGGGGGCAGCCATTCCTGCACTGGTACAGCTGGGGTGTTTGCTACAGAAACCCTACTATAGTTTATATAAATACCCCGCTGTGTAGCCCCGGGGGCAGCCGTTCCTGCACTGGTACAGCTGGGGTGTTTGCTACAGAAACCCTACTATAGTTTATATAAATACCCCGCTGTGTAGCCCCGGGGGCAGCCGTTCCTGCACTGGTACAGCTGGGGTGTTTGCTACAGAAACCCTACTATAGTTTTATATAAATACCCCGCTGTGTAGCCCCGGGGGCAGCCGTTCCTGCACTGGTACAGCTGGGGTGTTTGCTACAGAAAACCCTACTATAGTTTATATAAATACCCCGCTGTGTAGCCCCGGGGCAGCCGTTCCTGCACTGGTACAGCTGGGGTGTTTGCTACAGAAACCCTACTATAGTTTATATAAATACCCCGCTGTGTAGCCCCGGGGGCAGCCATTCCTGCACTGGTACAGCTGGGGGTGTTTGCTACAGAAACCCTACTATAGTTTATATAAATACCCGGCTGTGTAGCCCCGGGGGCAGCCATTCCTGCACTGGTACAGCTGGGGTGTTTGCTACAGAAACCCTACTATAGTTTATATAAATACCCCGCTGTGTAGCCCCGGGGGGCAGCCATTCCTGCACTGGTACAGCTGGGGTGTTTGCTACAGAAACCCTACTATAGTTTATATAAATACCCCGCTGTGTAGCCCCGGGGGCAGCCATTCCTGCACCGGTACAGCTGGGGTGTTTGCTACAGAAACCCTACTATAGTTTATATAAATACCCCGCTGTGTAGCCCCGGGGGCAGCCATTCCTGCACTGGTACAGCTGGGGTGTTTGCTACAGAAACCCTACTATAGTTTATATAAATACCCGGCTGTGTAGCCCCGGGGGCAGCCATTCCTGCACTGGTACAGCTGGGGTGTTTGCTACAGAAACCCTACTATAGTTTATATAAATACCCCGCTGTGTAGCCCCGGGGGCAGCCATTCCTGCACTGGTACAGCTGGGGTGTTTGCTACAGAAACCCTAATATAGTTTATATAAATACCCCGCTGTGTAGCCCCGGGGCAGCCATTCCTGCACTGGTACAGCTGGGGTGTTTGCTACAGAAACCCTACTATAGTTTATATAAATACCCCGCTGTGTAGCCCCGGGGGCAGCCATTCCTGCACTGGTACAGCTGGGGTGTTTGCTACAGAAACCCTACTATAGTTTATATAAATACCCCGCTGTGTAGCCCCGGGGGCAGCCATTCCTGCACCGGTACAGCTGGGGTGTTTGCTACAGAAACCCTACTATAGTTTATATAAATACCCCGCTGTGTAGCCCCGGGGGCAGCCATTCCTGCACTGGTACAGCTGGGGTGTTTGCTACAGAAACCCTACTATAGTTTATATAAATACCCCGCTGTGTAGCCCCGGGGCAGCCATTCCTGCACTGGTACAGCTGGGGTGTTTGCTACAGAAACCCTACTATAGTTTATATAAATACCCCGCTGTGTAGCCCCGGGGGCAGCCATTCCTGCACTGGTACAGCTGGGGTGTTTGCTACAGAAACCCTACTATAGTTTATATAAATACCCCGCTGTGTAGCCCCGGGGGCAGCCATTCCTGCACCGGTACAGCTGGGGTGTTTGCTACAGAAACCCTACTATAGTTTATATAAATACCCCCGCTGTGTAGCCCCGGGGGCAGCCGTTCCTGCACTGGTACAGCTGGGGTGTTTGCTACAGAAAACCCTACTATAGTTTATATAAATACCCCGCTGTGTAGCCCCGGGGGCAGCCATTCCTGCACTGGTACAGCTGGGGTGTTTGCTACAGAAACCCTACTATAGTTTATATAAATACCCCGCTGTGTAGCCCCGGGGGCAGCCATTCCTGCACTGGTACAGCTGGGGTGTTTGCTACAGAAACCCTACTATAGTTTATATAAATACCCCGCTGTGTAGCCCCGGGGGCAGCCATTCCTGCACTGGTACAGCTGGGGTGTTTGCTACAGAAACCCTACTATAGTTTATATAAATACCCCCGCTGTGTAGCCCCGGGGGCAGCCATTCCTGCACTGGTACAGCTGGGGTGTTTGCTACAGAAACCCTACTATAGTTTATATAAATACCCCGCTGTGTAGCCCCGGGGGCAGCCGTTCCTGCACTGGTACAGCTGGGGGTGTTTGCTACAGAAACCCTACTATAGTTTATATAAATACCCCGCTGTGTAGCCCCGGGGGCAGCCATTCCTGCACCGGTACAGCTGGGGTGTTTGCTACAGAAACCCTACTATAGTTTATATAAATACCCCGCTGTGTAGCCCCGGGGGCAGCTATTCCTGCACTGGTACAGCTGGGGTGTTTGCTACAGAAACCCTACTATAGTTTATATAAATACCCCGCTGTGTAGCCCCGGGGGCAGCCGTTCCTGCACTGGTACAGCTGGGGTGTTTGCTACAGAAACCCTACTATAGTTTATATAAATACCCCACTGTGTATTAGAATAAGTGGGGATTTAGTACGCTTCATCAATAGATTCCCGTTTCCAATTATATCTTGCTAATGAGCCCCCATCTGCTAATGACCGAGCCCCTTGGGGCTGAAAGAAGATACATCTGATTTCATTTTCCACTTCTGCTCTTTATCCTCTGGAACCTCTAATCCTTTCATCCTCTTGCCCCTGGCATTTCGGATCAAGGAACATAATACCAAGCCCTGGCAACATCAAACTCTGATCCACTATTTTTGGGTTTGGCCGAAACCCTGAATACTTTGTAAAACATTCAGCCGAATACCGAACTGAATCCGTAAAGTGTGCCTGAGTCTGAGCTTTCAGCCAGCGCTACACATTAGAACTGCTTTCAGCTAACCTATTGTTTCTCCTACTCCCATGTAACTGGAGGAGTCCCAAGCCGGACTTGGATTTCTTACTATTGAGTGCTATTCTGATACCTACTGGGAGCTGCTGATCGGCTGCTGGGGGTGAGGGGGGGGGGGATATCACTCCAACTTGCAGCGCAGCAGTAAAGTGTGCCTGAGTCTGAGCTTTCAGAAGGAGCCAGCGCTACACATTAGAACTGCTTTAAACCAACCTATTGTTTCTCCTACTCCCATGTAACTGGAGGAGTCCCAAGCCGGACTTGGATTTCTTACTATTGAGTGCTATTCTGATACCTACTGGGAGCTGCTATCTTGCTCCCTTCCCATTGTTCTGCTGATTGGCTGCTGGGGGTGAGGGGGGGGGATATCACTCCAACTTGCAGCGCAGCAGTAAAGTGTGCCTGAGTCTGAGCTTTCAGCCAGCGCTACACATTAGAACTGCTTTCAGCTAACCTATTGTTTCTCCTACTCCCATGTAACTGGAGGAGTCCCAAGCCGGACTTGGATTTCTTACTATTGAGTGCTATTCTGATACCTACTGGGAGCTGCTATCTTGCTCCCTTCCCATTGTTCTGCTGATTGGCTGCTGGGGTGAGGGGGGGGGGGATATCACTCCAACTTGCAGCGCAGCAGTAAAGTGTGCCTGAGTCTGAGCTTTCAGCCAGCGCTACACATTAGAACTGCTTTCAGCTAACCTATTGTTTCTCCTACTCCCATGTAACTGGAGGAGTCCCAAGCCGGACTTGGATTTCATACTATTGCGTGAGTAATAAGGCCATTCCAAGGAAATGGTTAAAAGAAATATAATCAATCAGGTGTCCTCTTCCATTCTGCCAGCAGAGGGAGCACTAGGACGCAATTCCTCACCTTCATCAACTGATGGATTAGTAACCCAATAACCATGCAAAAGAGATGCTAATAAATAGTGATTGCAGATTATGAAACAAAATCTGAATATTTAAAAAAAAAAAAAAAAAAAAACGAAAAAAAAAAACCACGCATTTACGCAGAGCTCATAAATTCATCAGCTCCTGCGTGTTAATGCTATTTAGATAAATTGAAACAGATCTTCTGTGGTTTAAGACAGATGTAGCTGGTTTTGGGTCCGATGATAAACAACAGTTTTTAATAATAAGTAATGAACAATCTAATAAAGTGTTCCCATGCATATTAAATACTGTCTCACGTTGTAATAGAGCATATGTATTCATTATCTGTTATCTGATTCTTTTAAATGGACTTTAAAGTGAGGCATAGTTTATTGTGTGCCCAGAACATTCCTTCTCTGTATATTTGTATTTATACATATGGGTAGGGGGTGCCATAGTGTTTCCCTTAGACAGTACAGTATGGGGGTACAGCTTATTGTGTGCCCAGAACATTCCTTCTCTGTATATTTGTATTTATACATATGGGTAGGGGGTGCCATAGTGTTTCCCTTAGACAGTACAGTATGGGGGTACAGCTTATTGTGTGCCCAGAACATTCCTTCTCTGTATATCTGTATTTATACATATGGGAGGGAGGTGCCATAGTGTTTCCCTTAGACAGTACAGTATGGGGGTACAGCTTATTGTGTGCCCAGAACATTCCTTCTCTGTATATTTGTATTTATACATATGGGTAGGAGGTGCCATAGTGTTTCCCTTAGACAGTACAGTATGGGGGTACAGCTTATTGTGTGCCCAGAACATTCCTTCTCTGTATATTTGTATTTATACATATGGGTAGGAGGTGCCATAGTGTTTCCCTTAGACAGTACAGTATGGGGGTACAGCTTATTGTGTGCCCAGAACATTCCCTCTCTGTATATTTGTATTTATACATATGGGTAGGGGGTGCCATAGTGTTTCCCTTAGACAGTACAGTATGGGGTACAGCTTATTGTGTGCCCAGAACATTCCCTCTCTGTATATTTGTATTTATACATATGGGTAGGGGGTGCCATAGTGTTTCCCTTAGACAGTACAGTATGGGGGTACAGCTTATTGTGTGCCCAGAACATTCCTTCTCTGTATATTTGTATTTATACATATGGGTAGGAGGTGCCATAGTGTTTCCCTTAGACAGTACAGTATGGGGGTACAGCTTATTGTGTGCCCAGAACATTCCTTCTCTGTATATTTGTATTTATACATATGGGTAGGGGGTGCCATAGTGTTTCCCTTAGACAGTACAGTATGGGGGTACAGCTTATTGTGTGCCCAGAACATCCCTTCTCTGTATATTTGTATTTATACATATGGGTAGGGGGTGCCATAGTGTTTCCCTTAGACAGTACAGTATTCCAGCAGTTCCATATACACACTATACAATCAGTAAAGCTAGTGCCGGAGCTTTACCCTTTAATCTGACAAACGAAGGATTGCAATTAGCAGCCAACATGGAGAGTATAAAGCGCGGGGCGCATCAGGTGACAGGAACAGCAGAATTTAATTAAAATATTTTCTTTTTATAGCATTTATTTATTTTTTTTTAACCAGGATGCGCCCAGGCCCTGCGCTCATTTTCACAGGTTACAGCTCTGTTTGTCTGTAATTGGGAATGAAATAAACGTGTCAGGACTGGGGGTGTGTGGGCCCATTGGGGATGTACCCCAGGGCAGGGTGGGACTGGGGGTGTGCGGGCCCATTGGGGATGTACCCCAGGGCAGGGTGGGACTGGGGGTGTGCGGGCCCATTAGGGATGCTACCCCAGGGCAGGGTGGGACTGGGGGTGTGCGGGCCCATTAGGGATGCTACCCCAGGGCAGGGTGGGACTGGGGGTGTGCGGGCCCATTGGGATGTACCCCAGGGCAGGGTGGGACTGGGGGTGTGCAGGCCCATTAGGGATGTACCCCAGGGCAGGGTGGGACTGGGGGTGTGCGGGGCCCATTGGAGATGCTACCCCAGGGCAGGGTGGGACTGGGGGTGTGTGGGCCCATTGGGGATGTACCCCAGGGCAGGGTGGGACTGGGGGTGTGTGGGCCCATTGGGGATGCTACCCCAGGGCAGGGTGGGACTGGGGGTGTGCGGGCCCATTGGGGATGCTACCCCAGGGCAGGGTGGGACTGGGGGGTGTGTGGGCCCATTGGGGATGTACCCAGGGCAGGGTGGGACTGGGGGTGTGCGGGCCCATTGGGGATGTACCCCAGGGCAGGGTGGGACTGGGGGTGTGCGGGCTCATTGGGGATGCTACCCCAGGGCAGGGTGGGACTGGGGGTGTGCGGGCCCATTGGGGATGCTACCCCAGGGCAGGGTGGGACTGGGGGTGTGCTAGGCCCATTGGGGATGTACCCCAGGGCAGGGTGGGACTGGGGGGTGTGCGGGGCCCATTGGGGATGCTACCCCAGGGCAGGGTAGAACTGGGGGTGTGCGGGCCCATTGGGATGCTACCCCAGGGCAGGGTGGGACTGGGGGTGTGCGGGTCCATTGGGGAATGTACCCCAGGGCAGGGTGGGACTGGGGGTGTGCGGGCCCATTGGGGATGTACCCCAGGGCAGGGTGGGACTGGGGGTGTGCGGGCCCATTGGGGATGTACCCCAGGGCAGGGTGGGACTGGGGGTGTGCGGGCCCATTGGGGATGCTACCCAGGGCAGGGTGGGACTGGGGGTGTGCGGGCCCATTGGGTATGTACCCCAGGGCAGGGTGGGACTGGGGGTGTGCGGGCCCATTGGGGATGTACCCCAGGGCAGGGTGGGACTGGGGGTGTGCGGGCCCATTGGGGATGTACCCCAGGGCAGGGTGGGACTGGGGGTGTGCGGGCCCATTGGGGATGCTACCCCAGGGCAGGGTGGGACTGGGGGTGTGCGGGGCCCATTGGGGATGTACCCCAGGGCAGGGTGGGACTGGGGGTGTGCGGCCCATTTGGGGATGCTACCCCAGGGCAGGGTAGAACTGGGGGTGTGCGGGCCCATTGGGGATGCTACCCCAGGGCAGGGTGGGACTGGGGGGTGTGCGGGACCCATTAGGGATGTACCCCAGGGCAGGGTGGGACTGGGGGTGTGCGGGCCCATTGGGGATGCTACCCCAGGGCAGGGTGGGACTGGGGGTGTGCGGGCCCATTGGGGATGTACCCCAGGGCAGGGTGGGACTGGGGGTGTGTGGGCCCATTGGGGATGTACCCCAGGGCAGGGTGGGACTGGGGGTGTGCGGGCCCATTGGGGATGTACCCCAGGGCAGGGTGGGACTGGGGGTGGTGCGGGCCCATTGGGGATGTACCCCAGGGCAGGGTGGGACTGGGGGTGTGTGGGCCCATTGGGGATGCTACCCCAGGGCAGGGTGGGACTGGGGGGTGTGCGGGCCCATTGGGGATGTACCCCAGGGCAGGGTGGGACTGGGGGTGTGTGGGCCCATTGGGGATGCTACCCCAGGGCAGGGTGGGACTGGGGGTGTGCGGGCTCATTGGGGATGCTACCCCAGGGCAGGGTGGGACTGGGGGTGTGTGGGCCCATTGGGGATGCTACCCCAGGGCAGGGTGGGACTGGGGGGGTGGGGGCCCATTGGGGATGCTACCCCAGGGCAGGGTGGGACTGGGGGTGTGTGGGCCCATTGGGGATGTACCCCAGGGCAGGGTTGGGACTGGGGGTGTGTGGGCCCATTGGGGATGTACCCCAGGGCAGGGTGGGACTGGGGGAGTGCGGGCCCATTGGGGATGCTACCCCAGGGCAGGGTGGGACTGGGGTGTGCGGGCCCATTGGGGATGTACCCCAGGGCAGGGTGGGGACTGGGGGTGTGCGGGCCCATTGGGGATGTACCCCAGGGCAGGGTGGGACTGGGGGTGTGTGGGCCCATTAGGGATGCTACCCCAGGGCAGGGTGGACTGGGGGTGTGCGGGACCCATTGGGGATGTACCCCAGGGCAGGGTGGGACTGGGGGTGTGTGGGCCCATTGGGGATGTACCCCAGGGCTGGGTGGGACTGGGGGTGTGTGGACCCATTGGGGATGCTACCCCAGGGCAGGGTGGGACTGAGGGTGTGCGGGACCCATTAAGGATGTACCCCAGGGCAGGGTGGGACTGGGGGTGTGTGGGCCCATTGGGGATGCTACCCCAGGGCAGGGTGGGACTGGGGGTGTGTGGGCCCATTGGGGATGCTACCCAGGGCAGGGTGGGACTGGGGGTGTGTGGGCCCATTGGGGATGCTACCCCAGGGCAGGGTGGGACTGGGGTGTGCGGGACCCATTGGAGATGCTACCCCAGGGCAGGGTGGGACTGGGGGTGTGGGGGACCCATTAGGGATGTACCCCAGGGCAGGGTGGGACTGGGGGTGTGCGGGCCCATTGGGGATGCTACCCCAGGGCAGGGTAGAACTGGGGGTGTGCGGGCCCATTGGGGATGCTACCCCAGGGCAGGTGGGACTGGGGGTGTGCGGGCCCATTGGGGATGTACCCCAGGGCAGGGTGGGACTGGGGGTGTGCGGGCCCATTGGGGATGTACCCCAGGGCAGGGTGGGACTGGGGGTGTGCGGGCCCATTGGGGATGTACCCCAGGGCAGGGTGGGACTGGGGGTGTGCGGGCCCATTGGGGATGCTACCCCAGGGCAGGGTGGGACTGGGGGTGTGCGGGCCCATTGGGATGTACCCAGGGTAGGGTGGGACTGGGGGTGTGTGGGCCCATTGGGGATGTACCCAGGGCAGGGTGGGACTGGGGGTGTGCGGGCCCATTGGGGATGCTACCCCAGGGCAGGGTAGAACTGGGGGTGTGCGGGCCCATTGGGGATGCTACCCCAGGGCAGGGTGGGACTGGGGGTGTGCGGGACCCATTAGGGATGTACCCCAGGGCAGGGTGGGACTGGGGGTGTGCGGCCCATTGGGGATGTACCCCAGGGCAGGGTGGGACTGGGGGTGTGCGGGCCCATTGGGGATGCTACCCCAGGGCAGGGTGGGACTGGGGGTGTGTGGGCCCATTGGGGATGTACCCCAGGGCAGGGTGGGACTGGGGGTGTGCGGGCCCATTGGGATGTACCCCAGGGTAGGGTGGGACTGGGGGTGTGCGGCCCATTGGGGATGTACCCCAGGGCAGGGTGGGACTGGGGGTGTGCGGGCCCATTGGGGATGTACCCCAGGGCAGGGTGGGACTGGGGGTGTGCGGGCCCATTGGGGATGTACCCCAGGGCAGGGTGGGACTGGGGGTGTGCGGGCCCATTGGGGATGCTACCCCAGGGCAGGGTGGGACTGGGGGTGTGCGGGCCCATTGGGGATGTACCCCAGGGTAGGGTGGGACTGGGGGTGTGTGGGCCCATTGGGGATGTACCCCAGGGCAGGGTGGGACTGGGGGTGTGCGGGCCCATTGGGGATGCTACCCCAGGGCAGGGTAGAACTGGGGTGTGCGGGCCCATTGGGGATGCTACCCCAGGGCAGGGTGGGACTGGGGGTGTGCGGGACCCATTAGGGATGTACCCCAGGGCAGGGTGGGACTGGGGGTGTGCGGGCCCATTGGGGATGTACCCCAGGGCAGGGTGGGACTGGGGGTGTGCGGGCCCATTGGGGATGTACCCCAGGGTAGGGTGGGACTGGGGGTGTGTGGGCCCCATTGGGGATGTACCCCAGGGCAGGGTGGGACTGGGGGTGTGTGGGCCCATTGGGGATGTACCCCAGGGCAGGGTGGGACTGGGGGTGTGTGGGCCCATTGGGGATGCTACCCCAGGGCAGGGTGGGACTGGGGGTGTGTGGGCCCATTGGGGATGTACCCCAGGGCAGGGTGGGACTGGGGGTGTGCAGGCCCATTGGGGATGCTACCCCAGGGCAGGGTGGGACTGGGGGTGTGCGGGCCCATTGGGGATGTACCCCAGGGCAGGGTGGGACTGGGGGTGTGCGGGCCCATTGGGATGTACCCCAGGGCAGGGTGGGACTGGGGTGTGCGGGCCCATTGGGGATGTACCCCAGGGCAGGGTGGGACTGGGGGTGTGGCGGGCCCATTGGGGATGCTACCCCAGGGCAGGGTGGGACTGGGGTGTGCGGGCCCATTGGGGATGTACCCCAGGGTAGGGTGGGACTGGGGGTGTGTGGGCCCATTGGGGATGTACCCCAGGGCAGGGTGGGACTGGGGGTGTGCGGGCCCATTGGGGATGCTACCCCAGGGCAGGGTAGAACTGGGGGTGTGCGGGCCCATTGGGGATGCTACCCCAGGGCAGGGTGGGACTGGGGGTGTGCGGGACCCATTAGGGATGTACCCCAGGGCAGGGTGGGACTGGGGGTGTGCGGGCCCATTGGGGATGTACCCCAGGGCAGGGTGGGACTGGGGGTGTGCGGGCCCATTGGGGATGTACCCCAGGGCAGGGTGGGACTGGGGGTGTGCGGGCCCATTGGGGATGTACCCCAGGCAGGGTGGGACTGGGGGTGTGCGGGACCCATTAGGGATGTACCCCAGGGCAGGGTGGGACTGGGGGTGTGCGGGCCCATTGGGGATGCTACCCCAGGGCAGGGTGGGACTGGGGGTGTGTGGGCCCATTGGGGATGTACCCCAGGGCAGGGTGGGACTGGGGGTGTGCGGGCCCATTGGGGATGCTACCCAGGGCAGGGTAGGACTGGGGGTGTGCTAGGCCCATTGGGGATGTACCCCAGGGCAGGGTGGGACTGGGGGTGTGCGGGCCCATTGGGGGATGTACCCCAGGGCAGGGTGGGACTGGGGGTGTGTGGGCCCATTGGGGATGCTACCCCAGGGCAGGGTGGGACTGGGGGTGTGTGGGCTCATTGGGGATGCTACCCCAGGGCAGGGTGGGACTGGGGGGGTGGGGGCCCATTGGGGATGCTACCCCAGGGCAGGTGGGACTGGGGGAGTGCGGGCCCATTGGGGATGTACCCCAGGGCAGGGTGGGACTGGGGTGTGCGGGCCCATTGGGGATGTACCCCAGGGCAGGGTGGGACTGGGGGTGTGCGGGCCCATTGGGGATGTACCCCAGGGCAGGGTGGGACTGGGGGTGTGCGGGACCCATTGGGGATGTACCCCAGGGCAGGGTGGGACTGGGGGTGTGCGGGACCCATTGGGGATGTACCCCAGGGCAGGGTGGGACTGGGGGTGTGTGGGCCCATTGGGGATGTACCCCAGGGCAGGGTGGGACTGGGGGTGTGTGGGCCCATTGGGGATGTACCCCAGGGCAGGGTGGGACTGGGGGTGTGTGGGCCCATTGGGGATGTACCCCAGGGCAGGGTGGGACTGGGGGTGTGTGGACCCATTGGGGATGTACCCAAGGGCAGGGTGGGACTGGGGGTGTGTGGGCCCATTGGGGATGTACCCCAGGGGCAGGGTGGGACTGGGGGTGTGTGGGCCCATTGGGGATGCTACCCCAGGGCAGGGTGGGACTGGGGGTGTGTGGACCCATTGGGGATGTACCCCAGGGCAGGGTGGGACTGGGGGTGTGTGGGCCCATTGGGGATGTACCCCAGGGCAGGGTGGGACTGGGGGTGTGTGGACCCATTGGGGATGTACCCCAGGGCAGGGTGGGACTGGGGGTGTGTGGGCCCATTGGGGATGTACCCCAGGGCAGGGTGGGACTGAGGGTGTGCGGGCCCATTGGGGATGTACCCCAGGGCAGGGTGGGACTGGGGGTGTGTGGGCCCATTGGGGATGTACCCCAGGGCAGGGTGGGACTGGGGGTGTGCGGGACCCATTAGGGATGTACCCCAGGGCAGGGTGGGACTGGGGGTGTGTGGGCTCATTGGGGATGCTACCCCAGGGCAGGGTGGGACTGGGGGTGTGTGGGCCCATTGGGGATGTACCCCAGGGCAGGGTGGGACTGGGGGTGTGCGGGACCCATTAGGGATGTACCCCAGGGCAGGGTGGGACTGGGGGTGTGTGGGCTCATTGGGGATGCTACCCCAGGGCAGGGTGGGACTGGGGGGGTGGGGGCCCATTGGGGATGCTACCCCAGGGCAGGGTGGGACTGGGGGTGTGCGGGCCCATTGGGGATGCTACCCCAGGGCAGGGTGGGACTGGGGGTGTGCGGGCCCATTGGGGATGTACCCCAGGGCAGGGTGGGACTGGGGGTGTGCGGGCCCATTGGGGATGTACCCCAGGGCAGGGTGGGACTGGGGGTGTGCGGGCCCATTGGGGATGTACCCCAGGGCAGGGTGGGACTGGGGGTGTGCGGGCCCATTGGGGATGCTACCCCAGGGCAGGGTGGGACTGGGGGTGTGCAGGCCCATTGGGGATGCTACCCCAGGGCAGGGTGGGACTGGGGGTGTGCGGGCCCATTGGGGATGTACCCCAGGGCAGGGTGGGACTGGGGGTGTGCGGGCCCATTGGGGATGCTACCCCAGGGCAGGGTGGGACTGGGGGTGTGCGGGCCCATTGGGGATGTACCCCAGGGCAGGGTGGGACTGGGGGTGTGCGGGCCCATTGGGGATGCTACCCCAGGGCAGGGTGGGACTGGGGGTGTGCGGGCCCATTGGGGATGTACCCCAGGGCAGGGTGGGACTGGGGGTGTGTGGGCCCATTGGGGATGTACCCCAGGGCAGGGTGGGACTGGGGGAGTGCGGGCCCATTGGGGATGCTACCCCAGGGCAGGGTGGGACTGGGGGTGTGCGGGCCCATTGGGGATGCTACCCCAGGGCAGGGTGGGACTGGGGGAGTGCGGGCCCATTGGGGATGCTACCCCAGGGCAGGGTGGGACTGGGGGTGTGCGGGCCCATTGGGGATGTTACCCCAGGGCAGGGTGGGACTGGGGGAGTGCGGGCCCATTGGGGATGCTACCCCAGGGCAGGGTGGGACTGGGGGAGTGCGGGCCCATTGGGGATGCTACCCCAGGGCAGGGTGGGACTGGGGTAGTGTGGGCCCATTGGGGATGCTACCCCAGGGCAGGGTGGGACTGGGGGTTTGCGGGCCCATTGGGGATGTACCCCAGGGCAGGGTGGGACTGGGGGTGTGCGGGCCCATTGGGGATGTACCCCAGGGCAGGGTGGGACTGGGGGTGTGCGGGCCCATTGGGGATGTACCCCAGGGCAGGGTGGGACTGGGGGTGTGCGGGCCCATTGGGGATGTACCCCAGGGCAGGGTGGGACTGGGGGTGTGTGGGCCCATTGGGGATGTACCCCAGGGCAGGGTGGGACTGGGGGTGTGTGGGCCCATTGGGGATGCTACCCCAGGGCAGGGTGGGACTGGGGGGTGTGTGGGCCCATTGGGGATGCTACCCCAGGGCAGGGTGGGACTGAGGGTGTGCGGGACCCATTAAGGATGTACCCCAGGGCAGGGTGGGACTGGGGTGTGTGGGCCCATTGGGGATGTACCCCAGGGCAGGGTGGGACTGGGGGTGTGTGGGCCCATTGGGGATGTACCCCAGGGCAGGGTGGGACTGGGGGTGTGCGGGACCCATTAGGGATGTACCCCAGGGCAGGGGTGGGACTGGGGGTGTGTGGGCCCATTGGGGATGTACCCCAGGGCAGGGTGGGACTGGGGGTGTGCGGGACCCATTAGGGATGTACCCCAGGGCAGGGTGGGACTGGGGGTGTGTGGGCCCATTGGGGATGTACCCCAGGGCAGGGTGGGACTGGGGGTGTGCGGGACCCATTAGGGATGTACCCCAGGGCAGGGTGGGACTGGGGGTGTGTGGGCCCATTGGGGATGTACCCCAGGGCAGGGTGGGACTGGGGGTGTGCGGGCCCATTGGGGATGTACCCAAGGGCAGGGTGGGACTGGGGGTGTGCTAGGGCCCATTGGGGATGCTACCCCAGGGCAGGGTGGGACTGGGGGTGTGCTAGGCCCATTAGGGATGCTACCCCAGGGCAGGGTGGGACTGGGGGTGTGTGGGCCCATTGGGGATGCTACCCCAGGGCAGGGTGGGACTGGGGGTGTGTGGGCCCATTGGGGATGTACCCCAGGGCAGGGTGGGACTGGGGGTGTGCGGGCCCATTGGGGATGTACCCCAGGGCAGGGTGGGACTGGGGGTGTGCGGGCCCATTGGGGATGTACCCAAGGGCAGGGTGGGACTGGGGGTGTGTGGGCCCATTGGGGATGTACCCCAGGGCAGGGTGGGACTGGGGGTGTGTGGGCCCATTGGGGATGCTACCCCAGGGTAGGGTGGGACTGGGGGTGTGTGGGGCCCATTGGGGATGCTACCCCAGGGCAGGGTGGGACAGGGGTGTGTGGGCCCATTGGGGATGTACCCAAGGGCAGGGTGGGACTGGGGGGTGTGTGGGCCCATTGGGGATGTACCCCAGGGCAGGGTGGGACTGGGGGTGTGTGGGCCCATTGGGGATGCTACCCCAGGGCAGGGTGGGACTGGGGGTGTGTGGGCCCATTGGGGATGCTACCCCAGGGCAGGGTGGGACTGGGGGTGTGCGGGCCCATTGGGATGTACCCAAGGGCAGGGTGGGACTGGGGTGTGTGGGCCCATTGGGGATGTACCCCAGGGCAGGGTGGACTGGGGGTGTGTGGGCCCATTGGGGATGCTACCCCAGGGCAGGGTGGGACTGGGGGTGTGTGGGCCCATTGGGGATGCTACCCCAGGGCAGGGTGGGACTGGGGGTGTGCGGGGACCATTGGAGATGCTACCCCAGGGCAGGGTGGGACTGGGGGTGTGCGGGACCCATTAGGGATGTACCCCAGTGCAGGGTGGGACTGGGGGTGTGGGGGACCCATTAGGGATGTACCCCAGGGCAGGGTGGGACTGGGGGTGTGGGGGCTCATTGGGGATGCTACCCCAGGGCAGGGTGGGACTGGGGGTGTGCGGGCTCATTGGGGATGCTACCCCAGGGCAGGGTGGGACTGGGGGTGTGCGGGCCCATTGGGGATGCTACCCCAGGGCAGGGTGGGACTGGGGTTTTTTTGGCCCATTGGGGATGCTACCCCAAGGTAGGGTGGGACTGGGGGTTTTCGGGCCCATTGGGGATGTACCCCAGGGTAGGGTGGGACTGGGGGTTTTTGGGCCCATTGGGGATGTACCCCAGGGTAGGGTGGGACTGGGGGTTTTCGGGCCCATTGGGGATGTACCCCAGGGTAGGGTGGGACTGGGGGTTTTTGGGCCCATTGGGGATGCTACCCCAGGGTAGGGTGGGACTGGGGGTGTGTGGTCCCATTGGGGATGCTACCCCAGGGAAGGGTGGGACTGGGGTTTTTTGGGCCCCTTGGGGATGCTACCCCAGAGAAGGGTGGGACTGGGGTTTTTTGGGCCCCTTGGGGATGCTACCCCAGGGTAGGGTGGGACTGTGGGTTTTTGGGCCCATTGGGGATGTACCCCAGGGCAGGGTGGGACTGGGGGTGGGGGCCCATTGGGGATGCTACGCCAGGGCAGGGTGGGACTGGGGGTGTGTGGTCCCATTGGGGATGCTACCCCAGGGCAGGGTGGGACTGGGGGTGTGTGGTCCCATTGGGGATGTACCCCAGGGCAGGGTGGGACTGGGGGTGGGGGCCCATTGGGGATGTACCCCAGGGCAGGGTGGGACTGGGGGTGGGGGCCCATTGGGGATGCTACCCCAGGGCAGGGTGGGACTGGGGGTGTGTGGTCCCATTGGGGATGTACCCCAGGGCAGGGTGGGACTGGGGTGTGTGGTCCCATTGGGGATGTACCCCAGGGCAGGGTGGGACTGGGGTGGGGGCCCATTGGGATGTACCCCAGGGCAGGGTGGGACTGGGGGGTGGGGGCCCATTGGGGATGCTACCCCAGGGCAGGGTGGGACTGGGGGTGTGTGGTCCCATTGGGGATGTACCCCAGGGCAGGGTGGGACTGGGGGTGTGTGGTCCCATTGGGGATGCTACCCCAGGGCAGGGTGGGACAGGGGGTGTGTGGGTCTACTCAGAGACTAAAGCCGACAGAGGTGGCAACCCTACCCCACACCCACGCCACAGGGTCCCCCGTCCCCACGCACATCCTAAGTCCGACCCTGCCCCAGGGTCCCCCACTGCCCCCGCCACTCGCCCGCTCACACACCACCAGCCCATTCCCCCTCTCACGCGTGTACCTTGTACTTTATTTTGCATCAATTGTGGGAGGGCAGTGGGGGGAGCAACAGGGAGGGCAGGCTGGTCTGGGTTGGCAGGGCAGTTGGCAGTGTCTGAATATTGATCAATGTAGGGCACTGAAAAAACATAAAGATTTTGGTGCAAAAACAACCCAGAAAAATACTATGGGCTCGCACACAATAATTTACTAGCACAGTGGTATTATTAAAGGACAAGGAAAGTGTAAATAAGATACAAGCCGTACCTCCCTGCAGCCTGCCAGTGCCCGAGTGAAGGGGCCCCAGTTTAATAGATCCGTCTCTGTCGATTTGCCAAACGCTACAAGAGAGGAAATAGCGTTACCCATAATCCATCTCTTTCTAGACGATCTGGGAGAGGGGAATGAGAAAAATTAATTAGCCGCTTTGTAAAACCAGCCTTTACTTGTCCTTTAAAGAAGGAATTATCTTTTATGTAGAATTTTCAAAAGGTACTATCAGTGCAATAAAGTCAATTTCACATAGTCATACGATACCTCCCAACTGTCCCACAGGTGGACACAGCAGGCAGGGGGGAGCAGGGGGAGCCGCAGGAAGCAGGAGGATGCTGGGGAGGACATTGCGGGGGAGCCGAAGGATGTTGGGAAGGATGCTAGGGGGGAGCTGGAGGAAGTTAAGGGGGAGCTGGGGGATGCTGCGGGAGGACACTGGGAGGAAACTGGAGGATGTTGGGGTGGAGGTTGGGGGGAGCTGGAGAATACTAGGGGGGAGCTGGAGGAAGTTAAGGGGGGGCTGGGGGATGCTGGGGAGGACACTGGGAGGGAGCTGGAGGATGTTGGGGGGAGCTGGAGAATACTAGGGGGGAGCTGGAGGAAGTTAAGGGGGAGCTGGGGGATGCTGGGGAGGACACTGGGAGGGAGCTGGAGGATGTTGGGGAGGAGGTTGAGGGGAGCTGGGAGAATACTAGGGGGGAGCTGGGGGATGCTGGGGAGGACACTGGGAGGGAGCTGGAGGATTTTGGGGAGGAGGTTGAGGGGAGCTGGAGAATACTAGGGGGGATCTGGGGGATGCTGGGGAGGACACTGGGAGGGAGCTGGAGGATGTTGGGGAGGAGGTTGTGGGGAGCTGGAGAATACTAGGGGGGAGCTGGGGGATGCTGGGGAGGACACTGGGAGGGAGCTGGAGGATGTTGGGGAGGAGGTTGTGGGGAGCTGGAGGATACTAGGGGGGAGCTGGAGGAAGTTAAGGGGAGGTGGGGGATGCTGGGGAGGACATTGGGAGGGAGCTGGAGGATGTTGGGGAGGAGGTTGGGGGAGCTGGAGGATACTGGGGAGAGCTGGAGGAAGTTAAGGGGGAGCCAGGGGATGCTGGGGAGGATGCTGGGAGGGAGCTGGAGGGTGTTGGGGGTGGATACTAGGGGGAGCTGGAGGATACTAGGGGGGAGCTGGAGCAAGTTATGGGGGAGCTGGGGGATGCTTGGGAGGACACTGGGAGGGAGCTGGAGGATGTTGGGGAGGATGCTGGGGGAGCTGGAGGATACTGGGGGGGCTGGAGGGCACTGGTATGTTTTTGTAAAATGGGTCTGTTTTGGCCATAAAGTGGGCGTGGCTTGAAAAATTTTGCCACTCTACGCTTGGCAGATATTCTTGTCCCTCCTTCTGCTTTTCAAATATTGGGAGGTCATACAATACCACAAAGTTGTACACAAACAAGGGAAAACACCCACTGGGCAGCGGATACACCAACGTTTTGGCAAGGAAAACCTTTCTCAAGGGGAATCCCGTGTCCCGCCCAGCCTAGTCCGACCCTGCCAGTCTGTATGATATCAGAGCTTGGGCCTACCATGTGGTATCCCCTATGTAGCTCTACAAGTTGGACTGCCCATGGGCATGTTTATAAAAAGGCCCCTGAGGGCCAGTGCCTAGGGCAGCACATTTTGGGGGGGGCCCTGGGTGCCCCCAGCCTCCGCTGTAGATTTCCATAGTAAATCTAGTGACGGAGCTGGGGGGTTAGGAGTAGGGGCCTGGTGCTTAGGGCCCCTCACTGCCTCCTTTGTATTTATTAGTGATGCGCGAATCTGTCCCGTTTCGCAGGAAAATTTACAAATCTTTCAAAAGATTCGCGAAACAGCAAAAAAAAAAAACGGTGGAAATGTTGCCCGTCAAAAAAATTTGTCACCCTCGGCTATTGTTTTGTTGCCGGCTATTTTGTCACCCGCGGCTATTGTTTTGTCGCCCGCGGCTATTGTTTTGTCGCCCGGCTATTGTTTTGTCACCCGGCTATTGTTTTGTCACCCGCGGCTATTGTTTTGTCGCCTGCGGCTATTGTTTTGTCGCCCGGCTATTGTTTTGTCGCCCATGGCTATTGTTTTGTCGCCCTGCTATTCTTTTGTCGCCCGTGGCTATTGTTTTGTCACCTGTGGCTATTGTTTTGTCGCCCGTGGCTATTGTTTTGTTGCCCGCGGCTATTGTTTTGTCGCCCGTGGCTATTGTTTTGTCACCTGTGGCTATTGTTTTGTCGCCAGTGGCTATTGTTTTGTTGCCCGGCTATTGTTTTGTCGCCCGTGGCTATTGTTTTGTCGCCCGTGGCTATTGTTTTGTTGCCCCGCTATTGTTTTGTCGCCCGTGGCTATTGTTTTGTCACCTGTGGCTATTGTTTTGTCGCCCGTGGCTATTGTTTTGTCACCCTTGGCTATTGTTTTGTTGCCCGCGACAATTTTTGGACGAGCGGCCAATTTTTCCGTAGCGAATTTTTTCATCCGTTTTCATCCGCGAATCCATGCCTGGCGAAACGTTTCGCCCATCACTAGTATTTACCTTTCCTTCCCTATTGAAGGATATTGGGATTTGTGAATTCTAAAATATATAGCAAAAATGGGGCAAAAAACGTATTATGTTGTTTCCCTCTCTCCTGGCTTGTTTGCTTCCAGCGTTACATTTGAATTCAGCTTTATTCACCTGTTGGGGCACTTTATTGATTTGCTTCGGTTTCTCTGTAGCTGCTAAGCAGATCGTCAAACTCTCCATAAACACAAGGCCGGGGGTTTATAGTGGGGCTGTTCTGAAATGTTTCCGCAGAGATCCATCGCCGGCAAACGGAAATGTATAAGAAACGGCTTGGCAGTAGAACAACCAGGCAATACTTCTGCTGTGGTCAGCGGCGTAACATGGTCGCTCCGGGCCCCCCTGCAGGAAAAAGCTTTTGAGAGGGCCCTGTGCGACCAGTCTCTCCTCCCCCACCCCACTAACAGAGTTTATATCATGTTAAGTGATCTATTAAAGGATGATCAATGAGCTCAATGGATTGTGAGACACCTGGATGGTTTCCAGTGAGGGCCACTTCAAGCAGCAATGCACGTGGCTCTTCCCACTATCAGTAAAACGCAACCCAAGAAAGAAGTCATTTAGTTCAGAGAAGGTGCTGAGTTTGTTCCTGGGCCATCAGGCCATCGAGGAGCACGGTGACCAGACAATACCCAGGATTAGATGGGGTTTATATTCTGTTTAGGTGCCCATACACGGGCAGATTGTAGCTGCCGTTTCCGGTCCTTTAGACCAATTCCGCTACTTATCTGCCCGTGTATGGGCACCCCTGATGGGCCTACCCGACCAATATCTGGCCTGCAATTGGCTGTATCTCAATCGGGCAGGTGTGATTTCCCATCAGATCGGACGGTGCCTATGCCCACCCTTGTAAATTGATTATTTGAACCTGGGGCCTAACGACTGAATTAGCCCAATATCGGCCACCTTTAGGTGGGTATATCGGGAGAAGATCTGCTCAGTTGGCGAGTGAATCTCCCCATGTATGGCCACCTTAAGGGCGGTGATGTTGTACAGAATCCTGATACAAAAGGTTCCCAAGAGACTGATTACACGGGGCTTTGCCTTTTATTTATCAATCCTAATTGCACATTTTCGGCACAATAACTATTTACCGGGCCTAACGCCTAACATAAACGCCTATTGCCCCCCGAACAAGACATCCCCGCGGCGTTCGGAAATCACATCATTTCTCAATTCTCCCGCCCGCGTCTCTCCTTAATATTCGGGAAGGGGCTGCAATTTGCAGCATCTCTCCTCTCCCACGGTGCGCGCCCGCAGAATTCAATTTTCTGCTCATGTAAATCTAGTTTACAGGCATCAAGCTTCTCTGTGCGGCGGATGATTAAACGGCTTCCTTGCCTTAAATATGGAGGAAAGGCCGAATTATACAGAGAATGGTTGCACCGACCCCCCCGCCGCCCAAACCTGCTGTGTATTGAACCTTGCGCTCTTTCTCCGTATTCCATTGCTTTGGGCGATGGCTCTGTGGTTATAACGACATCTAATTTTGAAGATACTTGAAGGGTAAGTAAAGTCCTAATAAACCGGCTCCCAAATGAACTCCAGTCTCAGTGTAACTGTACAGAAATGAACTCCCAGGCCACTGGGAGACATGGATTCTCAGTGAATTTCCGCATTGCGCCATTGGCGAATTGTTTCGCGAAACTTCCGTGAAAATTTGCAGTGGAAAAATTAGTCGCTTGGATGCTTGGAGAAGGGTAGTGATAAGCGATTCTGTTCTGTTTCGCTTCGCCAAAAAATTTGCGAATCTTTCAAAAGATCCGCGAAACTGCGAAAATGTCGTGCGGCAAAAATAATTGTCGCCTGCGGCTACTCTTTTGTCGCCCGCGGCTATTATTTTGTCGCGAGGCTACTCTTTTGTCGCCCGCGGCTATTATTTTGTCGCGAGGCTACTCTTTTGTCGCCCGCGGCTATTTTCGCGAAACTTCCGTGAAAATTTGCAGTGGAAAAATTAGTCGCTTGGATGCGTTTTTATCGCGCGGCAAATTGGGCACAGTCGCGTAAGAAAGGGCGCAGTCGCGTCAAAAAGTGCGCGGTAGCATCAATAAGCGCGGGCGACAAAAAATATAAGAGAGGAGCAGGGCACATCCAAATGAAAAAAAGTTACAGCTTTATTTTACGTATCAAAAAACCCAACGCATTTCGACCCCCATTCAAAAGGAGGGGGGTCTTCGTCAGTGGGCGAGAAAAAAGACGCGGGTGAGAAAAAAACGCGCAACACATGCGTTTCATGGATTTTTCGCTGTTTCGTGAATTTTCTTGCTGTTTGCGAATTATATGGCGAAGCGAAACGGGACAGATTCGCTCATCACTAATCTCCACCCTTCCAGTTCATCAAGGGACATAGAAGGTCCGTTCTCTAGTGATGGGTTTCGCCAGGCATGGATTCGCAGGCGAATTTCCGCATTTCGCCATTGGCGGATTGTTTAGCGAAACTTCTGTGAAAATTTGCAGTGGAAAAATTAGTCGCGTGGATGCTTTTTTATCACGCGTCAAATTGGGCATGGTTGTGTAAGAAAGAGCGCAGTCGCGTCAAAAAAGGGCGCAGTCGCGTCAAAAAAGTGCGCGGTAGCGTCATAAAAGTGTGCAGTAGCGTCAATAAGCGGGGGCGACAAAAAAAATAGACGCGGGCGACAAAAAATATAAGAAAGGAGCAGGGCACATCCAAATGAAAAAAAGTTACAGCTTTATTTTACGTATCAAAAAACCCAACGCGTTTCGACCCCCATTCAAAAGAAGTCTTCGTCAGTGGGCGACAAAAAAGACGCGGGCGACAAAAAAAAGCGTGACATATGCGTTTCGCGAATCTTTCGCTGTCTCGCGAATCTTTTGCTGTTTCGCGAATTTTCTTGCTGGTTCGCAAATTATATGACGAAGCGAAATGGGACTAATCTCCACCCTTCCAGTTCATCAAGGGACATAGAAGGTCCCTTCTCTAGTGATGGGCGAATTTCCACATTTCCACATTGGTGGATTGTTTTGCGAAACGGATGAAAAAATTTGCAGCGGAAAAATTCGCCGCACGTCCAAAAATTGACGCCGCCGTCAAAAAAGAATAGTCGCGGGTGTCAAAAGAATAGCCGTGCGCCGAAATAATAGCCTATTGCGACAAAAGAATAGCCGTGCGACAAAATAAAAGCCGCGTGCGACAAAAGAATAGCCGTTCGACAAAATAATAGCCGCAGGCGACAAGAGAGTAGCCTCGCGACAAAATAATAGCCGCGGGCGACAAAAGAGTAGCCTCGCGACAAAATAATAGCCGCGGGCGACAAAAGAGTAGCCGCAGGCAACAATTATTTTTGCCGCACGACATTTTCGCAGTTTCGCGGATCTTTTGAAAGATTTGCGAATTTTTCGGCGAAGCGAAACAGAACAGATTCGCTCATCACTACCCTTCTCCAATCCCCCACCTATTATGACGGGTAGAGCCTTCCTATAAGGGGACACAGTCCCCTTAGTCTAGAGGCTGAATTTACTGCAAAAGGTGGAAACCCTAAATACAGAGCTCCCCCTGGTGGCAAGCCAGAACGCACCAAACATAGAATCCTTATTTAGCGCCCTGGGGGCAAAGTTCCTTCTATACAGGTAACAGGGGCAGAGTCTCTTTTATCATTAACCCACAGAATAAGGCCCATTCCAGCTCTTCCAGGTAATCCCAAGGGCACAGAGTTCCTTTGGGTAAATATATACCATTCCTTTGGTTGGGGGGATCCAAAACTGTTAGAGCATTCCTGCCACAGCTATGGCAGAACCCAGGGAGGTGGCAAAGGAAGGGGTGTCCTGCCACAGCCAGGGTTCACCCCAAAAGTCTCCGAAGAAGATGCTCCTGGCCCCTGCTGTAACCCCAACAACAACATCCCCCACTTCCCAGACCAACAGCACTTTGGTGGAGGAAGGGATTTTGCCAGACCCCTTGGGGTAAACTGTTTTATCCTCTAGGTGGCTCCAGTGGGGCCTGGGTAATGTTCTGTGCCCTTTATTATTGTTTTTGTGGCTGAAAGGGGACTATGGAAAAAAAAGCCCAAACGACTTGCCCTTCTGTATCTCCGTATTGGTCACAGTGGCCAGGGTAGGTAGGGTAGTCACTATACAAATAATAAATTCAACCTTTGATACCCCTGAGCCACATTCAATGGCATTAATGTTATTGTTACTTTTTATTACTTGTTTTCCTATTCAGGCCCTCTCCTATTGACATACCAGCCTCTCATTCACACCACTACCTGGTTGCTAAGTTATTTTAGACCCTAGCAACCAGATAGCTGCTGAAACCCCATACTCAAGAGCTTCGTAACCCCTTTAACAGGGTTCCTCTACATTAATGTTATTGTTACTTTTTATTACTTGTTTTCCTATTCAGGCCCTCTCCTATTGACATACCAGCCTCTCATTCACACCACTACCTGGTTGCTAAGTTATTTTAGACCCTAGCAACCAGATAGCCGCTGAAACCCCATACTCAAGAGCGTCGTAACCCCTTTAACAGGGTTCCTCTACATTAATGTTATTGTTACTTTTTATTACTTGTTTTCCTATTCAGCCCCTCTCCTATTGACATACCAGCCTCTCATTCAAACCACTCCCTGGTTGCTAAGTTATTTTAGACCCTAGCAACCAGATAGCTGCTGAAACCCCATACTCAAGAGCTTCGTAACCCCTTTAACAGGGTTCCTCTATATTAAAGTTATTGTTACTTTTTATTACTTGTTTTCCTATTCAGCCCCTCTCCTATTGACATACCAGCCTCTCATTCAAACCACTCCCTGGTTGCTAAGTTATTTTAGACCCTAGCAACCAGATAGCTGCTGAAACCCCATACTCAAGAGCTTCGTAACCCCTTTAACAGGGTTCCTCTACATTAATGTTATTGTTACTTTTTATTACTTGTTTTCCTATTCAGCCCCTCTCCTATTGACATACCAGCCTCTCATTCAAACCACTCCCTGGTTGCTAAGTTATTTTGGACCCTAGCAACCAGATAGCTGCTGAAACACCATACTCAAGAGTTTCTTAACCCCTTTAATAGGATTCCTCTACATTAATGTTCATTAATCCTCGCTGCTGCCCATCAATGGAGCCTCTGGTCTTTGTTCCGCCACTTTCTTTGCTCTTTTCTGTTTCTTTCTTTACCGTTAAGACTCGTGTCACCGAAAATTTTTTTTAAAAAAAACAGAAACGCATTTCTCTTCCTTTAGCGAAAAGTCTCTATTTTTCACATACGTGGCTCGTGTCGGCTTTGAGCCGGGAAGACGGTTCCCTGAGGAAATGTGAAATGTTCCTGCCATCTCGGTTTTTAACTGATTTCTCTTATAACCATTTTAGAAACCGTTACTGGAGATGCCGGGGATTTTGATTTAGTCGCGAGTATATAAAGGCAGAAGTCGGCGTTTAAGCACAAAGAGAATAAAGTACCGGCGACGCGGCGCCTCTGGTTCTGTGAGAGAGAGACGGGCCGCTGGGAGCCCCGGGAGGCACAAATGTTTTGCCTCTTTGTTACCGAAACATTTCAGGGTTTGTGAATATAACAGAGAATATCACTCCAACTTGCAGCGCAGCAGTAAAGTGTGCCTGAGTCTGAGCTTTCAGCCAGCGCTACACATTAGAACTGCTTTCAGCTAACCTATTGTTTCTCCTACTCCCATGTAACTGGAGGAGTCCCGAGCCAGACTTGGATTTCTTACTATTGAGTGCTATTCTGATACCTACTGGGAGCTGCTATCTTGCACCCTTCCCATTGTTCTGCTGATCGGCTGCTGGGGGTGAGGGGGGGGGGGATGTCACTCCAACTTGCAGCGCAGCAGTAAAGTGTGCCTGAGTCTGAGCTTTCAGCCAGCGCTACACATTAGAACTGCTTTCAGCTAACCTATTGTTTCTCCTACTCCCATGTAACTGGAGGAGTCCCAAGCCGGACTTGGATTTCTTACTATTGAGTGCTATTCTGATACCTACTGGGAGCTGCTATCTTGCTCCCTTCCCATTGTTCTGCTGATCGGCTGCTGGGGGTGAGGGGAGGGGGGATATCACTCCAACTTGCAGCGCAGCAGTAAAGTGTGCCTGAGTCTGAGCTTTCAGCCAGCGCTACACATTAGAACTGCTTTCAGCTAACCTATTGTTTCTCCTACTCCCATGTAACTGGAGGAGTCCCAAGCCGGACTTGGATTTCTTACTATTGAGTGCTATTCTGATACCTACTGGGAGCTGCTATCTTGCTCCCTTCCCATTGTTCTGCTGATCGGCTGCTGGGGGTGAGGGGAGGGGGGATATCACTCCAACTTGCAGCGCAGCAGTAAAGTGTGCCTGAGTCTGAGCTTTCAGCCAGCGCTACACATTAGAACTGCTTTCAGCTAACCTATTGTTTCTCCTACTCCCATGTAACTGGAGGAGTCCCAAGCCGGACTTGGATTTCTTACTATTGAGTGCTATTCTGATACCTACTGGGAGCTGCTATCTTGCTCCCTTCCCATTGTTCTGCTGATCGGCTGCTGGGGGTGAGGGGGGGGGGATATCACTCCAACTTGCAGCGCAGCAGTAAAGTGTGCCTGAGTCTGAGCTTTCAGCCAGCGCTACACATTAGAACTGCTTTCAGCTAACCTGCTGGGGGTGAGGGGGGGGGGGGGGATATCACATACGCATAGTGAATAAAGCAGACAGAATACACTATAATGTGGGTTCATACGCAGGACTGGCAGATAAGTAAAAAAACGCTTAATACGTCCCCCTGTTATGATCAGGACATCATTAAGCGTGGATTTGCTTTTGTATCAGCGCCACTAAGTAAGAATAATTACTCCAATCTATACGGCGGTTGGGAAAGCGAAGAGGACGTAAATCCCGAATGGCTAACTCCTACGCTTTTAGTTAAATGAACTCATCCTCTGACTTATGCTCACAGGCCCCTTCCCTACGAAGGAAGGAAAGATGGTCTCATTATACCCAGAAATCAATATCAGAGAAGCAGTTGGCTTTTGGCTGAATTGTTTAATCCCATTGTGCCGGCTTATTAACAAAATGCGCTAATTTAGACAATCGCAATCTGTTTCGGCGTTTTCGTATTTACTAAACTGTAACCTGCAGCAACCCAATACTCTTAGGGGCTGATTTACTAATCCACGAATCCGAATGAGAAAAATTCGGATTGGAAAACGAACATTTTGCGACTTTTTCGTATTTTTTTGTCGCTTTTTTCGTCGCCGTTACGACTTTTTCGTAAATGGTCGCGACTTTTTCGTAACCCTTACGACTTGCATAGTCATTATGACTTTCGGGAATTGTCGCGACTTTTTCATAGCCATTATGACTTTCGTGAATTGTTGCGACTTTTTCATAGCCATTACGAAAAACGCTTGAAAAATTTTCGACAATTCGTGAAAAAGTCGCAAAATACCGATCATTACGAAAAAAACCGCATTCGGACGCTTTTCGGACGTTCATGCGAACGCTCCGAGCGTATTTTCGCGAATTTTTCGGGCGTCCGCACGACTTTTCCAGACGCCGCATGACTTTTTCGGACGTTTGCACAAAAAAATCGGAAAGGTTTTACCGCTGTTTACAATTGTTCGGTAAAAAAATTTGTGACTTTCGGATCGCCAATACGATATTATCGTGACTAATACGACTTTTTCGTAAGCATTTTCGGGATATTTGCGATCTTCAGAAATTTTCGTTTCCAATCCGATTTTTTCCCATTCGTGATTCGGAATCGTGGATTAGTTAATGTGCCCCTTGGCGTAGGGGTGATGTGCGGGGTCGACCGGCCCTAACATGCCCGCTCCAAACCCGGCCCATCTCTGATGTCACGAAGGGGGTGGGGCAGGTGCGTGTAAGCTGGACAGTGTAAGGTCTCAGGTGGGGGCGGAGGAAGAGCTCAGCTCGAACCCGCCCACGACCCACCAATATCGTGCAAGTCTCAGCCCGGACCCAAGGCAACCATCAGAAAATTAAGGGCCCCGTACAAGTTATCTATATGGGGCCCCCCCATGAACATTTTGGCCACACCCCTTGTGTGTACAGTAAAAAAAAGCTGACATTACTCTATAATAAGCAGTTCATATAAATAGTTGCAATTAATAATTAATGAGCTAATAAGTCATTTCAATGGGGGCAGTTTTTTAATTCATTGGGGGTCCGTGGAGTTTGCCCCCCCCCCCGCCAGCCCCTGTAACAGTTTTCTGCCTTGTGTCTGTTGATACGCAAGCTACTTAAGTTTTTGCGTAAGTTGCGTAAATTGCGCAAGTTTTGGCGTAGCTGTGAAATGTAACCTACGCAATTTGCGTAACTTTCATGGTGTGATTGGGCCCCCTTTTTGAAGAAGCTTTCTCGGTGCAACTGTACCCCCAATCCCCCCTCAATCGGGTCGGTGGCCCTGACCCAAACTGTCCAAACTGAAATTGCCAGCCTGGTTTTCTAAATGAGGAAAACTGGGCAGGACTCCCTGAAATTGATGGGAGATCGGCCAATCGTGATCACCACGGCCCTGTGACATCAATGACCCTCCCCTTCCCTACCCCATGACATCACTGACGCACTCCTCCCCTCCTCCTGTGACATCACTGCTGGCCCCCTGCCTGGAGAAAGAAGACAGCAGAGGTGGCAACCCTACGTCCAGGTGAAGACAGTGTTTTAAAGTGAATAGCATGGTGATCAGCCAATCAATGATCACTATGTCATTACCCCACCCCTGATGTCATATTATTTGTCCTTATATCAATTTTTACTCAGCAGCTCTCCAGTTTGGAGTTTCAGCAGCTTAATGGGGATAATGCCATTGCCCAGGATATTCTGCAATTCAGAATTTCAAAAGCTATCTGGTTGCTAGGGTCCATATTACCTTAGCAACCCAGGAGTGGTTTGAATGAGAGACTGATATATGAATATGAGAGGGGCCTGAATAGAAAGATAAGGAATAAATAGTAACAATAAAACTGGAGCCTCACAGAGCAATCACTTTTGGTTGCCGGGGTCAGTGACCCCCATTTGAAAGAGTTTGAAGAAGAAGGCAAATAATTAAAAAACTATACAACATTTATTAGGTATAAAGTTGTACCACGTGGGTATTTGTGGGGTTAATGCAGGGGTTAATGCGCATATTCTTTCAATTCCCTTCCCTGACAGACTTCGCTAATTTCTTTTCCTTGCACTCACTAAATAATACATGAATATTTTCCTACCCCAGCGAGGGAACATGCTCTTTAAAAGAAAGGGATAAACAAAGCGGCATTAAAAAGTCATTAGGAGCGGCACCATCACTGCAGCTGGTTACAGAGCTCTCGGGCTAAAATGAGCTATTTCAGGATTTGGCCCCCGTGGGACCCTGTATTTGCATGACTTCCGGGAGGCGCAATATAGAACAAACGTTTTATTTTTTCCAACCTACGAAATTCCTCAGGGCCCGTGAGTGCCAGAAGCGCCTTATTTTATAATAAAGTTTCCATATTGCTGCGCTGCACTGCTGTAATGGATGTAGGGCAACTGCCCCAGTTCTACCGTCCCAGCGCAATTCGTTAAGGGGATATGACATTCGTATTCTGTGACAATTTGCAATTGGTCTTCATTGTTTATTTTTGTGTTTTTCTTCAGCAGCTTTTCAGTTTGATATTTTGGTAGCTATCTGGTTGCTAGGGTCTTGTTTACCTTAGTAACCAGGCAGTGGTGAGAATGTAAGTCTGGAATATGAATAGGAGAGGGAGTGAATATGAAGATAAGGAATAAACAGTAACAATAACTGTAAAATTGCAGCCTTACAGAGCAATAGTTTTTGGTTGCCGGGGTCAGTGACCCCCATTTGAAAGCTGAAGAGATGTAGAAGAGGAAGGCAAATAATTCAAAAACTATAACAAATAAATAATGAAGACCAATTGCAAAGTTGCTAGGAATAGGGCATTCTATCAATAATAAAAGTTAATCTGAAGGTGAACTACCAATTTACTGCATTATTTCCCGTCAGGGGATCTCTGAGGGAACACACAGCCGCATTATTTCCCGTCAGGGGATCTCTGAGGGAACACACAGCTGCATTATTTCCTGTCAGGGGATCTCTGAGGGAACACACAGCCGCATTATTTCCTGTCAGGGGATCTCTGAGGGAACACACAGCTGCATTATTTCCTGTCAGGGGATCTCTGAGGGAACGCACAGCCGCATTATTTCCTGTCAGGGGATCTCTGAGGGAACGCACAGCTGCATTATTTCCTGTCAGGGGATCTCTGAGGGAACACACAGCCGCATTATTTCCTGTCAGGGGATCTCTGAGGGAACACACAGCTGCATTATTTCCTGTCAGGGGATCTCTGAGGGAACACACAGCTGCATTATTTCCTGTCAGGGGATCTCTGAGGGAACACACAGCTGCATTATTTCCTGTCAGGGGATCTCTGAGGGAACACACAGCTGCATTATTTCCTGTCAGGGGATCTCTGAGGGAACACACAGCTGCATTATTTCCTGTCAGGGATCTCTGAGGGAACACACAGCTGCATTATTTCCCGTCAGGGGATCTCTGAGGGAACACACAGCTGCATTATTTCCTGTCAGGGGATCTCTGAGGGAACACACAGCTGCATTATTTCCTGTCAGGGGATCTCTGAGGGAACACACAGCTGCATTATTTCCTGTCAGGGGATCTCTGAGGGAACACACAGCTGCATTATTTCCTGTCAGGGGATCTCTGAGGGAACACACAGCTGCATTATTTCCTGTCAGGGGATCTCTGAGGGAACACACAGCTGCATTATTTCCCGTCAGGGGATCTCTGAGGGAACACACAGCCGCATTATTTCCTGTCAGGGGATCTCTGAGGGAACACACAGCTGCATTATTTCCTGTCAGGGGATCTCTGAGGGAACACACAGCTGCATTATTTCCTGTCAGGGGATCTCTGAGGGAACACACAGCTGCATTATTTCCCGTCAGGGGATCTCTGAGGGAACACACAGCTGCATTATTTCCTGTCAGGGGATCTCTGAGGGGGCACACAGCCGCATTATTTCCTGTCAGGGGATCTCTGAGGGAACACACAGCTGCATTATTTCCTGTCAGGGGATCTCTGAGGGAACACACAGCCGCATTATTTCCTGTCAGGGGATCTCTGAGGGAACACACAGCCGCATTATTTCCTGTCAGGGGATCTCTGAGGGGGCACACAGCTGCATTATTTCCTGTCAGGGGATCTCTGAGGGAACACACAGCTGCATTATTTCCTGTCAGGGGATCTCTGAGGGAACACACAGCCGCATTATTTCCTGTCAGGGGATCTCTGAGGGAACACACAGCTGCATTATTTCCTGTCAGGGGATCTCTGAGGGAACACATAGCCCGCATTATTTCCTGTCAGGGGATCTCTGAGGGAACACACAGCCGCATTATTTCCTGTCAGGGGATCTCTGAGGGAACACACAGCCGCATTATTTCCTGTCAGGGGATCTCTGAGGGAACACACAGCCGCATTATTTCCTGTCAGGGGATCTCTGAGGGAACACACAGCCGCATTATTTCCTGTCAGGGGATCTCTGAGGGGGCACACAGCCGCATTATTTCCTGTCAGGGGATCTCTGAGGGAGCACACAGCCGCATTATTTCCTGTCAGGGGATCTCTGAGGGAACACACAGCCGCATTATTTCCTGTCAGGGGATCTCTGAGGGAACACACAGCTGCATTATTTCCTGTCAGGGGATCTCTGAGGGAACGCACAGCTGCATTATTTCCTGTCAGGGGATCTTTGAGGGAACACACAGCTGCATTATTTCCTGTCAGGGGATCTCTGAGGGAACACACAGCTGCATTATTTCCTGTCAGGGGATCTCTGAGGGAACGCACAGCCGCATTATTTCCTGTCAGGGGATCTCTGAGGGAACACACAGCTGCATTATTTCCTGTCAGGGGATCTCTGAGGGAACACACAGCTGCATTATTTCCTGTCAGGGGATCTCTGAGGGAACACACAGCTGCATTATTTCCTGTCAGGGGATCTCTGAGGGAACACACAGCCGCATTATTTCCTGTCAGGGGATCTCTGAGGGAACACACAGCTGCATTATTTCCTGTCAGGGGATCTCTGAGGGAACACACAGCCACATTATTTCCCATCAGGGGATCTCTGAGGGAACACACAGCCACATTATTTCCCATCAGGGGATCTCTGAGGGAACACACAGCCACATTATTTCCCATCAGGGGATCTCTGAGGGAACGCACAGCCGCATTATTTCCCGTCAGGGGATCTCTGAGGGAACGCACAGCCGCATTATTTCCTGTCAGGGGATCTCTGAGGGGGCACACAGCCCATCACAAAATGGCGGCTCAAGGGAAAGGATGTAAAAGGGCAATATTTACTGATATATATATTCCAGTTTGGGGAGATTCTTTTGAGCATAAGGCTCTTGGCCATACGTGCAGTATGAGAAACCACCATCTGCAAAATGGTGCTACGTTGGCCCATGAGTATGCATTTTGGCACCAAAATCCTTTCCTTGTGTCTGCACCGAGGCAGGGTCGGACTGGGCCATCGAGGCACCGGCAAAAAAACCTGGTTCCCTGCACCGACCCAGACTCGATTCACTGCTGGCCCTGGACCCAGACCAATGCAGTATCTATGGGTGCAGATACACCATTCTGCAGATGGGAGCAATGGATAAAAACCCACCCTGCTTCGCAGTAGGGTAAGGGCTGATTCTTAGCCTGTGCAGGCCCTCGATTTGTGCCAAGGGTGGCATACATTTAGCGTGCTCACATATGGGGCACTGGGGACTAGGCACGTTGCGGATTTCTGCGCGTCCTATTCCCTGTGCTCCGTGTGCGAGACAAATGGATGCAGGTCCGGGACTAGGGGTAGGCAGAAGAGGCAGCTGCCTAGGGTGCAACGATCGGGGGGTGCCAGACAGGAGCCCCTCCTGCCTACCCATACTCCTGCTACTTTGTCATTGCCCCCGCCGCTTGTCATTAGTGGTGGAGGCAATGACCGTTCGGAACGCAGGGTCCCGCCCCTGAATGAATGCGATCTTTGGGAAGGAAGTGAGAGGGGTGGCTGACAGGGGACGGCCTCTGGGCGCCCATTGGACAAATTTGGTCAAGAATTAGCCCCTATGCTACAAACATGTGCCTGCATTTATCCACAGACCGAGTATCAGTCCCCTGTGGCCTTACCCTTAACCTAGGCCACTTCCCGCTGAGAATCATGGCAAAAAAGACCACATACTCTATTGCCCCTAAGCCTAAAGCTTTTATGCCCCGTGCTGCCCTGTCCAACGGTACAGCTTCACCCTTAACAGTATAAATGTCGGTTACCGTTTATCGCTCTTTCCACCTCTGGCCCCTGTCAGCCTCGGTGCTTTGCTCCCATTGTTATTCCCGTGGCCAAAAATGAGCCCCCGGGCTTGTAAACAAACGAGCTAAAATACTAATAAAGGGCCCCCGATTAAAGATCCGACACTAAATATGTAATTACCGACCCGCATTCAGTCAGACGCATCCCACAAAATCATATCAGCTCTATTTCTCGGGAACAGAGGAGTCTATGTTTCATTTTCTGGTTAATTACAGACACTCTGACTGTTGTAATCCATCACGGCGCTCATAATAATGTATCGTTCCCTCTCTCCCTACGGATTAGCCAGGGCTTTCTACAATTAGCAACACCTAATTCTGCCTGTTTTGTGGTGCCTGTAAGCCACGGCTATTCCTGTCTGTGGGTCTATAGCGCAGACCCAAGGGCCAAACTGGGCCGGCCTTAGGCAAACTGGACCTATTGGGCCCAATAGGACCCTGTGGAAATGAGCACATAAAGCTGTCCAATCCGCCTCGGTATGTCAGTGCCCAGTGCTTGGGGGCCACATGGTGCCATTAAATGTTGGGGGCCAATGGAACACAAGCACGGTTGCAGCATCAGTCGTAAAGTGAGAGGCAGGGACTATTTGCCCACCCAGCCCATACAAAATGAAGACCAATTGCAAATGATCTCAGAACATTACTCTCTACGAGTATGTATTGGAAATTGCCCGCCACATTTGCAACTGATAAAAAGCGCAAAAAAAAATGGCATTTCCTGGCGAGTAATAAAGAATATCTAGAAAAAAAGAAAAGCAACCAACGTTTTTGCGAAGCTAAAGAAGCTCTAGATGTTTCCGGCAGGAGATTTATACTTGCTTTTAATTATTTGCCTTCTTCTTAACTCTTTGCAGTTTTCAAATGGGGGTCACTGACCCCGGCAGCCAAACCCTATTGCTCTGTGAGGCTCCAGTTTTAATTTTATTTTTACTTTTTATTCCTTATCTTTCTATTCAGCCCCTCCCCTATTCATATACCAGCCTCTCATCCAAACCTCTCTCCTTGGTTGCTAAGGTAATTTGATCCCTAGCAACAGGATAACTTACCCCAGCAGCCAAACCCTATTGCTCTGTGAGGCTCCAGTTTTATTGTTATTGTTACTTTTTATTCCTTATCTTTCTATTCAGCCCCTCCCCTATTCATATACCAGTCTCTCAATCAAACCACTCCGAGGTTCCTAAGGTCATTTGAGCCCTAGCAACAGGATAACTGACCCCGGCAGCCAAACCCTATTGCTCTGTGAGGCTCCAGTTTTATTGTTATTGTTACTTTTTATTCCTTATATTTCTATTCAGCCCCTCCCCTATTCATATACCAACCTCTCATTCAAACTGCTGCCTGGTTGCTAAGGTCATTTGAGCCCTAGCAACAGGATAACTGACCCCGGCAGCCAAACCCTATTGCTCTGTGAGGCTCCAGTTTTATTGTTATTGTTACTTTTTATTCCTTATCTTTCTATTCAGCCCCTCTCCTATTCATATACCAGCCTCTCATCCAAACCACTCCCTGGTTGCCAAGGTGATTTGGACCCTAGCAACCAGATAGCTGCTAAAACTCCAAACTGGAGAGCTGCTTGGGGGGAACTTTTCATGCAGAATCAGTTTATAGAATAAACAAAATGTGTGGAACACAAACCTTTCTGTTTGAATGGATTCCATATTTAGATTGAGAGCTCTTGTGCCCAGAGGGGGGCAATACATTATTCATTTGGGCTTTGTCTCCATTTATTGTGCTTACTGTCTTTGCCATTGGGTGCGGTTTCATGGGAAATATCCGTAGATAAACGACAGTCTCAGACAAAGCAATGGAAATAATAATAAAAACCAAGGCAAAAAAGGCCAATTCTACAAATGCACCAAAATTGACACAAATGAGCCTAACGGGGACTTTTGCTGCTTTTTCCGCCCTTTTGGGGCTCCCGGGGTGCAAAGCGGTCAGAGCCGGCGGGTAAGAAGCTGCACATCATGCAAAGTCCCATTTCCACAAATAACTAAGCTTTGTGCAAAAAATGTAAAAATAAAATGTCAAAAAACTGGGTTTTTCTGCCTCTACACCTGTGTGTTGGGGGGGGGGGGATATATTATTCAGCTCTAGTCGGAAAGCTTCATCCAGACACTGGGATTCTCCCCCCACCTGCACGGTGTCCCAGTTCCATCCCAGCAGCTGCGCTGATATATATATGTGTCCCAGTTAGCCGGCACAGCCTGGAAATGATATTCTTGTCTTCTTTCTATGAGGCTTCCATCACAGTCTGTCCTACTGTTTCCATATAAACCCTCTGCCGCCATCTTGTCCCTTCATCTCAATCCTGTCTCTTGTCCCTACCTTGTCCTACTGCCTCCATCTTGCTCTACTATACACACCTTGCCCTACTGTTACCATCTTCCCTGCTGTCTTTATCTGTAAGGTGCTCTGGAAGACTGGCTCCTACCTCTCAGGGCCCTACTGTCTCCATCTTGCCCTACTGTCCCCATCTTGCCCTACTGTCTCCTTCTTGCCCTACTGTCTCCATCTTGCCCTACTGTCTCCATCTTGCCCTACTGTCGCCATCTTGCCCTACTGTCTCCATCTTGTCCTACTGTCCCCATCTTGCCCTACTGTCTCCATCTTGCCCTACTGTCTCCATCTTGCCCTACTGTCTCCATCTTGCCCTACTGTCTCCATCTTGCCCTACTGTCTCCATCTTGCCCTACTGTCCCCATCTTGCCCTACTGTCCCCATCTTGCCCTACTGTCCCCATCTTGCCCTACTGTCTCCATCTTGCCCTACTGTCTTCATCTTGCCCTACTGTCACCATCTTGCCCTACTGTCTCCATCTTGCCCTACTGTCTCCATCTTGCCCTACTGTCTCCATCTTGCTCTTCTGTCTCCATCTTGTCCTACTGTCTCCATCTTGCCCTACTGTCCCCATCTTGCCCTACTGTCTCCATCTTGCCCTACTGTCTCCATCTTGTCCTACTGTCTCCATCTTGCCCTACTGTCACCATCTTGACCTACTGTCTCCATCTTGCCCTACTGTCTCCATCTTGCCCTACTGTCTCCATCTTGCCCTACTGTCACCATCTTGCCCTACTGTCTCCATCTTGCCCTACTGTCACCATCTTGCCCTACTGTCTCCATCTTGCCCTACTGTCACCATCTTGCCCTACTGTCTCCATCTTGCCCTACTGTCTCCATCTTGCCCTACTGTCGCCATCTTGCCCTACTGTCTCCATCTTGCCCTACTGTCGCCATCTTGCCCTACTGTCTCCATCTTGCCCTACTGTCTCCATCTTGCCCTACTGTCCCCATCTTGCCCTACTGTCCCCATCTTGCCCTACTGTCCCCATCTTGCCCTACTGTCTCCATCTTGCCCTACTTTCTCCATCTTGCCCTACTGTCTCCATCTTGCCCTACTGTCCCCATCTTGCCCTACTGTCCCCATCTTGCCCTACTGTCCCCATCTTGCCCTACTGTCACCATCTTGCCCTACTGTCTCCATCTTGCCCTACTGTCTCCATCTTGCCCTACTGTCTCCATCTTGCTCTTCTGTCTCCATCTTGTCCTACTGTCTCCATCTTGCCCTACTGTCCCCATCTTGCCCTACTGTCTCCATCTTGCCCTACTGTCTCCATCTTGTCCTACTGTCTCCATCTTGCCCTACTGTCACCATCTTGACCTACTGTCTCCATCTTGCCCTACTGTCTCCATCTTGCCCTACTGTCTCCATCTTGCCCTACTGTCACCATCTTGCCCTACTGTCTCCATCTTGCCCTACTGTCACCATCTTGCCCTACTGTCTCCATCTTGCCCTACTGTCACCATCTTGCCCTACTGTCTCCATCTTGCCCTACTGTCTCCATCTTGCCCTACTTTCACCATCTTGCCCTACTGTCTCCATCTTGCCCTACTGTCACCATCTTGCCCTACTGTCTCCATCTTGCCCTACTGTCTCCATCTTGCTCTTCTGTCTCCATCTTGTCCTACTGTCTCCATCTTGTCCTACTGTCTCCATCTTGTCCTACTGTCTCCATCTTGCCCTACTGTCTCCATCTTGCCCTACTGTCTCCATCTTGCCCTACTGTCTCCATCTTGACCTACTGTCTCCATCTTGCCCTACTGTCTCCATCTTGACCTACTGTCTCCATCTTGCCCTACTGTCTCCATCTTGTCCTACTGTCTCCATCTTGTCCTACTGTCTCCATCTTGCCCTACTGTCTCCATCTTGCCCTACTGTCTCCATCTTGTCCTACTGTCCCCATCTTGCCCTACTGTCTCAATCTTGCCCTACTGTCCCCATCTTGACCTACTGTCTCCATCTTGCCCTACTGTCTCCATCTTGCCCTACTGTCTCCATCTTGCCCTACTGTCTCCATCTTGCTCTTCTCTCTCCATCTTGTACTACTGTCTCCATCTTGTCCTACTGTCTCCATCTTGCCCTACTGTCTCCATCTTGCCCTACTGTCTCCATCTTGCCCTACTGTCTCCATCTTGACCTACTGTCTCCATCTTGCCCTACTGTCTCCATCTTGTCCTACTGTCTCCATCTTGTCCTACTGTCTCCATCTTGCCCTACTGTCTCCATCTTGCCCTACTGTCTCCATCTTGTCCTACTGTCCCCATCTTGCCCTACTGTCTCCATCTTGCCCTACTGTCCCCATCTTGACCTACTGTCTCCATCTTGCCCTACTGTCTCCATCTTGCCCTACTGTCTCCATCTTGCCCTACTGTCGCCATCTTGCCCTACTGTCTCCATCTTGCCCTACTGTCTCCATCTTGCCCTACTGTCTCCATCTTGCCCTACTGTCTCCATCTTGACCTACTGTCTCCATCTTGCCCTACTGTCTCCATCTTGTCCTACTGTCCCCATCTTGCCCTACTGTCTCCATCTTGTCCTACTGTCCCCATCTTGCCCTACTGTCTCCATCTTGCCCTACTGTCTCCATCTTGTCCTACTGTCCCCATGTTGCCCTACTGTCCCCATCTTGCCCTACTGTCCCCATCTTGCCCTACTGTCCCCATCTTGTCCTACTGTCTCCATCTTGCCCTACTGTCTCCATCTTGCCCTACTGTCTCCATCTTGTCCTACTGTCCCCATCTTGCCCTACTGTCTCCATCTTGCCCTACTGTCTCCATCTTGCCCTACTGTCCCCATCTTGCCCTACTGTCCCCATCTTGCCCTACTGTCCCCATCTTGCCCTACTGTCCCCATCTTGCCCTACTCTCCCAATCCTGCCCATCACCCTGACTCTATATACCCATTACCCACCCCTTTTACTACCTGTGATTGCTGCCCCTAGTACTCCTATGCCCAGGGCTCTGAGCAGCCACACTGGGGCAGCTTTTGCCCGGCTGCATTATCAGCCCATTCAGCTGCACAGACAGCTCCTTGTTGTTGAAAGAAAGATCCGTCTCGCTTTGCGTAATGCGCCCGAATCCCTATTAGCAAATATTTCCGAGTGGCTTGTAATCACCATGACTGGGTCGGCGCCGCTCGCTGCTCCTGTATAATGAATGCTTCCGAGCGGCAGAACAAGGTGTTGTTAATTCAGGCTGGATCTCCAAGGGCAACCGCACTTATTATAAGGCAAAAATGAAAGAATTGACATTATTGTGGAAGAAATCCCTGTAAGCGCCAATAGCCCTCTGTACCGCCAGCATCAGCATCGAATCCTTATTTGTTTAATAGATTCAGCAATAGAATAAGTAAAACTGACGAGAGCCCTTTTATTGTTACTTTTTATTCCTTATTTTTCTCCCCTACTCATTTATCAGCATCTCATTCAAACCACTCCCTGGTTGCTAAGGTAACTTGGACCCTAGCAACCAGATAGCTGTTGAAATTCTGAACTGCAGAATGTCCTGGGCAATGGCATTATGGGAAAGCCAATAAATGATTAATTGGTGATTAATTCTGTGCAATATGGGCGCCAGGTTTCTAGGGTAACAGGGAACAAAGCAGGGCCCCCCCATTCCCTAATGTCCTGTTAATTAGACGGGAAGGAAACAAACGTTAAAAATAAAATGGCAATTTCAACAAAGTGTATTTCCAGCTGGAAACTCTACCCCCTACTGTAAATGATAAGGATATTAGCAGTCACTGAGGGGTTCTGTGCCCCCCATATAAAGGCACAAGGCTGCAGGCTGAGTTATACAGGGAACTCTGAGTATCACTCATGTATTATAAGGGATAATGTACCCCCTACTGTAAATGATAAGGATATTAGCAGTCACTGAGGGGTTCTGTGCCCCCCATATAAAGGCACAAGGCTGCAGGCTGAGTTATACAGGGAACTCTGAGTATCACTCATGTATTATAAGGGATAATGTACCCCCTACTGTAAATGATAAGGATATTAGCAGTCACTGAGGGGTTCTGTGCCCCCCATATAAAGGCACAAGGCTGCAGGCTGGGTTATACAGGGAACTCTGAGTATCACTCATGTATTATAAGGGATAATGTACCCCCTACTGTAAATGATAAGGATATTAGCAGTCACTGAGGGGTTCTGTGCCCCCCATATAAAGGCACAAGGCTGCAGGCTGAGTTATACAGGGAACTCTGAGTATCACTCATGTATTATAAGGGATAATGTACCCCCTACTGTAAATGATAAGGATATTAGCAGTCACTGAGGGGTTCTGTGCCCCCCATATAAAGGCACAAGGCTGCAGGCTGAGTTATACAGGGAACTCTGAGTATCACTCATGTATTATAAGGGATAATGTACCCCCTACTGTAAATGATAAGGATATTAGCAGTCACTGAGGGGTTCTGTGCCCCCCATATAAAGGCACAAGGCTGCAGGCTGGGTTATACAGGGAACTCTGAGTATCACTCATGTATTATAAGGGATAATGTACCCCCTACTGTAAATGATAAGGATATTAGCAGTCACTGAGGGGTTCTGTGCCCCCCATATAAAGGCACAAGGCTGCAGGCTGAGTTATACAGGGAACTCTGAGTATCACTCATGTATTATAAGGGATAATGTACCCCCTACTGTAAATGATAAGGATATTAGCAGTCACTGAGGGGTTCTGTGCCCCCCATATAAAGGCACAAGGCTGCAGGCTGAGTTATACAGGGAACTCTGAGTATCACTCATGTATTATAAGGGATAATGTACCCCCTACTGTAAATGATAAGGATATTAGAATTCTATTGATAGAGGACTCAGTGCAGCCTTTAAAAGGCAACAATTGAATGAGTTTGCGGATATTTTTGGAAACAGTTGCAGTGCCTGGAAATAGTTAACCAGCAGCAGAGGGGGGTGGGGGGGGGGGGGGGGTGGGTGCGAGAGCGAGAGTGTATATATATATATATAAAGAAAAATATTTAAAGAAAGCCGTTAGACATTTTATTTTCCACTTCCCCAGTTCTGACTTGCAGCTAAAAGCTCAACTGCTCCAAATAGCAATCCGACTCCCCAGGCAATGTACTAAAGTGGATGCGGCTGCTCAGTAAATTGCTTCCCTGCCTCGGGCACCATTGGCCTCTCCGGCACAGATAGGGGGGCTGCTGCCTGTGTCTCCTGCAGCCCGGAGTCTAGAATGGGGGTGTAGAGCTTGATACATACAGGGGCAGATTGATCAAAATGGGAGTGTAGAGCTTGATACATACAGAGGCAGATTGATCAAAATGGGAGTGTAGAGCTTGATACATACAGAGGCAGATTGATCAAAATGGGAGTGTAGAGCTTGATACATACAGAGGCAGATTGATCAAAATGGGAGTGTAGAGCTTGATACATACAGAGGCAGATTGATCAAAATGGGAGTGTAGAGCTTGATACATACAGGGGCAGATTGGCCAAAATGGGGGTGTAGAGCTTGATACATACAGGGGCAGATTGGTCAAAATGGGAGTTTAAAGCTTGATACATAAAGGGGGCAGATTGGCCAAAATGGGAGTTTAAAGCTTGATACATAAAGGGGCAGATTTGTCAAAATGGGAGTTTAAAGCTTGATACATAAAGGGGCAGATTGGCCAAAATGGGAGTGTAGAGCTTGATACATACAGGGGCAGATTGGTCAAAAAGGGAGTGTCGAGCTTGATACATAAAGGGGCAGATTGGCCAAAATGGGAGTTTAAAGCTTGATACATAAAGGGGCAGATTGGCCAAAATGGGAGTTTAAAGCTTGATAAATAAAGGGGGCAGATTGGTCAAAATGGGAGTTTAAAGCTTGATACATAAAGGGGGCAGATTGGCCAAAATGGGAGTTTAAAGTTTGATACATAAAGGGGGCAGATTGATCAAAATGGGAGTTTAAAGCTTGATACATAAAGGGGCAGATTGGCCAAAATGGGAGTGTAGAGCTTGATACATACAGGGGCAGATTGATCAAAAAGGGAGTGTCGAGCTTGATACATAAAGGGGGCAGATTGGCCAAAATTGGAGTTTAAAGCTTGATACATAAAGGGGCAGATTGGCCAAAATGGGAGTTTAAAGCTTGATACATAAAGGGGGCAGATTGGTCAAAATGGGAGTTTAAAGCTTGATACATAAAGGGGTAGATTGGTCAAAATGGGAGTTTAAAGCTTGATACATAAAGGGGGCAGATTGGCCAAAACGGGAGTTTAAAGCTTGATACATAAAGGGGGGCAGATTGGCCAAAACGGGAGTTTAAAGCTTGATACATAAAGGGGGCAGATTGGCCAAAATGGGAGTTTAAAGCTTGATACATAAAGGGGGCAGATTGGCCAAAATGGAAGTTTAAAGCTTGATACATAAAGGGGGCAGATTGACCAAAATGGGAGTTTAAAGCTTGATACATAAAGGGGCAGATTGGCCAAAATGGGAGTGTAGAGCTTGATACATAAAGGGGCAGATTGGCCAAAATGGGAGTGTAGAGATTGATACATAAAGGGGCAGATTGGTCAAAATGGGAGTGTAGAGCTTGATACATAAAGGGGCAGATTGGTCAAAATGGGAGTGTAGAGCTTGATACATAAAGGGGCAGATTGGTCAAAATGGGAGTGTAGAGATTGATACATAAAGGGGCAGATTGGTCAAAATGGGAGTGTAGAGCTTGATACATAAAGGGGCAGATTGGCCAAAATGGGAGTGTAGAGATTGATACATAAAGGGGCAGATTGGTCAAAATGGGAGTGTAGAGCTTGATACATAAAGGGGCAGATTGGTCAAAATGGGAGTGTAGAGATTGATACATAAAGGGGCAGATTGGTCAAAATGGGAGTGTAGAGCTTGATACATAAAGGGGCAGATTGGTCAAAATGGGAGTGTAGAGATTGATACATAAAGGGGCAGATTGGTCAAAATGGGAGTGTAGAGCTTGATACATAAAGGGGCAGATTGGTCAAAATGGGAGTGTAGAGATTGATACATAAAGGGGCAGATTGGTCAAAATGGGAGTGTAGAGCTTGATACATAAAGGGGCAGATTGGTCAAAATGGGAGTGTAGAGCTTGATACATAAAGGGGCAGATTGATCAAAATGGGAGTTTAAAGCTTGAAACTCCCCCACATTCTATCCATTCCTATGGGATTTTAAGAAGCAGATTTATCAAACGGTGAGTTCTAACTTTCACCCATTGATAAATACGCTCTTTAAAATCCCATAGAAATGAACAGAACGTGGGGGAGTGTTTATGTATCAAGCTCTAAACTCACATTTTGATCAATCTGCCCCAAAGAGTCAAGTACTTATTTCAGCCACATTACACATTCCTTTTGCTACATTAGTGGGGGGGGGGGGGCTTGGAAACTGGCGTAAGGAGGGGGGGTTGGGGCTTTTAGAGACCAATAAATGTGTTATTGTGGGGAGAAGGTTAAAGGGGCGGTTCACCTTTAACTTTACTAATAGTACGTTATAGAAAGTCGTATTCCTAGCAACTTTGCAATTGGTCTCCATCACTGACCCCCGGCAGCTAAAACTATTGCTCCGCGATCTTCCAATTGTATTATTATTGTTCCTTTTTAATTCCTTTTCTTTTTCACACCCACCCCCCCTCCTATTCATATTCCAGCCTCCATTCAAACCGCTGCCTGGTTGCTAAGGTAAACAAGACCCTAGCAACCAGATAGCTGCCTAAATTCCAAACTGGAGGAGCTGCTGAACCAACAACTCAATAGCTGAAAAACCACAAATAATAATAAAAAAAAAAAAAAAAATGAAAACCAATAGCAAATTGTCTAGAAATCATAGTCAAAGTTAATATAAGGGTGAATTTCCCCTTTACATTAGACCTTGGGGGAGAGAGGATTACTTACCCTTTACAATATCCTGCTTGAATTTTAGCCTCTGCAATGTTTAATTCATTTATTATTTTGCATTTATATTGAATCCTTTGTCCCTTGTTCCACCTTGATATGTATTTGATACTTTACATTTATTTTGATGTAACCCCCCCAACCCCTAATGTTTTACTCATTTATTTCCCGTCTAATACCCCTGTCAGCCTCTAGGGGTCACTATATCTCTAATGGTAAAAACAAAACATTTTATTCCATAGCAAAAAGAAAACGGTGCATAGAGTCTGCCCGAAGGTCCCAAACTAAGTGGCGATTCCGACTCTCTCTCTCTCTCTCTCCTCCCCAAAATCCAATACCCGCAACTCATTGCAACTTTCAGTTTATTCATCAGCCAATCGATACGTTTCTTCCCATTTTTCTCGGCGTGAAGGAATGAAATGAAGGTCACTCTTTTCTGCGAATGGAACGGCGAGGAGTTGGATCATAATGAGATTCTGCCGGCTTCTGGGAATAGCGAAGGAAACTATTGCTTTGTGTATTTGTTATACTGAGATTAAAGGGGAAGCAAAATGTGTAAAAGAGCCCCACCCAACCCAGAAACCCCCTAATACCCCTATCCCTGTCATCTGTTCCTTCATTAAGTAGGAATAAATCCCATGTTTATAGGCTGAAATCCAGCTACAAAACAGCTGCATCATTTGAAATCCTGGCAGGGGAGGAGGGACTAAAACACTGATGTTACAAATCATAACAACTTCTCCCCAGCTTACAGACAGCCTGCAGGAACTACATAACCCACAATGCATTGCACTGGGATGTTCCCTAAAGGGTTAAGTGAATCAATTCTGCTATCTCTAACATTATCATTGTTACAAATGAAACCCTTCGCCGCCGCCCCACCCAACCCAGAAACCCCTAATATCCCTATCCCTGTCATCTGTTCCTTCAATAAGTAGGAATAAATCCCATTTTTATAGGCTGAAATCCAGCTGCAAAACTGTTCTTCTCTTTCTGCATCATTTGTAATCCTGGCAGGGGAGGAGGGACTAAAACACTGATGTTACAAATTGAAAGAACTTCTGCCCAGCTTACAGACAGCCTGTAGGAACTACATAACCCACAATGCATTGCACTGGGATGTTCCCTAAAGGGTTAAGTGAATCAATTCTGCTATCTCTAACATTATCCCGGGTTCCCTTGTTACAAATGAAACCCTTCGCCGCCGCCCCACCCAACCCAGACACCCCTAATATCCCTATCCCTGTCATCTGTTCCTTCATTAAGTAGGAATAAATCCCATGTTTATATGCTGAAATCCAGCTACAAAATGGTTCTGCCCTTTCTGCACCATTTGGAATCCTGGCAGGGGAGGAGGGACTAAAACACTGATGTTACAAATAGTAACAACTTCTCCACAGCTTACAGACAGCCTGCAGGAACTACATAACCCACAATGCATTGCACTGGGATGTTCCCTAAAGGGTTAAGTGAATCAATTCTGCTGTCTCCATCTCTTTTTGTCTGCCGCTACCGTATCGGCTTTGATACATCGTCATAGAAACAAATCCGGCGGCGTCAGGGACAAAAAATCCGACACGCTGAGCCGGAACGCCGCGCTCTCACCTAATTGAAGGTGTCGGAACAGACGGGGTCATTTTTATTTTTCATTTCATCTTCAAACAGAGCCAGAAAGGGATAATAAACGTATGAAAATATATATATATTATTTTTTTTCTCTCGGATTGGCAAACTTTTATGTTTCATTCTCGGCGGTGCCTTTTGTGCCGGAGCGCGGAGCTTTTGTGCCGTTAACTGGAACTGCCACTGCCGCCGGGAAGGAACCGGGAAAATCCTTAGTTAAAATGGGGGTTCAGGAAGGAGACGGTGAAGATTGGGGGCTAGTGGTCTTATTGGTTGTTATTGGTTAAGGATTTTGGGTTCTAATGTGCCCCCACCCTAACCCGCCCGATCTCAGTCCCAACCCGACCTGGCTAGTCTCCTCTATTTATAAACACACCCACCGATGACATCACAAAAGGGGCAGGGCAGGGGGCGGGCACACACCTATAAATAAGAGAGTCGGAACCAGGAAGCCAGAAGTGGGCGGGGAGAGCGAGCAGAAGAGCTTGGCCCAAACCCACCCAAAAGTCGGCCTGATACCCGTAGGTTTACCCGTGGGTCGGGCAGGTTTGGACCGACCGAACATTTTCAGACAGGGAATGGGGAGGGATTGGTAGACAAGGTTTTTTTTATCCAGGGGTGCACAAGGGCTGCTGCCTAGGGGTCCCCCCAACGCCAGTCACCGAGACACTGGGAAAAAACCCGGTGGGCCCAGACCCGACCCTTGTCGGCGCTCCCCTGGCCGACTGTTCCTCCCCTGATTTGTAAACTTACACGCGCTCAGGGGAGGACGTTGGGTGGAGGACCCTGCGGGGGTTATGGGGGCCAGGGTCAGACTGGGGGGTGAAGGGCCCACCGGGGCTCCCGCCACCCTAAACCCCCCTCGAAGGGCCCCCAACCCAATGTCCCCACATAAATCTCACGCATCAGGTGTCCCGGCGGCCCAGTCCGACCCTGATGGGGGCTCAGTGGGGGCCCTTGCGGGGGGTTAGGGAGGCTCAGGGGGGGATGCAGGGGACACAGCCGGCGGGTGCACCTGCAGGGCCCCTGGGGTGGTAGCTACGGTGGGCCCTGCACCCCCCCAGTCTGACCTTGTTCTTGTCCTCCTCTGTGATTGGGGTGCATACGCCTGCATACACAGTTTTGGATGGGGAGAGCACAGACACAAGTCATTCCCAGCCAGGGGGTGGGCGGTGATGTCACAGGGGGCAGGTGGTGATGTCATGGGGGCAGGGAAGAGGCAGGGCAGCGATGTCATGGGGTGGGGCTATGATCAGCCAATCACCGCGTCAATCTCAGTGAGTCCAGTCTGGTTTTCCTAACTTGGAAAATTGGGCCGGAGGTTTTGACCCGGACAGCCCTTCTTAAAACAGGTGGCAACCCTAGCTGGGGTGGTGGGGGTTGCAGGGGGCCCACCGTTTTTTTTCCCAGTGTTGCGTCAGCCCTGTCCGACCCTGGGTAAGAGGTTTGGTTTCACCACAGGTAGGAGCTCTCAAGTTACCCTCATTGACTTCCCACTTTGGACCCTGCACTAGGTAGGTGGCACCTAGGCATCCCGACATGGTGGGAGTCATTAGTAGACCAGTTACTATAATGACAAATAACTGCATTCTGGGATGTTATTGGTGAGTGTGACCAACGGTAGCTGCCAATCATATTTGTTTCCATTACTTTATCACCACTAGTCTGGTAAAAGTTCACTACTGATTGGTTGCTGTTGCTTGCTGTAGGTGCTTGTATCTAACCTTGTCCCTCAACCCGGACATGTGATTGAGCCTATAAATAACCAAGTGAATCAGCCGGTGACTTCTTTGCCCAACGTCAAGGTCAGAAGCTTCAGCTTCATTCCCGGGCGTTACACGTTGGGTCAGTTCTCTGTAGCACTTTATTCCCTGGTGTAGTCAGGTCCATTTTAGTCATGGCTGACTTCTTCTACTACTGTAGCTATTTTAGGAACTCTTCACACTGACTGGACTGGATCTTTTGGAGCACGTGTAGAACCTGCGATTGCCTTTTACCATCTTCTCACCCTCTGGATCAATGTTCCTGATCAAGACTCCCTGTGACCTCCAGTATTTGGTTCGGGTCCCCTCACCGTATAACAAGGTTGCAGAGATATGAAAACATGGTTATACAGTAAAGGTGGCCATACATGGTCATTTGGTGACCTTGCCAAGCAACCGGATCTTTTTTGCCCCCCGATATGTCCGCCTTGGGTGGGCGAAATTGTGCTAAAACGATCGTTATGAAAAGTTGGAGTGAGGGCCACATCAATAAGCCAATGTGGTCCTTGATGGTTATCTGGCCGATTTTTTGACCAGATATTGGGGAGGCCTTTGAAAAGGCCCCATATACAGGTAGAGTCCCAAGTAGGGTTGGACTGGGGCCATATCAATAAGCCAATGTGGTCCTTGATGGCCATCTGGCCGATTTTTTGACCAGATATTGGGGAGGCCTTTGAAAAGGCCCCATATATATAAGTAGAGTCCCAAGCAGGGTTGGACTGGGGGTGCAGGGCCCACTGGGGCCATATCAATAAGCCAACGTGGTCCTTGATGGTCAGCTGGCTGATTTTTTGACCAGATATTGGGGAGGCCTTTGAAAGGGCCCCATATACAGGTAGAGTCCCAAGCAGGGTTGGACTGGGGCTGTATCAATAAGCCAATGTGGTCCTTGATGGTCATCTGGCCGATTTTTTGACCAGATATTGTGGAGGCCTTCAAAAGGGCCCCATATACAGGTAGAGTCCCAAGCAGGGTTGGACTGGGGGTGCAGGGCCCACTGGGGCCATATCCATAAGCCAATGTGGTCCTTGATGGTCATCTGGCCGATTTTTTGACCAGATATTGGGGAGGCCTTTGATAAGGCCCCATATATATGGGTAGAGTCCCAAGCAGGGTTGGACTGGGGGTGCAGGGCCCACTGCAGCCTTCACACACTCGTAGGGGCCCCCACCACCTGCCCAACCCCCATCCTACACATTAAATTTGAAGCTTCTCTTCCACACGTTGGGGGAGAGAGACCAGCAGCTCAGGGGAGCGCCTTGAGGGAATCAGGTCTGGGCCACCAGGGCCCACCAGGTTTTTTACCGGTTCCCCAGTGACCCAGTTTGACCCTTGCCCCAAGAATTTCTAGGTCAGGGAATAGGGTTCACCCAAATCCCCAACCTATCTGACCTTCAACTTGGGCTTCCAGGATTATCTAGAAGAGCAGATAGGGTAAGATTTGGAGACTAGTTTGGACCTCCTCAGCCACTGCTTGGGGCCTCCTTAAGGGGTACTGGGTGCAGTAGCGTAACTACCTATAGAGCAGACCCATGGTCGTGGGGGGCAACAAGGGGGCCCAGACTGTGGGGTCTGTTGTATTGTAGTCCCCCCTCCCCAGCCCCTCTTCTACCTTTTTTTTAAGAGCGGCTCGGGCTGGGAGGTTCGGTGCTGTGCGGACCTGGTGGGGGGGGACTGTTCATGCTGGGCTCCCTCAAAAGATTTTGAAAAAATCAGTGATTGAATTGGTTTCTGGGACAATAATACAAACGGAACAATAGGAACGTTCCATTACCAGTCACAGATTTCTGGGGGCCCATCTTTCCGCGTCCTCCTTAAGGGGTACTGGGTGCAGTAGCATAACTACCTATAGAGCAGACCCATGATCGTGGGGGGTAACAAGGGGGCCTGGACTGTGGGGTCTGCTGTATTATAGTCCCCCCTCCCCGGCCCCTCTTCTACCTTTTTTTTTTAAAAGAGAGGTTCGGGCTGGGAGGTTTGGTGCGGTGCGGACCTGGTAGGGGGGGGGGGACTGTTCATGCTGGGCTCCCTCAAAAGATTTTGAAAGAATCAGTGATTAAACTGGTCTCTGGGACAATTATACGAGCGGAACAATAGGAACGTTCCATCACCAGTCGCCGATTTCTCCGCTGATATCCGAAATCCGGGGGCCCATCTTCCCGCGTCCCTCCGGCGGACATAATGGAAAGTCAGAAGACTTCTCATAAGGGGCCACGGAATGTCACATTTCATACGCACGGCTGGCAAAACTGATTAACATGTGGAAATTGCATTTGGGATATGGCTGGCACCCTGCCTGCTTTAAAGATGCATACGATTGGCGGCGTGCCAGCGGTGATTAAGCGCATTAACCCCTCGGCTTCCGAGCGCCCCGCGCAGCGTACGGCGCGGATGAAAACGATTGGCAGCTGACGCTGAATTTGTCAAATTTTAATCTCGACTTCTCGTACGGCGCAAACATTTTTGTAAAAAAAAACGGCGGTTCGGGGACTACAATAATAATTTTTTTTTCTCGCCAAACGCGCCCCGTAACTCATTTGCCGTTAAAGCTTAAACGGCGCTCAGTACAAATCCCGGATAAAATGAAATATATTTTCCTCCCGCGGTTGTGGGGCTTTGCGTGGGAATACAAGCCGGATGAGCAGGGAAATTTCGATGTTAATTGGGACGGATTAAATGAAATCCTTTGTGTAAGCTCTTGGGGCCACGGAAGTCGGAAAGTCATTATGAGGCTTCTCAGAAGGGGGGGGGGGGGCGGTCACTGATCATTTACTTTGCTCATTTCTCTAGGTTTTATTGGCAGTTTGTTGCCAATTTATTTTCTTATATAACTGTGGTGATTTCATCCTTTGCCTTTATCTGTTATATATAGGTTTAGCTTTGCCTTGAATGAAAAACTTCTATAATTATTCATGGATGGGAGCTGCCATATTGCACGATAAGTTCATGTATAAGCAGAGGGTGATTTTTGTGTTTGGGGAGGCTAAAAAAAAGCATTTTCTGCATAAAATTTGACATAGTATTCCAGGGGCAAATCCATGGAAGCAACCCAGAACCCACAGCAGGATAAATACAGCGCCAATTCCATGTATAATACCCCAGAACCCACAGCAGGATAAATACAGCGCCAATTCCATGTATAATACCCCAGAACCCACAGCAGGATAAATACAGTGCCAATTCCATGTATAATACCCCAGAACCCACAGCAGGATAAATACAGTGCCAATTCCATGTATAATACCCCAGAACTCACAGCAGGATAAATACAGTGCCAATTCCATGTATAATACCCCAGAACCCACAGCAGGATAAATACAGTGCCAATTCCATGTATAATACCCCAGAACCCACAGCAGGATAAATACTGTGCCAATTCCATGTATAATACCCCAGAACCCACAGCAGGATAAATACAGTGCCAATTCCATGTATAATACCCCAGAACCCACAGCAGGATAAATACAGTGCCAATTCCATGTATAATACCCCAGAACCCACAGCAGGATAAATACTGTGCCAATTCCATGTATAATACCCAGAACCCACAGCGGGATAAATACAGTGCCAATTCCATGTATAATACCCCAGAACCCACAGCAGGATAAATACAGGGCCAATTCCATGTATAATACCCCAGAACCCACAGCAGGATAAATACAGTGCCAATTCCATGTATAATACCCCAGAACCCACAGCAGGATAAATACAGGGCCAATTCCATGTATAATACCCAAGAACCCACAGCAGGATAAATACAGTGCCAATTCCATGTATAATACCCCAGAACCCACAGCGGGATAAATACAGTGCCAATTCCATGTATAATACCCCAGAACCCACAGCGGGATAAATACAGTGCCAATTCCATGTATAATACCCCAGAACCCACAGCAGGATAAATACAGTGCCAATTCCATGTATAATACCCCAGAACCCACAGCGGGATAAATACAGTGCCAATTCCATGTATAATACCCCAGAACCCACAGCGGGATAAATACAGTGCCAATTCCATGTATAATACCCCAGAACCCACAGCAGGATAAATACAGTGCCAATTCCATGTATAATACCCCAGAACCCACAGCGGGATAAATACAGTGCCAATTCCATGTATAATACCCCAGAACCCACAGCAGGATAAATACAGTGCCAATTCCATGTATAATACCCCAGAACCCACAGCGGGATAAATACAGTGCCAATTCCATGTATAATACCCCAGAACCCACAGCGGGATAAATACAGTGTCAATTCCATGTATAATACCCCAGAACCCACAGCAGGATAAATACAGTGCCAATTCCATGTATAATACCCCAGAACCCACAGCGGGATAAATACAGTGCCAATTCCATGTATAATACCCCAGAACCCACAGCGGGATAAATACAGTGCCAATTCCATGTATAATACCCCAGAACCCACAGCAGGATAAATACAGTGCCAATTCCATGTATAATACCCCAGAACCCACAGCAGGATAAATACAGTGCCAATTCCATGTATAATACCCCAGAACCCACAGCGGGATAAATACAGTGCCAATTCCATGTATAATACCCCAGAACCCACAGCAAGAGAAATACAGTGCCAATTCCATGTATAATACCCCAGAACCCACAGCAGGATAAATACAGTGCCAATTCCATGTATAATACCCCAGAGCACACAGCAGATAAATACAGTGCCAATTCCATGTATAATACCCCAGAACCCACAGCAGGATAAATACAGTGCCAATTCCATGTATAATACCCAAGAACCCACAGCGGGATAAATACAGTGCCAATTCCATGTATAATACCCCAGAACCCACAGCAGATTAAATACAGTGTCAATTCCATGTATAATACCCCAGAACCCACAGCAGGATAAATACAGTGCCAATTCCATGTATAATACCCCAGAACCCACAGCAGGATAAATACAGTGCCAATTCCATGTATAATACCCCAGAACCCACAGCGGGATAAATACAGTGCCAATTCCATGTATAATACCCCAGAACCCACAGCAGGATAAATACAGTGCCAATTCCATGTATAATACCCCAGAACCCACAGCAGGATAAATACAGTGCCAATTCCATTTATAATACCCCAGAACCCACAGCGGGATAGATACAGTGCCAATTCCATGTATAATACCCCAGAACCCACAGCAGGATAAATACAGTGCCAATTCCATGTATAATACCCCAGAACCCACAGCAGGATAAATACAGTGCCAATTCCATGTATAATACCCCAGAACCCACAGCAGGATAAATACAGTGCCAATTCCATGTATAATACCCCAGAACCCACAGCAGGATAAATACAGTGCCAATTCCACGTATAATACCCCAGAACCCACAGCAGGATAAATACAGTGCCAATTCCACGTATAATACCCCAGAACCCACAGCAGGATAAATACAGTGCCAATTCCATGTTTAATACCCCAGAACCCACAGCGGGATAAATACAGTGCCAATTCCATGTATAATACCCCAGAACCCACAGCGGGATAAATACAGTGCCAATTCCATGTATAATACCCCAGAACCCACAGCGGGATAAATACAGTGCCAATTCCATGTATAATACCCCAGAACCCACAGCGGGATAAATACGGTGCCAATTCCATGTATAATACCCCAGAACCCACAGCAGGATAAATACGGTGCCAATTCCATGTATAATACCCCAGAACCCACAGCAGGATAAATACAGTGCCAATTCCATGTATAATACCCCAGAACCCACAGCAGGATAAATACAGTGCCAATTCCATGTATAATACCCCAGAACCCACAGCAGGATAAATACAGTGCCAATTCCATGTATAATACCCCAGAACCCACAGCAGATAAATACAGTGCCAATTCCATGTATAATACCCCAGAACCCACAGCGGGATAAATACAGTGCCAATTCCATGTATAATACCCAAGAACCCACAGCAGGATAAATACAGTGCCAATTCCATGTATAATACCCCAGAACCCACAGCGGGATAAATACAGTGCCAATTCCATGTATAATACCCCAGAACCCACAGCAGGATAAATACAGTGCCAATTCCATGTATAATACCCCAGAACCCACAGCAGGATAAATACAGTGCCAATTCCATGTATAATACCCCAGAACCCACAGCAGGATAAATACAGCGCCAATTCCATGTATAATAACCCAGAACCCACAGCGGGATAAATACAGTGCCAATTCCATGTATAATACCCCAGAACCCACAGCAGGATAAATACAGTGCCAATTCCATGTATAATACCCCAGAACCCACAGCAGGATAAATACAGTGCCAATTCCATGTATAATACCCCAGAACCCACAGCAGGATAAATACAGTGCCAATTCCATGTATAATACCCCAGAACCCACAGCAGGATAAATACAGTGCCAATTCCATGTATTATACCCCAGAACCCACAGCAGGATAAATACAGTGCCAATTCCATGTATAATACCCCAGAACCCACAGCAGGATAAATACAGTGCCAATTCCATGTATAATACCCCAGAACCCACAGCAGGATAAATACAGTGCCAATTCCATGTATAATACCCCAGAACCCACAGCAGGATAAATACAGCGCCAATTCCATGTATAATACCCCAGAGCACAAAGCAGATACAGAATACAGTCTGACTTTTTTGACACAACTATGACTTTTTTTAATGTCTTTTTGACTTTTTTGATGAAACCCCAACGTATTGCATTGCATCAACTACTCCCAGAAACCTTGCACTTTGGGTGAATACAACAAGCAGTAACATAGCGATAATCTGGGGGCCTATTGTGGCGGCAATTTGGCGCTGTATTTACCCCCCCCCCCCCGTTCTTCTTAACATAACATTCTCAGTCAAGTGAGTCTCGCCATCCTCTGATTGAATTTTATTTCATTTTCCCAGAAGGATCCCGGCTCCGGTGTCGGCGCTCACTTCTATTAAAGCAGTAATTGAGCATTTCGGAAACCAGATGTAGAAATACAGATAACGCCGCTCCGGCCTCTCTGTTCTGTTATACAAATTTGCTTTGCTGGAGACGACAATTAACCTGCTATGATTTTGCCCAGAATGATGGGGGGAACAACGGCCGGGATGAAACGGGTAACAAAATATCTTGGATAGATCTTCTTGCCTTTAGCAATGGTCTGGGGGGGGGGGGGAATTCTAAAAAAATATGATGTATTGTTACCCTGCACTGGTACAACTGGGGCAGGCAGAGTATGGCACACACAGGCAGCATAGGGCAGGCAGAGTATGGCACACACAGGCAGCATAGGGCAGGCAGAGTATGGCACACACAGGCAGCATAGGGCAGGCAGAGTATGGCACACACAGGCAGCATAGGGCAGGCAGAGTATGGAACACACAGGCAGCATAGGGCAGGCAGAGTATGGCACACACAGGCAGCACAGGGCAGGCAGAGTATGGCACACACAGGCAGCATAGGGCAGGCAGAGTATGGCACACACAGGCAGCATAGGGCAGGCAGAGTATGGCACACACAGGCAGCATAGGGCAGGCAGAGTATGGCACACACAGGTAGCATAGGGCAGGCAGAGTATGGCACACACAGGCAGGGTAGGGCAGGCAGAGTATGGCACACACAGGCAGCATAGGGCAGGCAGAGTATGGCACACACAGGCAGCATAGGGCAGGCAGAGTATGGCACATACAGGCAGCATTGGGCAGGCAGAATATGGCACACACAGGCAGGGTAGGGCAGGCAGAGTATGGCACACAGGCAGCATAGGGCAGGCAGAGTATGGCACACACAGGCAGCGTAGGGCAGGCAGAGTGTGGCACACACAGGCAGGGTAGGGCAGGCAGAGTATGGCACACACAGGCAGGGTAGGGCAGGCAGAGTAAGGCACACACAGGCAGCAGGTCTTACTGTTCCTTTAATAAGGCTAGAAACAACATATCCCCTGTTCTTCAAAAAGACTTGGAGTGGATCATGATCTCCCTCATGACATGGGGTTATCTGACAGCTCTGATACAGCAATGCAGGGCCAGACAGCACACAGGGCCCCCCCTCCCCCCGTAGCTACTCACTATGATGGCTGTCGCCCCAATGCCCTCCTCTGGGTGCCGCTATTATCGGGGCTCATTATTTACATGGGAAATAACAGGCTGTAGGAGATGTCCCAGATTCCTGTCATTTGAACCCGGCCATAGATATTCCCTTCTCACCCCATCTGCGCCCCCACCAATCGCTATTCGATCCTCCCCCGGCGGCTCCTTCTCGGGGATATTAAGTGGGACAGGTAATAGCAACGAGGAAGAGAGAGAACGGGAGTCCATAAATGTCACCCTGCAAATGTCTCTCTGTAATTATCAATTTACTGACTTTCCCCCGCTCTCAAGGGGCAGCCATAAAGCAAGTCGCTCTCGTGCCATTTCACGGCGGCGCTACGGTAAAATATCCCCTTTATTCTGTCACATAACGGCGCTTCTACGGAAGCTTCTGTAGAGGTGACTTTCACTATCCCAGTATTCTACATTTTATAATACAGGAGTTCATTAAAGGGGTGATTCACCTTTTAACTATGTTATAGAATGACCAATTCTTAGCAACTTTTCAATTGGTCTTTGTTTTTTATTTTGTATAGTTTTTTCATTATTCGCCTCTTTTCAGCTTTCAAATGGGGGTCAGTGACCCCGGCAACCAAAAACCTATTCAGTCCCTCTCTTATACCAGTTCCTCACTTAAATCTCTGCATGGTTGCTAGGGAAAAGATTCTAGCAACCAGATAGCTGCTGAAATACCAAACTGGAAAGCTGCTAAATAAATAACTAAATATCTAGAAAACCATAAACACTTGCAGATTTTCTCAGAATATTATTCTGTATACCATACTAAATGTTAAAATCTAAAGGTGAACTTCCCCTTTAAAACTGAAGGTTTTCTGTTTATTTGCCCTTGAGAAAGGTCAGGAAACATGACCAAAGACTGGTCTCCTAGTAAATACATTATACAGATATATCTAGATATATTACACACACGCTCTTATATACAGATATATCCAGATATATTACACACACACACACTCTCTCATATAAAGATATATCTAGATATATTACACACACTCTCATATACATATATATCTAGATATATTACACCTACACTCTCTAATATACAGATATATCTAGATATATTACACATACACTCTCATATACAGATATATCTAGATATATTACACACACCCACTCTCATATACAGATATATCTAGATATATTACACCTACACTCTCATATACAGATATATCTAGATATATTGCACACACCCATTCTCATATACAGATATATCTAGATATATTACACCTACACTCTCATATACAGATATATCTAGATATATTACACACACTTTCTCATTTACAGATATAGATAGATATATTACACACACTCTCATATACATATATATCTAGATATATTACACCTACACTCTCTTATATACAGATATATCTAGATATATTACACATACACTCTCTCATATACAGATATATCTAGATATATTACACAGACACTCTCATATACAGATATATCTAGATATATTACACACACCCACTCTCATATACAGATATATCTAGATATATTACACCTACACTCTCATATACAGATATATCTAGATATATTACACACACTTTCTCATTTACAGATATAGATAGATATATTACACACACACTTTCTCCCATATATATTCTAGATATATTACACGTACACACTCTCTCATATACAGATATATCTAGATATATTACACACACGCACTCTCTCATATACAGATATATCTAGATATATTATACATACACTCTATCAAATACAGATATATCTAGATATATTATACATACACTATCTTTTATACAGATATATATATATATATATATATATATATATATATATATATATATAGATATATTGCACACACACAGAGCTAAAATTCCCAGGTCTAATTTAGAGCAGATGAATCTTTTGGGCACAGGATTTTTGTATTGCTCTCTGCCATGAAATTCATTTATTCCCTATAGGTCCCTGCTATCAAATCTGAATAAAAATCAGAAAATAGATCCAATGAGGTTGAGATATAAGAGCAAATCTAATTTCTGGTTCCAACACGCAGGTCTGATCTCCCAGATGGGGAAAGCGCTGGTGTCTCCCATATACACTATAGGTATGGCTGGGTAATAATAATGGGAATCAGATTGAATTATATTCATTATTTCAGTATTCACTGAGGGGTTCTGTGCCCCCCATATACAGGCACAAGGCTGCAGGCTGAGTTATACAGGGAACTCTGAGTATCACTCATGTATTGTAAGGGATAATGTACCCCCTACTGTAAATGATAAGGATATTAGCAGTCACTGAGGGGTTCTGTGCCCATATAAAGGCACAAGGCTGCAGGCTGAGTTATACAGGGAACTCTGAGTATCACTCATGTATTATAAGGGATAATGTACCCCCTACTGTAAATGATAAGGATATTAGCAGTCACTGAGGGGTTCTGTGCCCCCCATATAAAGGCACAAGGCTGCAGGCTGAGTTATACAGGGAACTCTGAGTATCACTCATGTATTATAAGGGATACTGTACCCCCTACTGTAAATGATAAGGATATTAGCAGTCACTGAGGGGTTCCGTGCCCCCCATATAAAGGCACAAGGCTGCAGGCTGAGTTATACAGGGAACTCTGAGTATCACTCATGTATTATAAGGGATACTGTACCCCCTACTGTAAATGATAAGGATATTAGCAGTCACTGAGGGGTTCTGTGCCCATATAAAGGCACAAGGCTGCAGGCTGAGTTATACAGGGAACTCTGAGTATCACTCATGTATTATAAGGGATAATGTACCCCCTACTGTAAATGATAAGGATATTAGCAGTCACTGAGGGGTTCTGTGCCCCCCATATAAAGGCACAAGGCTGCAGGCTGAGTTATACAGGGAACTCTGAGTATCACTCATGTATTATAAGGGATAATGTACCCCCTACTGTAAATGATAAGGATATTAGCAGTCACTGAGGGGTTCTGTGCCCCCCATATAAAGGCACAAGGCTGCAGGCTGAGTTATACAGGGAACTCTGAGTATCACTCATGTATTATAAGGGATAATGTACCCCCTACTGTAAATGATAAGGATATTAGCAGTCACTGAGGGGTTCTGTGCCCATATAAAGGCACAAGGCTGCAGGCTGAGTTATACAGGGAACTCTGAGTATCACTCATGTATTATAAGGGATACTGTACCCCCTACTGTAAATGATAAGGATATTAGCAGTCACTGAGGGGTTCTGTGCCCCCCATATAAAGGCACAAGGCTGCAGGCTGAGTTATACAGGGAACTCTGAGTATCACTCATGTATTATAAGGGATACTGTACCCCCTACTGTAAATGATAAGGATATTAGCAGTCACTGAGGGGTTCTGTGCCCCCCATATAAAGGCACAAGGCTGCAGGCTGAGTTATACAGGGAACTCTGAGTATCACTCATGTATTATAAGGGATACTGTACCCCCTACTGTAAATGATAAGGATATTAGCAGTCACTGAGGGGTTCTGTGCCCATATAAAGGCACAAGGCTGCAGGCTGAGTTATACAGGGAACTCTGAGTATCACTCATGTATTATAAGGGATAATGTACCCCCTACTGTAAATGATAAGGATATTAGCAGTCACTGAGGGGTTCTGTGCCCCCCATATAAAGGCACAAGGCTGCAGGCTGAGTTATACAGGGAACTCTGAGTATCACTCATGTATTATAAGGGATAATGTACCCCCTACTGTAAATGATAAGGATATTAGCAGTCACTGAGGGGTTCTGTGCCCCCCATATAAAGGCACAAGGCTGCAGGCTGAGTTATACAGGGAACTCTGAGTATCACTCATGTATTATAAGGGATAATGTACCCCCTACTGTAAATGATAAGGATATTAGCAGTCACTGAGGGGTTCTGTGCCCATATAAAGGCACAAGGCTGCAGGCTGAGTTATACAGGGAACTCTGAGTATCACTCATGTATTATAAGGGATAATGTACCCCCTACTGTAAATGATAAGGATATTAGCAGTCACTGAGGGGTTCTGTGCCCATATAAAGGCACAAGGCTGCAGGCTGAGTTATACAGGGAACTCTGAGTATCACTCATGTATTATAAGGGATAATGTACCCCCTAAAAAAAAAAATTCGCAGAGTAAGAAAAAAAGTAGCAAAAAAGCTGCAGTCGCAATGAGTTGCGCGGTGGCCGCGTTCTGCAGATTTTACGCCATTTCCCGAATTCTTTAGCCGTTTCGGAGCGGCGACTCTTTGGCGGGGATGGAATTAATGACACTGAAATTTAATTAACAACACGCGACATGGAAGAGATTAAATGATACATTTTATAATCGTTACATCTCTGTCCGGTGTTTCTAATTAAATCTCCTTCTGTTAATCAGGCACATCGGCCTTTACTGGGTTTCCTGTTTCCAGATTAGCGCGGTGGGAGGGGGAAATAGAGGAGGGGATGTGTCCCATCGACAGGCAGATTAACTCTTGGCGCATTGAACCCGCGAGTCTGGGCACGTCCCACCCACTGAGGAGTTATTATTTCTTGCGATATATATATATTACAGTTTTACCTAACTTAGGAGGCTGTTCCTGCTGAATTGTGCTTAGTACAGGGGAATCCCTATGTGCCATAGTTTTATGGTATCTCTCTGTACAGGCTATGAGCAAACTTAGGGGGCTGTTCCTGCTGAATTGTGCTTAGTACAGGGGAATCCCTATGTGCCATAGTTTTATGGTATCTCTCTGTACAGGCTATGAGCAAACTTAGGGGGCTGTTCCTGCTGAATTGTGCTTAGTACAGGGGAATCCCTATGTGCCATAGTTTTATGGTATCTCTCTGTACAGGCTATGAGCAAACTTAGGGGGCTGTTCCTGCTGAATTGTGCTTAGTACAGGGAATCCCTATGTGCCATAGTTTTATGGTATCTCTCTGTACAGGCTATGAGCAAACTTAGGGGGCTGTTCCTGCTGAATTGTGCTTAGTACAGGGGAATCCCTATGTGCCATAGTTTTATGGTATCTCTCTGTACAGGCTATGGGCAAACTTAGGGGGCTGTTCCTGCTGAATTGTGCTTAGTACAGGGGAATCCCTATGTGCCATAGTTTTATGGTATCTCTCTGTACAGGCTATGAGCAAACTTAGGGGGCTGTTCCTGCTGAATTGTGCTTAGTACAGGGAATCCCTATGTGCCATAGTTTTATGGTATCTCTCTGTACAGGCTATGAGCAAACTTAGGGGGCTGTTCCTGCTGAATTGTGCTTAGTACAGGGGAATCCCTATGTGCCATAGTTTTATGGTATCTCTCTGTACAGGCTATGGGCAAACTTAGGGGGCTGTTCCTGCTGAATTGTGCTTAGTACAGGGGAATCCCTATGTGCCATAGTTTTATGGTATCTCTCTGTACAGGCTATGAGCAAACTTAGGGGGCTGTTCCTGCTGAATTGTGCTTAGTACATGGGAATCCCTATGTGTCATTGTTTTATGGTATCTCTCTGTACTTAGGACAATTCAGCAGGAACAGCCCTCTAAGATGACATTGGCCCATGATAACAATGAAAGAAATAATGAGTTTTAGAGGTGCCAAGCTGTCGGCCTATAGAAAGCTATTGAACAGCAGAGCCCCTATTAACGCTTTGTGTGTATTAATTAACCATCACTACTGATTGTTAAATATTTATCCCCGTTAATCAGACCGTCCTTTTTCCTGGTACCAAACATAATCTCACAGTGTAAACTCCCCCCCCGAGCTGCACCGTGAGATCCGACTCCAGCTCCTCGCGAGGAATAATGTAAAATCAACATCATTTACCCTCTCGCTATATGGGAAAAATGTTGTTTCAGCACTTTCCTTTGTTCCTGTGGGGAACGTCTGATCATCCGTAAAACAGAAATTTCTATTTATCTAATAATTCTTGCCTGTAATAATCACATTTACATTGGCACTGCCTATTCTATTAAACTACACAGGCAGGCATGTCTGACTTTTAAAGGCAAAGTAAACCCCAGTGGTTTTATTTCATGGTTAAATGATTCCCTTTTCTCTGTAATAATAAAACAGTCCCTGTACTTGATCCCAACTAAGATATAATTACCCCTTATTGGGGCAGAACAGCCCTATTGGGTTTATTTAATGGTTAAATGATTCCCTTTTCTCTGTAATAATAAAACAGTACCTGTACTTGATCCCAACTAAGATATAATTACCCCTTATTGGGGGCAGAACAGTCCTATTGGGTTTATTTAATGGTTAAATGATTCCCTTTTCTCTGTAATAATAAAACAGTACCTGTACTTGATCCCAACTAAGATATAATTACCCCTTATTGGGGGCAGAACAGCCCTATTGGGTTTATTTAATGGTTAAATGATTCCCTTTTCTCTGTAATAATAAAACAGTACCTGTACTTGATCCCAACTAAGATATAATTACCCCTTATTGGGGCAGAACAGCCCTATTGGGTTTATTTCATGGTTAAATGATTCCCTTTTCTCTGTAATAATAAAACAGTACCTGTACTTGATCCCAACTAAGATATAATTACCCCTTATTGGGGCAGAACCGCCCTATTGGGTTTATTTCATGGTTAAATGATTCCCTTTTCTCTGTAATAATAAAACAGTACCTGTACTTGATCCCAACTAAGATATAATTACCCCTTATTGGGGCAGAACAGCCCTATTGGGTTTATTTCATGGTTAAATGATTCCCTTTTCTCTGTAATAATAAAACAGTACCTGTACTTGATCCCAACTAAGATATAATTACCCCTTATTGGGGGCAGAACAGCCCTATTGGGTTTATTTCATGGTTAAATGATTCCCTTTTCTCTGTAATAATAAAACAGTACCTGTACTTGATCCCAACTAAGATATAATTACCCCTTATTGGGGCAGAACAGCCCTATTGGGTTTATTTCATGGGGAACTGCTGTATATATATATACACCATTGATGCTCTGTACATTTCTGCGTGGGAGGGTGTTGCACCCACAAATCACCCCCGTCGGTGCCATTAGTTATAGGGGGGGTGCCTGATACCAGTCTCGGCTTTGTCACTAAACTTAGACGTGTGACAGTGACGCCGCCGGCTGTGTTATACTCTGGTAATTAGCAACTTAATGTATAGAAATCATTTGTACACCCCCCCCCCCCCAATGATTCACTCTGGCACCTCATTCAGAGAGTAATGTAAGTGTTAATTGGGGGGTTCACCTTTTAGTATGTTATAGAATGGCCTGTCTTAAGCAACTTTTCACTTGGTCTTATTATTTATTTTTCATCGTTTTGGAATTATTTGCCTTCTTCTTCTGCTCTTTTCCAGCTTTCAAATGGGGGTCACTGACCCCGGCAGCCAAAACCTATTGCTCTGTGAGGCTCCAGTTTTATTGTTATTGTTACTTTTTATTCCTTATCTTTCTATTCAGCCCCTCCCCTATTCATATACCAGCCTCTCATTCAAACCACTCCTTGGTTGCTAAGGTAATTTGAGCCCTAGCAACAGGATAACTGACCCCGGCAGCCAAAACCTATTGCTCTGTGAGGCTCCAGTTTTATTGTTATTGTTACTTTTTATTCCTTATCTTTCTATTCAGCCCCTCCCCTATTCATATACCAGTCTCTCATTCAAACTGCTCCCTGGTTGCTAAGGTAAATAAGACCACTTTCCATTCAGCACTCACTTTCCCCCTCCCTCTTCAGCATCTAATCATGTAACCAGAGTATAGGCCTGGGCAGCAGGCCCCCCATTTTGAAACATAAACAAGATTTTGGGGCGATACAAAGATTGTCTTAATAACAGTGCGGACAAAATGGCGCCTCCCTGCTGGCTGTGATTGGGAATTCCAAGACTGAAGGAAACGAGATTTATATTATTTATACGGTGTAAGTGATGTTCATTGTGCTTGACTAACGCAATAAAAAAGAACTTGGAATGATTTCTTAGGGTGACAGGTCCCCTTTAAGGACCAGAAGGAAATAGAGGGACAGGAAGGGGACCCATAAGCATTAGGCAGCAAGGGGTTGTGGGGAATGTAGTTCAGACAGTTAATCTCCACCCCCACTAGCCCCTGACCTGCCCAACTTCCACTATGGCTCCTATTGCCTCTAGCCTCTCACTCCCCTCCCAATAGCTGCCACTAACAATTTTTCCATTTCTTCGTCTTTTTCTAAATAAGAGGTGGGTCGGGCAGGCATGGGGGGTTATAAAGGAGTTGAGTGGTGGGAGGCTAGGCGCCATTGTATCTGAGCAGGGGTGCCACTTAGGGGGTTGCGTGGAAAGGGGGCAGGAGGGGTGCAAGTCAGGGGGCAGGAAGGGTGCAAGTTAGGGGGTGGGGGACAGGAGGGGTGCAAGTTAGGGGGTGGGGGACAGGAGGGGTGCAAGTTAGGGAGTGGGGGACAGGAGGGGTGCAAGTTAGGGGGTGGGGGACAGGAGAGGTGCAAGTTAGGGGGTGGGGGACAGGAGGGGTGCAAGTTAGGGGGTGGGGGACAGGAGAGGTGCAAGTTAGGGGGTGGGGGACAGGAGGGGTGCAAGTTAGGAGGTGGGGGACAGGAGAGGTGCAAGTTAGGGGGTGGGGGACAGGAGAGGTGCAAGTTAGGGGGTGGGGGACAGGAGGGGTGCAAGTTAGGGGGTGGGGGACAGGAGAGGTGCAAGTTAGGGGGTGGGGGACAGGAGAGGTGCAAGTTAGGGGGTGGGGGACAGGAGGGGTGCAAGTTAGGGGGTGGGGGACAGGAGAGGTGCAAGTTAGGGGGTGGGGGACAGGAGAGGTGCAAGTTAGGGGGTGGGGGACAGGAGAGGTGCAAGTTAGGGAGTGGGGGACAGGAGGGGTGCAAGTTAGGGGGTGGGGGGCAGGAGAGGTGCAAGTTAGGGGGTGGGGGACAGGAGAGGTGCAAGTTAGGGGGTGGGGGACAGGAGAGGTGCAAGTTAGGGGGTGGGGGACAGGAGGGGTGCAAGTTAGGGGGTGGGGGACAGGAGGGGTGCAAGTTAGGGGGTGGGGGACAGGAGGGGTGCAAGTTAGGGAGTGGGGGACAGGAGGGGTGCAAGTTAGGGGGTGGGGGACAGGAGGGGTGCAAGTTAGGGAGTGGGGGACAGGAGAGGTGCAAGTTAGGGGGTGGGGGACAGGAGAGGTGCAAGTTAGGGGGTGGGGGACAGGAGAGGTGCAAGTTAGGGGGTGGGGGACAGGAGAGGTGCAAGTTAGGAGGTGGGGGACAGGAGAGGTGCAAGTTAGGGAGTGGGGGACAGGAGGGGTGCAAGTTAGGGAGTGGGGGACAGGAGAGGTGCAAGTTAGGGGGTGGGGGACAGGAGAGGTGCAAGTTAGGGAGTGGGGGACAGGAGGGGTGCAAGTGAGGGGGTGGGGGACAGGAGGGGTGCAAGTTAGGGGGTGGGGGACAGGAGGGGTGCAAGTGAGGGGGTGGGGGACAGGAGGGGTGCAAGTGAGGGGGTGGGGGACAGGAGGGGTGCAAGTTAGGGGGTGGGGGACAGGAGGGGTGCAAGTTAGGGAGTGGGGGACAGGAGGGGTGCAAGTTATGGGGTGGGGTAGGGGGCAGAAGGGGTGCAAGTCAGGGGAGGGGTTGGGGTAAGGGGTAGGAAGGGTGCAAGTCAGGGGAGGGGTTAGGGTTAAGGACAGGAGGGGTGCAAGTTTGGGGATGGGGTAGGGGCAGAAGGGGTGAAAGTTTGGGGATGGGGTAGGCGGCAGAAGGGGTGAAAGTTTGGGGATGGGGTAGGCGGCAGAAGGGGTGAAAGTTTGGGAATGGGTTAGGGGGCAGAAGGGATGCAAGTTTGGGGATGGGGTAGGGGCAGAAGGGGTGAAAGTTTGGGGATGGGGTAGGGGGCAGAAGGGGTGAAAGTTTAGGGATGGGGTAGGGGGCAGAAGGGGTGAAAGTTTGGGGATGGGGTAGGGGGCAGAAGGGGTGAAAGTTTGGGGATGGGGTAGGGGGCAGAAGGGGTGAAAGTTTGGGGATGGGGTAGGCGGCAGAAGGGGTGAAAGTTTGGGAATGGGGTAGGGGGCAGAAGGGGTGAAAGTTTGGGGATGGGGTAGGCGGCAGAAGGGGTGAAAGTTTGGGGATGGGGTAGGGGGCAGAAGGGGTGAAAGTTTGGGGATGGGGTAGGGGGCAGAAGGGGTGAAAGTTTGGGGATGGGGTAGGGGGCAGAAGGGGTGAAAGTTTGGGGATGGGGTAGGGGGCAGAAGGGGTGAAAGTTTGGGGATGGGTAGGGGGCAGAAGGGGTGAAAGTTTGGGAATGGGTTAGGGGGCAGAAGGGGTGAAAGTTTGGGGATGGGGTAGGCGGCAGAAGGGGTGAAAGTTTGGGAATGGGGTAGGGGGCAGAAGGGGTGAAAGTTTGGGGATGGGGTAGGCGGCAGAAGGGGTGAAAGTTTGGGAATGGGGTAGGGGGCAGAAGGGGTGAAAGTTTGGGGATGGGGTAGGGGGCAGAAGGGGTGAAAGTTTGGGGATGGGGTAGGCGGCAGAAGGGGTGAAAGTTTGGGGATGGGGTAGGGGGCAGAAGGGGTGAAAGTTTGGGGATGGGGTAGGGGGCAGAAGGGGTGAAAGTTTGGGGATGGGGTAGGGGGCAGAAGGGGTGAAAGTTTGGGGATGGGGTAGGGGGCAGAAGGGGTGAAAGTTTAGGGATGGGGTAGGGGGCAGAAGGGGTGAAAGTTTAGGGATGGGGTAGGGGGCAGAAGGGGTGAAAGTTTAGGGATGGGGTAGGGGGCAGAATGGGTGAAAGTTTGGGAATGGGTTAGGGGGCAGAAGGGGTGAAAGTTTGGGAATGGGTTAGGGGGCAGAAGGGGTGAAAGTTTGGGGATGGGGTAGGGGGCAGAAGGGGTGAAAGTTTGGGGATGGGGTAGGGGGCAGAAGGGGTGAAAGTTTGGGAATGGGTTAGGGGGCAGAAGGGGTGAAAGTTTGGGGATGGGGTAGGGGGCAGAAGGGGTGAAAGTTTGGAGATGGCCCTTGGCCCTTACAAAAACCGTACTGTCTGGGTCAGAACCAGATATATAGCAAGCCTATGGGCTGTGGGCCAGTCCGACCCTTGGGGGGTCCATCATTTCCTCTATATTTTACCATTAGGTATTTGAGTAAAATAATTGAAAAAAAAAACCCAGGCCCTGATTGGCTGCTCTGAGGAACATTGTTAATGAGCAGTAAAGGTTAAACTATGTGACAAGATGCCAAGTATTCATCACCTTCTCTGGGAAATGACATGGAATCTACCACTCCCCCCCCCCCATCCTTTCAGCTCAGCACATTGCATAGCCGGGGGGGGGGGGGTAATTCTATAAACACCTCCTTCCCCTACAGCTGAGAATGAGGAGACAACACCTCTAGTGAAGTGACATATTGGCGAGGGATTAATCAGACGACACTAAGTGGGGGGAATAGGGCCCGGAAAGGTGACATTAAGGGCCGACCGAATGTCGTGTTGCGTCTTCCCGATCTGCACAGAGCTAACAATCACCTGACTACGGGCCAGCGATGCCGCGGGACACATTCATCCAATCACAATACTCAGTTTCACCGACCCACATAATGTCTACCTGCCCACATGGACTTACTCGCAATTATTCCCTGTAATAATAAAACAGTACCTGTACTTGATCCCAACTAAGATATAATTACCCCTTATTGGGGCAGAACAGCCCTATTGGGTTTATTTAATGGTTAAATGATTCCCTTTTCTCTGTAATAATAAAACAGTACCTGTACTTGATCCCAACTAAGATATAATTACCCCTTATTGGGGGCAGAACAGCCCTATTGGGTTTATTTCATGGTTAAATGATTCCCTTTTCTCTGTAATAATAAAACAGTACCTGTACTTGATCCCAACTAAGATATAATTACCCCTTATTGGGGCAGAACAGCCCTATTGGGTTTATTTCATGGTTAAATGATTCCCTTTTCTCTGTAATAATAAAACAGTACCTGTACTTGATCCCAACTAAGATATAATTACCCCTTATTGGGGCAGAACAGCCCTATTGGGTTTATTTAATGGTTAAATGATTCCCTTTTCTCTGTAATAATAAAACAGTACCTGTACTTGATCCCAACTAAGATATAATTACCCCTTATTGGGGCAGAACAGCCCTATTGGGTTTATTTAATGGTTAAATGATTCCCTTTTCTCTGTAATAATAAAACAGTACCTGTACTTGATCCCAACTAAGATATAATTACCCCTTATTGGGGGCAGAACAGTCCTATTGGGTTTATTTAATGGTTAAATGATTCCCTTTTCTCTGTAATAATAAAACAGTACCTGTACTTGATCCCAACTAAGATATAATTACCCCTTATTGGGGCAGAACAGCCCTATTGGGTTTATTTCATGGTTAAATGATTCCCTTTTCTCTGTAATAATAAAACAGTACCTGTACTTGATCCCAACTAAGATATAATTACCCCTTATTGGGGCAGAACAGCCCTATTGGGTTTATTTAATGGTTAAATGATTCCCTTTTCTCTGTAATAATAAAACAGTACCTGTACTTGATCCCAACTAAGATATAATTACCCCTTATTGGGGGCAGAACAGCCCCAACCCGGGGCATTTTGGACAATACATGTGTCGGCAGGGGCGACGTGAGGAGAATAAGCCCTATACAAAGCTTTAGCATCCCCAGGCATTTGGCTTCATTGCAGAAAGTTAATTACAGTAAATAAGCCTCCATCTCTATAATGATGGGATTAAGGGATCGCGAGTACATTACACTGAATGGAACAATCTTAATTTTAGCAGTTAACCTGTTCCTGCCCTGGGCTATTCTGCGAATGAGAGAGTCGCGCACATAGTAAGTACTGTGGCAGCTCTGCCTCTCTTGTCTGCGGTACTACGCCTTTAATCAGGCGATTTTTTTTATGCAACCGCACCTTTTTAGATGCAACCGCGTCTTTTTTGACACGCCATTGACAAATTGCGTAATTTCGTTGCGATTCCATGCCTGCCGGAAAAAAACGCTCAAGAAAAATGAAAAAAGAAAAATGTGCGAAATGGCTGGAAAATTTGCAAAACGCGTTTGTCGCGTGCAACCTTTTTTGATGCGGCTGCGCCTATTTTGACACGAGCGCAACTTTTTTTTGGCGGCAAATTTTCTCGGAAGTTTTGCGAAACGCGGAATGCGGAATGCGGATGAGCGAATCTGTCCCGTTTTGCTTCGGCAAAACTCGCGAAATGCGGAAAACGTGGTGTGTCAAAAAACTGTTGCATGATGGGAGACAATTCTTTTGACGCGGGTGAAAATTTTTGGACACCCTGTGAATTTCCGCTTTGTGTCGGTAGTAATGAGCAAATCTGTCCCGTTTTGCTTCGCCGAACAGCAATGGCGAAAAAAATTGACGCCCGCGACTATTCTTGTGACAATTTTTGGACGCGCGACACAGTTTTCCGCGGCAAATGTTTTCATCCGTTTCACGAAACAATCCGCCAATGGCGAAAGATAGAGATTCGGTGTGAATCCATGGTTGGCAAAATATTTCACCCATCACTAATTGGCGGGAGTGATGAGTGAATCTGTCCCATTTTGCTTCACCATAAAATTTGCGAAACGGCAAAAAAATGTGCAAAATGCATTTGTCGCGGGTTCTTTTTTGTCATCCATGTCTTTTTTTTTTGCCCACATCTATTTTTGTTGCCCGCGTCTATTTTATTTGTCGCCCACGTTTTTTTTTGCTGTGACCACTGTTTTTTTTGCCGCGACCGCACCCAATTTGATGCAACCATGCCCTTTTTTAAGCGACCGCGCCCAATTTGACACAACTGCGCCCAATTTGATGCAACCACACCCAATTTGCCGCGCGACAAAAATGTTTCTGCAAATTTTCCCGGTAGCTTTGCGAAACGATTCGCCAATGCCGAAATGCGGAAATTAGCCGCAAATCCATGCCTGGCGAAACATTTTGCCTATCACTAATTGGCGGATTTTTCCGCGAAACGGGTAAAAAAAAAGAATTGTCCCGAGCACCAAAAGTATTGCCCCGTGTCAAAAAGAACTGTCTTGCGCAATTCTTTTGGCTCTAACGACAATTCTTTTGAAGCGGGTGACAATTTTTGGACACGAGGCAAATTTTTCCACGCCGTATTTTGTTGCCCGTTTCGTGAAAAAATCTGCCAATGACTAATTATAAGTCGATCCCTAAGCTTGGGTGAATAACAGCAGCCTAGAGCATGTCCTGGGAATCAGCAGGAAAGAACACGGGGAGCTACTGGGGGCATTTTAGGGATACAAACCCTAGTGGTACGTATAGACCAGGGGTGGCCAGACATTTTTCATCGGTGATCGACCGTTGACCAGGGAATTCGGAAGTGCGGCGTGAATGCGTACGTACGGGGTCCACCAGAAATCCATTGGGGATCGACGATCGACGTATTGGCCACCCCTGGTATAGACTAATTCTTTGTTCAACATTAGAGCTTTTTATTGCCTCCCCTTATCGTCTGCCTTACACTTCATTGAGCAGAATAATCTCTTGGCGCCGAACCTATTCCTGTTCTGAGGAGCCTCATCAGGCCACGGATGAAATATTCTCTCTAATAAGTTCTCCGAATGCTGTAAGAGTTCTACCCCTGTTCCGATCCGTAACTCCCGCCTCTCCTCGTCCTGAATGCCAACGTCTTCGTTAACAGTGCGATGATTTTGTAGTTGCCTAATTATGTATAAGCCTGAGAGATTGATACATCTGAGCCTGACCGGCCGCGGCTTCAGCGGCTGAATATTGTATGTGGGTTCCTAGTTCCTTACGACCCGAGGAGAGAAGCCTGAGTGAAGGGAGCCAATGAAGCATTTAAGTGCTCTCGGCTAGGCGGCCCCTGAAAGAGATAATGTACTGTTTCATGAACATTTATTGGGCTCTATAATCTCAAACAATCTACTTCTACTCTACTAATGTAACCACAATGCATCACATCCAATGCACCGAACATCATTTTGAACCTTGTATCTAAGTTGGTTCTTTTAAAAGATAGAAAAAAACCTAGAAAGGGCATTAAAGGGCCAGTGTGCCCCTTTTTAACATAAGTTCAATGAATATGGTTTGGGCTGAACACACTTTTTGATTATGGTTTTAATCACAACAAATGCATTGTTCCAACTTAGTTCAAGAAATAACAGAGAAATTGAAGCATCTCCATGTTTGGTCCTTGCGAGGCAGATAATTACCAGGACACAGATTATCCCACCGTTTCAACATAAGTTCAATAAATACGGTTTGGGCTGAACACACTTTTTGATTATTGTTTTAATCACAACAAATGCATTGTTCCAACTTAGCTTAAGAAATAACAGAGAAATTTAAGCTTCTCCATGTCTGGTCCTTGCGAGGCAGATAATTACCAGGACACAGATTATCCCACTGTTTCAACATAAGTTCAATGAATACAGTTTGGGCTGAACTCATTTTTGATTATTGTTTTAATCGCAACAAATGTATTTGTTCCAGCTTAGCTCAAGAAATAACAGAGAAATTGAAGCATCTCCATGTTTGGTCCTTGCGAGGCATTGTTCCAACTTAGCTTAAGAAATAACAGAGAAATTGAAGCTTCTCCATGTTTGGTCCTTGCGAGGCAGATAATTACTAGACACAGATTATACCACCTTGTATCTAAGTTGGTTCTTTTAAGAGACAGAAAAAAAACCTAAAAAGGGCATAAAAAGGGCCAGTGTGCCCCTTTTCAACATAAGTTCAATGAATACGGTTTGGGCTGAACACACTTTTTGACTATTGTTTTAATCGCAACAAATGCATTGTTCCAACTTAGCTTAAGAAATAACAGAGAAATTGAAGCTTCTCCATGTTTGGTTTTTGCGAGGCAGATAATTACCAGGACATAGATTATCCCACTTTTTCAACATAAGTTCAATGAAAATGGTTTGGGCTGAACTCACTTTTTGACTATTGTTTTAATCGCAACAAATGCATTGTTCCATCTTAGCTTAAGAAATAACAGAGAAATTGAAGCTTCTCCATGTTTGGTTTTTGCGAGGCAGATAATTACCAGGACATAGATTATCCCACTGTTTCAACATAAGTTCGATAAATATGGTTTGGGCTGAACACACTTTTTGACTATTGTTTTAATCGCAACAAATGCATTGTTCCAGCTTAGCTCAAGAAATAACATTGAAGTGTCTCCATGTCTGTTCCTTGCGAGGCAGATAGTTACCAGGATACAGATTATCCCACTGTTTCAAGAATATTTTTTGGGCTTTCCTTAATTAGATTTACATACAGTAGATCACATCCAATGCAGCTAACATCATTTTGAACCTTGTATCTAAGTTGGTTCTTTTAAAAGACAGAAAAAAACCTAGAAAGGGCATTAAAGGGGCAGTGTGCCCCTTTTCAAGTTGAATGAATATGGCTTGGACTGAACACACATTTTGACAATTGTTTTAATCACAACAAATGCATTGTTTCTGTTATTTCTTGAACTAAACTGGGAGATTGAAGCATCTCCATGTTTGGTCCTTGCAAGGCAGAGTTTATCGCACTGTTTCAAGAACATTCTTGGGTTTTCTTTAATAGATTTTTTTTAAATAAAGCACCAGAGAGAATAAAGTGGGGATGTATAATCTCAAACAATCCACTTCTACTTTCAAGGCGGGGTAATGTAACCAGAAGGCATTACATCCTATGCATTGAAGCTTCTCCATGTTTGGTCCTTGCGAGGCAGATGATTAAATTACATGGGCACAGATTATCCCACTGTTTCATGAACATTGTTTGGGCTTTCCTTAAATAGAACACACTTTTTGACTATTGTTTTAATCCCAACAAATGCATTGTTCCAGTTATTTCTTGAGCTAAACTGGGAGATTGATGCTTCTCCATGTTTGGTTTCTTGCAAGACAGGTGAGGAACATGTTGCCCCCGAGCCACTGGTTGGGGATCACTGAGCTAGAGAGTGGTTAGATCCTGTTATAACTCACTCTAGGGGCAAATCAGGTTATTACCGTGGGTAATACCACGGGGACTCAAGCAGATATAGAGAGATCCCAAAAAAAGTGTTCTCCCCTAAATCTAATAGAACCTTAAAATGGTTCTAGGTGTATCTAGGAGAGAAAACAGGTATTCTTCTAAAATCTCAACCTATCTGGCTTTTACAAGGGGCCTTTCTATGGAAGCCCTGGGTAATACCACAGGGACCCAAGCAGATATAGTGAGAAATCCCAAAAAAGTGTTAACCCCTTAATCTAATAGAACCTTAAAATGGTTCTAGGTGTATCTAGGAGAGAAAACAGGTATTCTTCTAAAATCTCAACCTATCTGGCTTTTACAAGGGGCCTTTCTATGGAAGGCCCACAATTTGGCAACTAATGCCCCAGAGGTATTGGATATTACCAAATCTACAGTAGGGTGTTGTAGTTCCCATGTTATTACCTCTCAACAAAAAGAGCATGATCCTCTATTCACTGAAAATCTCTGTATCAAGGGCAAGTAGGACGGTCAATGGAGCAGTTGTTGGTGGCACCTTGGGATAGGAATGTGGGCATATGGCAGAGGGAAAGGGCAGCTGGAACTGTGACAAGGGCAGGTATGGATCAAGGATGGGGGCATTGGAGCAAAAATGGGCAATAGAATGGCCGTCGAATTTGATTCCTAGGCTTGCCTTATGTTTCCTTTCTTTACTCCACAGCTAAGAAATACATTTTTCCATTATTTTTCTTGAGTCTTCCTCTGACATGGCTATATATAGTATAGGAGCTGGGGGGGGGGGGGGTTGTTCTTGTTAAAAGCAACCAGGTAGTTAATTCTGGGCATCTGCTTTACTCCAGAGCCCCGGCGCTGAAAACAGGGAACTTAATGGAGGAATAATAATGGAATTCCGGAGAGATCTGCATATAAAATATTGAACTCTTGCACATTACCAGAGCTCAGATGCCTTATGAATTAGTAATGGCTTCCACGGTAACTCTTTGCTTGCCGCTGCCGCACATCCCCTCCGGCACTGAGTAGCTCGTGTGTGTTGGTAATTAAACCGAATTATGCTAGATACAGAGGAATATCGGCACGGGTATCAGCAGGATAAATACAGTGCCGATTCCATGTATAATACCCCAGAACCCACAGAAGATAAATACAGCGCCAATTCCATGTATAATACCCCAGAACCCACAGCAGGATAAATACAGTGCCAATTCCATGTATAATACCCCAGAACCCACAGCAGGATAAATACAGTGCCAATTCCATGTATAATACCCCAGAACCCACAGCAGGATAAATACAGTGCCAATTCCATGTATAATACCCCAGAACCCACAGAAGATAAATACAGCGCCAATTCCATGTATAATACCCCAGAACCCACAGCAGGATAAATACAGTGCCAATTTCATATATAATACCCCAGAACCCCCATCAGGATAAATACAGTGCCAATTCCATGTATAATACCCCAGAACCCACAGCAGGATAAATACAGTGCCAATTCCATGTATAATACCCCAGAACCCACAGCAGGATAAATACAGTGCCAATTCCATGTATAATACCCCAGAACCCACAGCAGGATAAATACAGTGCCAATTCCATGTATAATACCCCAGAACCCACAGCAGGATAAATACAGTGCCAATTCCATGTATAATACCCCAGAACCCACAACAGGATAAATACAGTGCCAATTCCATGTATAATACCCCAGAACCCCCAGCAGGATAAATACAGTGCCAATTCCATGTATAATACCCCAGAACCCACAGCGGGATAAATACAGTGCCAATTCCATGTATAATACCCCAGAACCCACAGCAGGATAAATACAGTGCCTATTCCATGTATAATACCCCAGAACCCACAGCGGGATAAATACAGTGCCAATTCCATGTATAATACCCCAGAACCCACAGCGGGATAAATACAGTGCCTATTCCATGTATAATACCCCAGAACCCACAGCAGGATAAATACAGTGCCAATTCCATGTATAATACCCCAGAACCCACAGCAGGATAAATACAGTGCCAATTCCATGTATAATACCCCAGAACCCACGGCAGAATAAATACAGTGCCAATTCCATGTATAATACCCCGGAACCCACAGCAGGATAAATACAGTGCCAATTCCATGTATAATACCCCAGAACCCACAGCAGGATAAATACAGTGCCAATTCCATGTATAATACCCCAGAACCCACAGCAGGATAAATACAGTGCCAATTCCATGTATAATACCCCAGAACCCACAGCAGGATAAATACAGTGCCAATTCCATGTATAATACCCCAGAACCCACAGCAGGATAAATACAGTGCCAATTCCATGTATAATACCCCAGAACCCACAGCAGGATAAATACAGAGCCAATTCCATGTATAATACCCCAGAACACACAGCAGGATAAATACAGTGCCATTTCCATGTATAATACCCCAGAACCCACAGCAGGATAAATACAGTGCCAATTCCATGTATAATACCCCAGAACCCACAGCAGGATAAATACAGTGCCAATTCCATGTATAATACCCCAGAACCCACAGCAGGATAAATACAGTGCCAATTCCATGTATAATACCCCAGAACCCACAGCAGGATAAATACAGTGCCAATTCCATGTATAATACCCCAGAAACCACAGCAGGATAAATACAGTGCCAATTCCATGTATAATACCCCAGAACCCACAGCAGGATAAATACAGTGCCAATTCCATGTATAATACCCCAGAACACACAGCAGGATAAATACAGTGCCAATTCCATGTATAATACCCCAGAACCCACAGCAGGATAAATACAGTGCCAATTCCATGTATTATTGTGGTTTTTTGGGGGTTTTTCTTAAAAGCAAAGAGCAGGCTAAAAAAAATTTAAAAAAATTCCAGGACTTTGTCTTCTTTTAAGGTTGTTGCTCTGCAATGTAATTAGTTTCTCCCGGCTCTTGTAATCTGTCACACTAAATCTGTCCGCTCATTTGTCTCCCAACAGTAAGTCGGCCATTTTACACTCCTTGCACTGGGCTTGAGGAATGCAGCTTGGCACCGAACAACGGACTTGTTTAAAATTTCATAGACGTTCATTAATGAAGGCCTGTTAGTAAAAAAAACCGTCAGCTCGGCCTTCCCCCATCCCCCGACGCGTAGTTACTTAACTTTTTAGTGAGTGTGTCCGGGGTGATTACATTAATGGCGCCTACATAATTACTAATGATCCCTACTGACGTGTCTGTATGGCAAATATCAGCATTAAACTCAGCGCTTTATTACTCCGCGCTCAATCCTTTGTAGGTGAGAAGGGAATTGTAGGTAACGGACAAGCTGCCGAGTAACGCAAAAAAAGCTGGTGTGTGTTGGTAATTAAACCGAATTGTGCTTGGTAGAGAGGAATATGGGCACGGGTATGAGCAGGATAAATACAGTGCCAATTCCATGTATAATACCCCAGAACCCACAGCAGGATAAATACAGTGCCAATTCCATGTATAATACCCCAGAACCCACAGCAGGATAAATACAGTGCCAATTCCATGTATAATACCCCAGAACCCACAGCAGGATAAATACAGTGCCAATTCCATGTATAATACCCCAGAACCCACAGCAGGATAAATACAGTGCCAATTCCATGTATAATACCCCAGAACCCACAGCAGGATAAATACAGGCCAATTCCATGTATAATACCCCAGAACCCACAGCAGGATAAATACAGTGCCAATTCCATGTATAATACCCCAGAACCCACAGCAGGATAAATACAGTGCCAATTCCATGTATAATACCCCAGAACACACAGCGGGATAAATACAGTGCCAATTCCATATATAATACCCCAGAACCCACAGCGGGATAAATACAGTGCCAATTCCATGTATAATACCCCAGAACCCACAGCGGGATAAATACAGTGCCAATTCCATGTATAATACCCCAGAACACACAGCGGGATAAATACAGTGCCAATTCCATATATAATACCCCAGAACCCACAGCGGGATAAATACAGTGCCATTTCCATGTATAATACCCCAGAACCCACAGCAGGATAAATACAGTGCCAATTCCATGTATAATACCCCAGAACCCACAGCGGGATAAATACAGTGCCAATTCCATGTATAATACCCCAGAACCCACAGCGGGATAAATACAGTGCCAATTCCATGTATAATACCCCAGAACCCACAGCGGGATAAATACAGTGCCAATTCCATGTATAATACCCCAGAACCCACAGCAGGATAAATACAGTGCCAATTCCATGTATAATACCCCAGAACCCACAGCAGGATAAATACAGTGCCAATTCCATGTATAATACCCCGGAACCCACAGCGGGATAAATACAGTGCCAATTCCATGTATAATACCCCAGAACCCACAGCAGATAAATACAGCACCAATTCCATGTATAATACCCCAGAACCCACAGCAGGATAAATACAGTGCCAATTCCATGTATAATACCCCAGAACCCACAGCAGGATAAATACAGTGCCAATTCCATGTATAATACCCCAGAACCCACAGCAGATTAAATACAGTGCCAATTCCATGTATAATACCCCAGAACCCACAGCAGGATAAATACAGTGCCAATTCCATGTATAATACCCCAGAACCCACAGCAGGATAAATACAGTGCCAATTCCATGTATAATACCCCAGAACCCACAGCAGGATAAATACAGTGCCAATTCCATGTATAATACCCCAGAACCCACAGCAGGATAAATACAGTGCCAATTCCATGTATAATACCCCAGAACCCACAGCAGGATAAATACAGTGCCAATTCCATGTATAATACCCCAGAACCCACAGCAGGATAAATACAGTGCCAATTCCATGTATAATACCCCAGAACCCACAGCAGGATAAATACAGTGCCAATTCCATGTATAATACCCCAGAACCCACAGCGGGATAAATACAGTGCCAATTCCATGTATAATACCCCGGAACACACGGCGGGATCACCTTATCAGTAGCCTCAGTTCCACTTACGCCTGTGTACGTTTGTATTACATTACGGTGTCAGATCTGAACTCGTCTCTTACTAAGAGCTAATTGCTTTTTTACGAATGGTTATTGAATTTATTGTCTCATTCCGCTCAACAGAAACCAGCCAGGCAGATGTGTATCTTATCAGTACCGTGTAGGCCAATTGCAGAATGTCACCGGCACTGCCACAAAGCAAGGTCCTCCACTTAATAGGACTCAATATATTCTCCTTGTACGCCGGGTAATTACACGTATCTCGCTATAATCAGCCGGGTCTGCGCTCCCCTCTTTCAAGAAGTGCTTTTATTGTAGGTTCAATTAGCTGAAATGAGGGAAGGCCTGCTCCTACACGGGCTGCGCAATTATGCTTGATTACTATAATTAAAGTGGTGCGGAGTAGTACATATTGTGATATAAGGTAATTGCATGAAAATAACCCACACAGCATTAGGGCAAACAGACTTCTACTGATACTGCTTCTTTTCATCCTACCTCATCTAATTGGAAAATGGAAAAGTGTAATATTTGTATTAACCCAACGCTGCTTCAAGCTGCAGGAAAACCCTTCCCAGAGGCTATTATCCCCCCACTGCTACTATAGGCACCATCTCTCCCTACTATACCTGCTATCCCACAGCCCCAGTCCCTTCCCAGAGGCTATTATCCCCCCACTGCTACTATAGGCACCATCTCTCCCTACTATACCTGCTATCCCACAGCCCCAGTCCCTTCCCAGAGGCTATTATCCCCCCACTGCTACTATAGGCACCATCTCTCCCTACTATACCTGCTATCCCACAGCCCCAGTCCCTTCCCAGAGGCTATTATCCCCCCCACTGCTACTATAGGCACCATCTCTCCCTACTATACCTGCTATCCCACAGCCCCAGTCCCTTCCCAGAGGCTATTATCCCCCCACTGCTACTATAGGCACCATCTCTCCCTACTATACCTGCTATCCCACAGCCACAGTCCCTTCCCAGAGGCTATTATCCCCCCACTGTTACTATAGGCACCATCTCTCCCTACTATACCTGCTATCCCACAGCCCCAGTCCCTTCCCAGAGGCTATTATCCCCCCACTGCTACTGTAGGCACCATCTCTCCCTACTATACCTGCTATCCCACAGCCCCAGTCCCTTCCCAGAGGCTATTATCCCCCCACTGCTACTATAGGCACCATCTCTCCCTACTATACCTGCTATCCCACAGCCCCAGTCCCTTCCCAGAGGCTATTATCCCACTGCTACTATAGGCACCATCTCTCCCTACTATACCTGCTATCCCACAGCCCCAGTCCCTTCCCAGAGGCTATTATCCCCCCACTGCTACTATAGGCACCATCTCTCCCTACTATACCTGCTATCCCACAGCCCCAGTCCCTTCCCAGAGGCTATTATCCCCCCACTGCTACTATAGGCACCATCTCTCCCTACTATACCTGCTATCCCACAGCCCCAGTCCCTTCCCAGAGGCTATTATCCCCCCACTGCTACTATAGGCACCATCTCTCCCTACTATACCTGCTATCCCACAGCCCCAGTCCCTTCCCAGAGGCTATTATCCCCCCACTGCTACTATAGGCACCATCTCTCCCTACTATACCTGCTATCCCACAGCCCCAGTCCCTTCCCAGAGGCTATTATCCCCCCACTGCTACTATAGGCACCATCTCTCCCTACTATACCTGCTATCCCACAGCCCCAGTCCCTTCCCAGAGGCTATTATCCCCCCACTGCTACTATAGGCACCATCTCTCCCTACTATACCTGCTATCCCACAGCCCCAGTCCCTTCCCAGAGGCTATTATCCCCCCACTGTTACTATAGGCACCATCTCTCCCTACTATACCTGCTATCCCACAGCCCCAGTCCCTTCCCAGAGGCTATTATCCCCCCACTGCTACTATAGGCACCATCTCTCCCTACTATACCTGCTATCCCACAGCCCCAGTCCCTTCCCAGAGGCTATTATCCCCCCACTGCTACTATAGGCACCATCTCTCCCTACTATACCTGCTATCCCACAGCCCCAGTCCCTTCCCAGAGGCTATTATCCCCCCACTGCTACTATAGGCACCGTCTCTCCCTCAAGCTTCAGCTTGATTTTGTTGCTAGGGTCTAAATTACCTTAGCAACCATGTAGTGGTTGGGATGAGAGACAGGTACATGAATAGGGGAGGGACTGAAGAGAAAAGAATGTTAAAAAAAGTAACAATAACAATAAAACTGGAGCCTCACAGAGCAATAGGTTTTGGTTGCCGGGGTCAGTGACCCCCATTTTAAAGCTGGAAAAAGTTGGAAGAAGAAGGCAAATAATTCACAAACTGTAACAAATAAATAATAAAGACCAATTGAAAAGTTTCTAAGTATAACATAACGGGTGAACCGGCCCTTTAAGAATCTTCCAAAGCCTCTATGTTTCACCTATGAAGGGCTGAGAGCGGGGCCTCGCCGCGGTACAAACAACGCTTGCAAATCATCTGCGGAATTAGGTGTCGCAGAAGCGAATGATTAACAGCGAGAGAATATGGAGTATAGAGGCCGGGCGGCCGGGAGAGCCGAGACAGATTGATAATATACGGCTTTCCCTCATATGCCATCGCCATCAGTTATGTCAGAAATGCTCGGAGGCTATTACTGGAGTCGGTTTCCCACCCGGTGTCATTTCCCTAGCAACGTCCGTTATCTCCAGTGATTTCCCGAGGCGGCAGTCAGTGCCGTATTTACCAAGACGTATTCGAATTCACACGGATATTGACCTGACTGGCGTTACACGTGTTCGGCTCTATGGCGGGGTTTTAGGCTAAGTCACATGTTCTTTCTACCCAACATGCATTTCTTTTGCCAGTGGTTGCTACTTGTGACGAGCGAATCTGTCCCCTTTCGCCTCGCCATAAAATGCGCGTAACGACAAGAAATTCACGAAATGGCGAAAAATCCACAAACGCATTTGTCGCTTGACTTGACCCGAGTTTTTTTTGTCACCCGCGCCCTTGTTGACGTGACCACGCCCGATTTTGACGTGACTGCGCCCATTTTTGCTCTGACCGTGCCCAATTTGAAGCTTCTGCACCCAATTGACGTGACTTGTCACGGAAGATTCACAAAACAATTCGCGAAATGCGGTAATTCACGGCGAATCCATGCCTGGTGAAAAATTTTGCTCGTTGCTAGAGGTTTTTTGATTATCAGTAGTGATGAGCGAATCTGTTCCGTTTTCAAAAGATCCGCGAAACGGCGAAAATGTTGTGCGGCAAAAAAATTGTCGCCCGCGGCTATTATTTTGTCGCACGGCTATTATTTTGTCGCCTGCGGCTATTATTTTGTCGCCCGTGGCTATTATTTTGTCGCACGGCTATTCTTTTGTCGTCCGCGGCTATTATTTTGTCGCACGGCTATTATTTTGTCACCTGCGGCTATTATTTTGTCGCCCGTGGCTATTATTTTGTCGCACGGCTATTCTTTTGTCGTCCACGGCTATTATTTTGTCGCACGGCTATTATTTTGTCGTCTGCGGCTATTATTTTGTCGCCCGTGGCTATTATTTTGTCGCACGGCTATTCTTTTGTCGTCCGCGGCTATTATTTTGTTCGCGCAGCTATTCTTTTGACGCCTGCAACTATTCTTTTTTGATGCCGGCGACAATTTTTGGACGTGCAGCGAATTTTTCCGCAGCAAATTTTTTAATCCGTTTCGCGAAACAATCCGCCAATCCATGCCTGGTTAAACATTTCGCCCATCACTACTTATCAGCCAATAAAACCTTCCGTCTCATATGATATCATCATGATCGGGCAGGTTTAATATTTAGTCGATTTGGAGACTGCATCGGCTCATTGATGTGGTCCCTGAACCAACGGACGCCTGTACCCGTAGTTCTAATTTGATCATTTGGCCCCAGGGCCGAACAACCAAATTAGCCCGATATCGCCCACCTGTAGGTGGGGATATCTGGAGAAGATCCGCTCGCTTGGCGAGGTCTTAGCTTGTATAGGCACCTTTAGAATAATTTGGATTTGTGGCGAATTTCCACGGTTTGCCATTGGTGGTAAACTGGTGGCCCAGTCCGACCCTGGACCCCTGCGACTGGGGGGGTTGGGGTGTGAAGGCGGTGGGGGACCTTGCCAGGCAAGCAAATCTTAGCATGTATGGCCACCTTTAGAATAATTTGGGAAGTATGGATTCACGGCGAATTTCCACGCTTTGCCGTTGGTGGAATTTTTACATGAAAAAAAGCGTCAAAATTTGCCAAAAAAAAATTCACCGCACATCAAAAAATTGTGACCCGCGGCAAGAAATTGTTGTGTGTGAAAAAAAGTCGTTCGTCAACATTTTTGCCGTTTCGCAAATTATTCGCCGTTTTGTGAATCTTTTATAGGGACAGATTCGCTAATTACTAATTTCCAAACCAAGGTAAGGGATAGGGATGTAGCGAACCTCAAAAAAAAAGTTTGCGAACCTGTTCGCGAACTTCCGCCGAAAATTGCGAATATTCGCGAACTTTGCGAACCCCATAGACTTCAATGGGAAGGCGAACTTTAAAACCTAGAAAAGCCATTTCTGCCCAGAAAACTGATTTTAAAGTTGTTTAAAGGGTGCCACGACCTGGGCAGTGACATGCAGGAGGGGGATCAAGGGCAAAAACTTCTCTGAAAAATTGACACACGCCGTTTTTCGAAATGATCGGTAATTTTGCGACTTTTTCGTAATTTCCGGCGCTTTCGTAAAGTTATCGTAAGTTTTGCGACTTTTTCGGAGCATTCGTAACGTTATCGTAAGTTTTGCGACTTTTTCGGAGCATTCGTAACGTTATCGTAAGTTTTGCGACTTTTTCGGAGCATTCGTAACGTTATCGTAAGTTTTGCGACTTTTTCGGAGCATTCGTAACGTTAACGTAAGTTTTGCGACTTTTTCGGCGCATTCGTAACGTTATCGTAAGTTTTGCGACTTTTTCGGAGCATTCGTAACGTTATCGTAAGTTTTGCGACTTTTTCGGAGCATTCGTAACGTTATCGTAAGTTTTGCGACTTTTTCGGAGCATTCGTAACGTTATCGTAAGTTTTGCGACTTTTTTCGGAGCATTCGTAACGTTATCGTAAGTTTTGCGACTTTTTCGGCGCATTCGTAACGTTATCCGTAAGTTTTGCGACTTTTTCGGAGCATTCGTAACGTTATCCGTAAGTTTTGCGACTTTTTCGGAGCATTCGTAACGTTAACGTAAGTTTTGCGACTTTTTCGGAGCATTCGTAACGTTATCGTAAGTTTTGCGACTTTTTCGGAGCATTCGTAACGTTATCGTAAGTTTTGCGACTTTTTCGGCGCATTCGTAACGTTATCGTAAGTTTGCGACTTTTCGGGCATTCGTAAGTTGCGACTTTTTCGGAGCATTCGTAACGTTATCGTAAGTTTTGCGACTTTTTCGGAGCATTCGTAACGTTATCGTAAGTTTTGCGACTTTTTTCGGAGCATTCGTAACGTTATCGTAAGTTTTGCGACTTTTTCGGAGCATTCGTAACGTTATCGTAAGTTTTGCGACTTTTTCGGAGCATTCGTAACGTTATCGTAAGTTTTGCGACTTTTTCGGAGCATTCGTAACGTTATCGTAAGTTTTGCGACTTTTTCGGAGCATTCGTAACGTTATCGTAAGTTTTGCGACTTTTTCGGAGCATTCGTAACGTTATCGTAAGTTTTGCGACTTTTTCGGAGCATTCGTAACGTTATCGTAAGTTTTGCGACTTTTTCGGAGCATTCGTAACGTTATCGTAAGTTTTGCGACTTTTTCGGAGCATTCGTAACGTTATCGTAAGTTTTGCGACTTTTTCGGAGCATTCGTAACGTTATCGTAAGTTTTGCGACTTTTTCGGCGCATTCGTAACGTTATCGTAAGTTTTGCGACTTTTCGGAGCATTTCGTAACGTTATCGTAAGTTTTGCGACTTTTTCGGAGCATTCGTAACGTTATCGTAAGTTTTGCGACTTTTTCGGAGCATTCGTAACGTTATCGTAAGTTTTGCGACTTTTTCGGAGCATTCGTAAGTTATCGTAAGTTTTGCGACTTTTTCGGAGCATTCCGTAACGTTATCGTAAGTTTTGGCGACTTTTTCGGAGCATTCGTAACGTTATCGTAAGTTTTGCGCCTTTTTCGAGCATTCGTAACGTTATCGTAAAGTTTTGCGACTTTTTTCGAGCATTCGTAACGTTAATGTAAGTTTTGCGACTTTTTCGGAGCATTCGTAACGTTATCGTAAGTTTTGCGACTTTTTCGGAGCATTCGTAACGTTATCGTAAGTTTTGCGATTTTTTCGGTGCCGGCGAACCCAAATTGCGAACATCACGAAAAGTTCGCGAATTTGCGGACTTGCGAACACCCGATGTTCGCGCGAATTAGTTCGCCGTTGTTTTCTTTCTCTTTATTTCTAGTGATGAGTGATTTTTTTCTCCAGGCACGGATTCGCAGTGAATTTCCGCATTTTGCCATTGGCAAATTGTTTTGTGAAACTTCTGTGAAAATTCGCCACAGAAAAATTTGTCGTGCATCAAATTGCCCGCGGCAAAATTGGGCGCGGGCACATTAAAAAAGGGTGTGGACGTTTCAAAATTGGGCATGGACGCATCAAAGAAGCAAAAAGCAATAAGAATTTAGTTGCGCGTCAAAAAGTGCGAGGTAACGTAAAAAAAGGGCTCAGATGTGTCAAAATTGGGCACGGTCATGGCAAATTGGGCGCGGTCGCTTAAAAAAAGGGCGCAAATGTGTAAAAATTGGGCGCGGTCGCGTAAAAAGCGTGGATGCCAAAAAAAATGTGGGCAAAACAGGACACGGACGTGTCAAAATTGGGCGCGGTCATGGCAAATTGGGTGCGGTCGCATAAAAAAACCCGCGGGCGACAAAAAAACATGGGTGACAAATAATACTATGGGCAACAAAAAAAAAATGGGTGACAAAAAAACGCGGGCGAAAAAAAGGACACAGACGTGTCAAAATTGGGCGTGGTTGTGTCACATTGGGCGCGGTCGTGTCAAAAAGCATGGGCGTCAAAAACAAAAAAGACGCGGGAGACCAAAAAAAACGTGCGACAAATGCGTTTTGAAAATTTTTCAGCTTTTTCTAGAATTTTCTTTTTTCTAGAATTTTGCCGTTTCGCGAAATTTATGGCGAAGCAAACGCGACAGATTCGCTCATCACTATTTATTTCCCTAAATAATTTTACTATAATGAACAAACCGTTCTAGTTACATCTTTGTAAACTCAAGGTTATTTTCTTGGTTAAATACGTTTTATTTTTTGCCCTTAGAATGCCCGGCCGCTATAAGGCCCCCGATAAAGTATTTATTCTACTCCGAATGCGAAATAATAGAATAAAAGCGTTGCCGCCGTCGTTCTCCATCCGGCACTTACTGCACCAGGTTCCTGGAGAGAGCTCATCATAAATGATATATTGTTTTCATTTATTAGCGGATCTAATTATTCCGCGTGCATCGCTACATGTGAGTCAGTAGGAATGGAAATAATGGGACGGGGGGAAATGAGAAACGCTAAATAAGCCGCCATTTGCGATATATTAACCTTTTAAAAGAGCGCAAAGCTTATATGGAGTTATTGTTTCAATCCAGCCTTCCTGGTTTAATAGAAAGGTGATTTTTTTCTTTAGTGGTTTAGATCAGCTCTCCGTTTGGTATTTTAGCAGCTATCTGGTTGCTAGGGTCTTTTTTTACCCTAGCAACCAGGCAGTGGTTTCAACGAGAGGCTGGAATATGAATAGGGGAGGGGCTGCATAGAACCATAAATAATAAAAAGTAACAATAACAATAAAACTAGAGCCTCATAGAGCAATAGGTTTTGGCAGCTCTCCATTTGGTATTTTAGCAGCTATCAGGTTGCTAAGGTCTTATTTACCCTAACAACAAGGCAGTGGTTTAAAGAAGAGACGGGAATATGAATAGTAGAGGGGCTGCATAGAACCATAAATAATAAAAAGTAGCAATAACAATAAAACTGGAGCCTCATAGAGCAATAGGTTTTGGCAGCTCTCCATTTGGTATTTTAGCAACTATCTGGTTGCTAGGGTCTTTTTTTACCCTAGCAACCAGGCAGTGGTTTCAACGAGAGGTGGGAATATGAATAGGAGAGGGGCTGCATAGAACCATAAACAATAAAAAGTGACAATAACCCCTGACCCGAGTCAGGGCCAGGCATCGGAGTGGGCCACCGGGTGTTGGGGGCCCCTGCAGGGTCAGACTGGGGGGTGCAGAGCCCACTGGGGCTGCCACCCCAGGGTCCCCCGCAAGGGCCCCCGCCATACCCCCCCTAACCCCCCACAGGGGCCCCCACCTCCTCTCCTGGGGAGGACACTATCGGGTGGGGTAGCAGTAACAGAGATCGGGTCTGGGCCACAGGGCCCACGGGTTTTTTTTCCGGTATCCCAGCGGCCCAGTCCGACCCTGGGACCCTGCGAGGGGGGTGTGTGAAGGTGGCGGGGGTCATCATTGGGGGGGTGCAGGGTCTCCTGAGGCAGAAGCCCCAGTGGGCTCTGCACCCCCCAGTCCATCAGTGGGGCCAGGAGGGGGGTTGAAACTGGTTGCGCCAGGCCCTTTCAAAAGATTTTTCTGCAGGGGGGCCAGGCACGACCAAGTTACACCGCGGCCAGGGATGCACTAAAGAAAGTTCAATAGATAAACAGATATATTTTATATTGTAGGGCAGCTGGTCAGTTCTTTCCATGTTTTACTTTCCCATGAAACCTGTAGAAATCAAACTTTTATCCAATACTATTTTTTTTTTTTCCATTTCAATTTCTAAAAGACTGACACTTGGACGGATCAGACCATTGTTGGCAAAGCTCGTTCCATTTAGCAAGAACTGGCAGTTATCCGAGAGCAAGACGCTCTTCCAATATGTCGGCTCCGTGCGCTGGCCCCATAAAGAGAAACCCATCGGTGTAATGACAAAGTGTCATCTTTATTCATTCTCCCGCCGCCAGTTAGATTTTTTTATGGATTGGAACGGTCGGATAATCTAGACGTGGTTGATCCGTGACTTGGTGGGGCTCGTACGTTCATTTAATAGCGGAGATCAATAGATGCAGCTTGCGTGGGATGGAGCTAATTGAGGTGGATGAGTTAATGCCAATATCCTACAACAAAAACCTTCTGGAATATTAGGGTGGAAATCCCTCCTATCGGGGTGTGATTGGACCATTCTCTCTGCGTCACGGTTTTGCTTTGGAAGAGAAAATCGAAAGGCAGAAATCCTAATCAGAGACATATTTACTCGCTTTGGTTGTATCTAGTCATTAGTCACAGTGCAAGCTAGAACATTATATTTATTCTGTAGAAAGCTTTACCAAACCTGATTAAACAGCCCTAGAAACTCCCTCCATTTGTTTAAGATAGGAGCTGTCATTTTAGCTCGGTCTCAGTAGCTTCCATGCTGCAGCTCTGGCTGCTGGTAGCTCAGATTACAGCACAGTTGGGAGGGGGAGAGAGTAGAGGTGGGAGGGTGACGAGGAGGAGGAAAAGGAAGGGGGAGAGAGGAGCAAACTGAACAGACTCTTGTGTTTGGTTCTTTGCTTTGTGAAGAACCAATGTTAGAGGCATTCTATGGCCTAAGGTAGAATTGACTTTTTCATCTCGCCAACATTTTTGTCTTGATGACTTTTTTGTCTCGCCAACATTTTTGTATTGGCAACTTTTTTGTCTTGGCGACTTTTTCATCTTGCCAACATTTTTGTCTCAGTGACTTTTTTGTCTCACCAACATTTTTGTCTTGGCGACTTTTTCGTCTCGTCAACATTTTTGTCTTGGTGACTTTTTCGTCTTGCCAACATTTTTGTCTTGGCGACTTTTTTGTCTCACCAACATTTTTGTATTGGCAACTTTTTTGTCTTGGCGACTTTTTTGTCTCGCCAACATTTTTGTATTGGCAACTTTTTTGTCTTGGCGACTTTTTTGTCTCGCCAACATTTTTGTATTGGCAACTTTTTTGTCTTGGCGACTTTTTTGTCTCGCCAACATTTTTGTATTGGCAACTTTTTTGTCTTGGCAACTTTTTCATCTTGCCAACATTTTCGTCTCGTCAACATTTTTGTCTCACCAACATTTTTGTCTTGGCGACTTTTTCGTCTCGTCAACATTTTTGTCTTGGTGACTTTTTTGTCTTGGCGACTTTTTTGTCTCGCCAACATTTTTGTCTTGGTGACTTTTTCGTCTTGCCAACATTTTTGTCTTGGCGACTTTTTTGTCTCACCAACATTTTTGTCTTGACAACTTTTTTGGCTCGCCAACATTTTTGTCTTGACGACTTTTTTGTCTCACCAACATTTTTGTCTCACCAACATTTTTGTCTCGCCAACATTTTTGTTTTGACGATTTTTTTTGTCTCACCAACATTTTTGTCTTGACTACATTTTTATCTTGACTAATTTTTTGTCTCGCTAACATTTTTGTCTTGGTGACTTTTTTGTCTTGCCGACTTTTTCGTCTCACCAACTTTTTTGTCTTGCCGACTTTTTCGTCTCACCAACTTTTTTGTCTTGCCGACTTTTTCATCTCACCAACTTTTTTGTCTTGGTGACTTTTTTTGTCTCGCTAAATATTTTTGCGGGAAATTTTTGCAGCAGTTTTGTGAAAAAAAATTGCTGAAGGCAAAATGCGGAATTTTGCTGCAAATCCATGCCTGCCGAACAAATGTTACTCGTCACTACTGTCATCTACAGGTCTTTTATTCAGTTTTTTCTCCTATCTTTATGCATCTGTGCTGTGATGCCGGCAGCCATGATTTTGAGCTCCGCTCCACCAACCCCCCCCCCCCCGTATGAATGTTTAAGTACGTTGGGTGCCCTGAAGACTCATTGAGAGGAGAGCAGATGGAGCTGTCAGCTCAGCTTATACCTAACCTTCGAGAAGGCAGCTGAGCGCGCCGCGGAGAGCACGATTGAAGCTCTTTAGAGCAAGCTGCTGAAAGCCTCATCCTGCCGTCACGTGGGAGAAATAACGCAAATTAGCATTAATAAATGCATAAAAACATAGTGGGGGGGAGGGGGGGAAATAAAAAAAGCTGAGCCGGTGGTTCGCTTGTGCTTTTCAGTTAATGTGTACGGCGAGGAATTCAGGGGAGGGCGGAGGGACGCAGCTTAATGTGCCATTAAAGCGAAATCACTTCGAGAGAGCCCCTCCCCGCCCGAGAGCAAAGGGAGACCCGCTGGGCCGCTGTCACCGGTTCCAGAACTCATCGCTGCAAATTGATGGAATGCCGCGCGGCGTTTATTAGGGAGCAGCGTGAGATGGAGACATTAAATAGACCTAATTTGTGTCTCCGAAGCAACGGCGTATGCGCCCCGGATTCCCGGGTAATTGCGGTAAACATCAGGCGCCTTTGTGGGAAAAAGCTTCTCGCTCTGGATAAACAGTATTCACGGGGCAAAATGGAAGGGTGGCTGGGCCCTCGCGGTCTTATTGGGAATAAAAGGGAAAGGGGAATTTATATTTTTCTTTATATTCTATAAAGGTGTTGGGTGGTTTGGCTTCAGGTTTGGGGTAAGCTGCCATTGCTTCTCATACTGGCTGGCCCATGATTTCCTTATTGCCTTCCCCAGAGGCGTAACTTGGTCGTGCCGGGCCCCCCTGCAGAAAAATCTTTTTGGAGGGGCCAAGTCTCTCCTCCTGGCCCCCAACCTCGCCGCTATATTTAAGGTAGGAGAGGGGCCAGGGAGGGGGAACTACAGTACAGCAGTTCCTGCGGGTTCCGGCCCCCCTGTAGATACATATTTTGGGAGGGGCCGGTGCAACAAGTCCCTCCTTCAGGTCCCAACCTCGCCGCTATATTTAAGGTAGGAGAGGGGCTGGGGAGGGGGAACTACAGTACAGCAGTTCCCGCGGTTCCGGCCCCCCTACAGCCCCGGGCCCCCCCCCCCCACAACCACAGGTTCTATATATATATATAAATATATATATATATATATATTTACACCACTGGCCTCGGTTGGCCGGTAAAACCCCAACTAGCGATGAGCGAATCTGTCCCATTTCACCCAAAAATTTGGCAAACTTCAGAAAAATGTACGACTTTTTTGACGCCCCGCAGGTATTTTAATGTGACCGCGCCTGTTTTGATGACTTTTTTTGGTGCGTCCGTGACTTTTTTTTGGCGCAATCGCAAAGTTTTGCAAAAAAAACTCCCACAGATGGTGTAATACGGAATTTCGCTGCGAATCCATGCCCACCGAACAAAAAATTTGCTCATCGCTAATCCCAACCAAGGCCAGTGCTGGTATTACAGATTTAGCGGTAATGTACTTGCCAGTAGTGTAATCACTTGTGGCTCCGCCCCCGGCCCACCCCTAACAGGTCGGCCCTGTGCTGTCTGATGGCTCTCCCGCCCCCCGCACAACTTGCCAAGATGAAAGCTCTTGAGGTTCGCAATATCCCTGGAAAACCTGATTGGTCAGTCTATTACGGCCAGGGATGCACCAAACCCACTTTTTTGGGTTTGGTCGAACCCCCGAACCCACCCAGAAGGAAATGGGGGCGAATCCCGAACCGAATCCGAATCCTAATTAGTATACGCTGATTAGGATTGGAAGGGGTTAAAAATCGCGCACGGAAAAAAAAAAATTTCACTGCCCATTTAACCCTTTCCGAATTCAGATTCGGTTCGGCCGGGACCGCAGATCCGTCAGAAACCTTAAAAAAAAGCCGGAATTCGGCCGAATCCCGAACCGAATCTGGGATTCAGCGCATCCCTAATTACGGCAGAAGAATAGCGATGAGCGAATTTTTTCGCCTAGCATAGATTTGCAGCGAATTTCCGCATTACGCATTCCGTTTCGGAAAATTCGTCATCGAAAAATTCATTGCATGTCAAAAAAAGTTGCGGTCGCGTCAAAATGGGCGCAGTCGCATCAAAAAAAACCCTGTTTCGTGAATTTTTCGCCGTTTCGCGAATTTTGCTGTCGTTTCGCGGGACAGATTCGCTCATCGCTACAGAAGAAGAATGAAAGTGATATTAGAGAGCTCCCGACATTGTGGCATCGCGTCCAATAAGATTAATGGCATCGCAAAGCCATTACGTTCCTATCAGCGGGACAGCGCGCGTCGGCAATGGGCGGTCGGCCGCGTAATCCGGTTTGTCCGGCCGCGCTCTGTCGGCCACATTCACGTAGTCGTTGGCCCTGCAGGTATAATTACTCATCAACTTGACTAAAACCCCCCACCCCGGAGCTTTTTCTCAGTAAAGTCAATTGAGACGATTGGCCCAATGGTACGTTCCATGGGACTGCGCAAAGCGGGAGCTTCGTAAGTAGCCGCCGCGCTCGAAATGAATATTTCAGACCTAGAGACATTTCTTGACACCATGTTGAATTGCTTCAATTAGTCCCTCCGCCTCCTTTCCGGCCACATAATAAGCGAGTTTATCATAATGGCTTTCTCATCCAACTCATGGTGAGAGAGAAGGAAGGGGGGGGGGGTGCAGAAATGCATCATGGGAGCTCGCCGCTGCATCTTGCTATTGGAATATAAATGACTCTGTAATTGCTATCGATCAGCGGAGGACTCTGGCGCTATGGCGAGATCAGATTACTCGGGGAGAGCTGCCGAGGGCTTCAGACGCTTGTTTCTATGTAATTTATATCCAGGCTACTTGCCTTCATACCGGCCTGTTATAGATGGGAGAATGGAAGAAGCAAAAGGTTTTCTTTTTTATTTTAATATAAAATATATATATATATATATATTTATATATATATATATATATGTATATATATATATATAATAGACAGGCTGGCTTAGTGATGTCATTTCTGTCACATGACTCACTGAAACTTGTATATTATAATAAATAAAGTACCCCCTGTTGTAAAATATGAGGATATTAGAAGTCACCTCGGAGTTCCATGACTCGGCCTTCGGCCTCATGCCTTTATATGGGCACAGAACCCCTCAGTGACTGCTAATATCCTTATCATTTACAGTAGGGGGTACATTATCCCTTATAATACATGAGTGATACTCAGAGTTCCCTGTATAACTCAGCCTGCAGCCTTGTGCCTTTATATGGGCACAGAACCCCTCAGTGACTGCTAATATCCTTATCATTTACAGAAGGGGGTACATTATCCCTTATAATACATGAGTGATACTCAGAGTTCCCTGTATAACTCAGCCTGCAGCCTTGTGCCTTTATATGGGGGGCACAGAACCCCTCAGTGACTGCTAATATCCTTATCATTTACAGTAGGGGGTACATTATCCCTTAAAATACATGAGTGATACTCAGAGTTCCCTGTATAACTCAGCCTGCAGCCTTGTGCCTTTATATGGGGGGCACAGAACCCCTCAGTGACTGCTAATATCCTTATCATTTACAGTAGGGGGTACATTATCCCTTATAATACATGAGTGATACTCAGAGTTCCCTGTATAACTCAGCCTGCAGCCTTGTGCCTTTATATGGGGGGCACAGAACCCCTCAGTGACTGCTAATATCCTTATCATTTACAGTAGGGGGTACATTATCCCCTTATAATACATGAGTGATACTCAGAGTTCCCTGTATAACTCAGCCTGCAGCCTTGTGCCTTTATATGGGGGGCACAGAACCCCTCAGTGACTGCTAATATCCTTATCATTTACAGTAGGGGGTACATTATCCTTATAATACATGAGTGATACTCAGAGTTCCCTGTATAACTCAGCCTGCAGCCTTGTGCCTTTATATGGGGGGCACAGAACCCCTCAGTGACTGCTAATATCCTTATCATTTACAGTAGGGGGTACATTATCCCTTATAAAACATGAGTGATACTCAGAGTTCCCTGTATAACTCAGCCTGCAGCCTTGTGCCTTTATATGGGGGGCACAGAACCCCTCAGTGACTGCTAATATCCTTATCATTTACAGTAGGGGGTACATTATCCTTATAATACATGAGTGATACTCAGAGTTCCCTGTATAACTCAGCCTGCAGCCTTGTGCCTTTATATGGGGGGCACAGAACCCCTCAGTGACTGCTAATATCCTTATCATTTACAGTAGGGGGTACATTATCCCTTATAAAACATGAGTGATACTCAGAGTTCCCTGTATAACTCAGCCTGCAGCCTTGTGCCTTTATATGGGGGGCACAGAACCCCTCAGTGACTGCTAATATCCTTATCATTTACAGTAGGGGGTACATTATCCCTTATAATACATGAGTGATACTCAGAGTTCCCTGTATAACTCAGCCTGCAGCCTTGTGCCTTTATATGGGGGGCACAGAACCCCTCAGTGACTGCTAATATCCTTATCATTTGGAGTAGGGGGTACTTTATTCACTATATAATATATATACAGTATAATATGATTATTTTGACCCCTTCTTACTTCCTTTCTTGCTCTGTATTTACTCTTTATATCACTTTTTCCTCTCTCCCCCCCCCCCACCCCCAAACATCCTTTCGCTCTGTGGGACCTCTTACCATTTCTTTTTATTCTTCTTCTTGCGGACTGAGGATTTTTCCCGCTGAGAATAAACAAATAATCTATTCATTTGAAATTAAATTTCTCTCCGGTTCCCATAAATGCAATGTAGGGGGGGGGGGGGAAGCGCTTCTGCCCAAATCAGATTATTGTCCTCGTGTAAAATTGCAGCTGCTCAGACATTGCATTATCAGCAGAATCATCATTTCTCATTCGGAGCCACAAGTCTTACTTGTACGTTTGGAGGCCATCTTGTATCTTTCACATGGGGGTTTTCTCCGTCCTCTGGATCAATTAGAGAGGCTTCACATGGGGGTTTTTCTCCTTCCTCTGGATCAATTAGAGAGGCTTCACATGGGGGTTTTTCTCCTTCCTCTGGATCAATTAGAGAGGCTTCACATGGGGTTTTTTGCCTTCCTCTGGATAAACTGGCAGTTAGGCAGGTTATATATAGGCATTATGGTTGAACGTGATGGACGTACATCTTTTTTCAACCTAACTTACTAATTTACTATGTTACAGTTTCTTGTAGCCCGAAGGTGCTTATAAATAAGAGAAATCTAAATTTGGTCTCATCCCAGTTGCAGTCCTCAGTCGTGTTTGCCAAAAAACGTAAGCAAGCAGTGTGCTAAGGCTCAGCCAGGAAGGTATTGGCCAGGAGCCATGGCTAAATTAGGCTCAGGATATAAAGTGCAGCCATAGACCAGAATGATCTGCTTTGTGCCATAAACTTTACTGCCCAAGGTCGTCTACTGTCCTCCGCGCAGCCGGAGCCCATCATGTTAATTACCGATAACGATAACCGCTCATTCTCGGATCTGTTCTTTTCACCTCTATTCTTCCGCTGGAGATGCAGAAAAAAAGACCTAAATGAATGGAAACAGTGCTGCAAGCTAATTGGCTGGAAAATATTGGCCACAATATGGGCTAATCCCATATCAAGACGTAAGCATGAAAATATTCCCCATTCTATTGATACTTATGGCAAGGGTATTTTATAAATGGACCAGCTACAAACCAAGGTCAGTCATCCCATGGCCTTCAGCTACAGCTAAGGACCTTCAAAACATGGCGGCAGGTCAAGTAGAAGAAGAGCCGTTGGGCGTTAGACAACCCTACTATAAACCCTTTAGAATGAGGCTCTGTCTCCACGGCTCGTTGCTTTGCCTCTGGCCACGTACTTCGAACGGAACTCGGCAAGTGGTTTATCTAGATCTAGATGTTCCAGTAAATCAGCCAGTAATTGCCACCCAGAGGGGTTTGTATGAAGCCAGACTGTCCCGTCAGAGGCATATATCTCTTCTGCTTGCCTACCCCCATCTTATAGCCCTTCTCTAACTGGGGCATCAGTGGTGAATGGGGGGCTTGATAACGAGAAGGGGTGATGGGGGGAGTGATGAGCATGGGGGTCCTGCCTTGGGCCCATTGGACTTTTGGCCAGATGATGTTCCAGATTTTTATTGTGACAATATACCTTTAAAAAGGATACCTGGCACTAAATGAATGGGGCACGGGGAGAAGAGTTGCCACTGGCTGACCCAAGTAATGGTGGCCTTACACGGGCAGATTTGACCAAACCTTGAGACCAATTTGGCAGCTTATCTACCCCTGTATGGGACCTCCTGACAGTCCTACCTGACCGATATCTGGGCCAGGCCTGGATTTCTGGGCAGGCCACAAAGGCCCCTAGGCCTAGGGCGGCAAAGTTTGGGGGGCAGAATGCTACCCACTTGCCACATCTCTACTTGGCAGGAGATTTTGACAGTTGTTGCGAGGAAACTCTGAACAGCCAATGGGTGAGAGGGGGTAAACGTGGCCAGGGTAGGTCTGGGCGGCCGGAACACTGGGAAAATACTGGTGGGCCCCAGCGGCCCAGACCCGACCCTATTGCTGCTTTCTCTGGCATCCTATGTCCTCCCCTGACGCGTTTCACATACGTGTTCAGGGAAGGACGTTGGACAGGGGGTTAGGGAATCGCGGCATGGGGCCCCTGCGGGGATGCGGCTGGAGGAGGCACCTTGGGGGCTGCGGGGCCCCCCCAGTCTGACCCTGAACGTGGCTGAGGGGAGGAGGTGTAAGCAGCAAGTTTCCCTGAGCCAATCCTTGGGGGACGGGGCAGTTTCCCTGAGCCAATCCCTGGGGGATGGGGCTGTTTCCCTAAGCCAATCCCTGGGGGGCAGTTTCCCTAAGCCAATCCCTGGGGGGCAGTTTCCCTGAGCCAATCCCTGGGGGACAGTTTCCCTAAGCCAATCCCTGGGGGGCAGTTTCCCTGAGCCAATCCCTGGGGGACGGGGCAATTTTTCTACTGTGGTGGGCCCCAGCGGCCCAGACCAGACCCTATTGCTGCTTCCTCTGGCCTCCAATGTCCTCCCCTGACGCGTTTCACATCCACGTTCAGGGGAGGACGTTGGACAGGGGGGAGGGGGTTAGGGGTGTGCGGCGAGGGGCCCCTGCGGGGGACACAGCAGGAGGAGGCACCTTGGGGGGTGCGGGCCCCCCCAGTACGACCCTGAACATGGCTGAGGGGAAAAAGCGGCAAAAGGGTTTCGAGGGGCGAGGGTCTGGGGGGCCTAGGGGCCCTGATCTGGGCAAAAATTGGGCAGGTTTTGATTGGACAGGCATCCATATCGGGGAAAGATCTGCTGGTTTGGTCATTTTGCCAAATGAGCGAATCTCATAATAATCTAATTCCGTATGGCCCCCTTAACGGCACCCTGGGGGGGGGTTCTAATCAGCATTAAGAGCCACATTTACCCCCCCCCCCCAGTAGTTTCACCTCTATAAACCTACCTGCAGCGCGTCGGCTCCTATCGATCTGCAACGAGAAGCGAATAAACATTCATTGGGTGCGACGGTGAGCGGTTTCCTAATGGGTAGGGGAGTGATCTGCATTGCGAGCGTTTGGCCTGTAACGTGTGGGGAATTGGGATAAAGAGCCCCAGTCTAATTACTGAACCTGACGGAGATTTGGGCATATGAGCCCCCAAAATACAAACACACGTGTGAAGGTTTCATTGATTGATTTGTCCTTCGTTCCCGTGTCGCTAAAAATAAACAACAAAATAACCCCCTTTGTCTTTGCTTGATCCCTGGGGGGCAGTTTCCCTGAGCCAATCCCCAGGGGGCAGTTTCCCTAAACAAATCCCTGGGGGGCATTTTCCCTGAGCCAATCCCCAGGGGGCAGTTTCCCTGAGCCAATCCCTGGGGGGCAGTTTCCCTGAACAAATCCCTGGGGGGCAGTTTCCCTGAGCCAATCACTGGGGGCAGTTTCCCTGAGCCAATCCCTGGGGGGCAGTTTCCCTGAACAAATCCCTGGGGGGCAGTTTCCCTGAGCCCATCCCTGGGGGACGGGGCAGTTTCCCTGAGCCAATCCCTGGGGGGCAGTTTCCCTGAGCCAATCCCCAGGGGGCAGTTTCCCTAAACAAATCCCTGGGGGGCAGTTTCCCTGAGCCAATCCCCAGGGGGCAGTTTCCCTGAGCCAATCCCTGGGGGGCAGTTTCCGTGAGCCAATCCCTGGGGGACGGGGCAGTTTCCCTGAGCCAATCCCTGGGGGGACGTTTCCCTGAGCCAATCCCCGGGGGGCAGTTTCCCTAAGCCAATCCCTGGGGGATGGGGCAGTTTCCCTGAGTAAATCCCTGGGGGGCAGTTTCCTTGAGCCAATCCCAGGGGGGCAATTTCCCTGAGCCAATCCCAGGGGGGCAATTTCCCTGAGCCAATCCCTGGGGGACGGGACAGTTTCCCTGAGCCAATCCCTGGGGGGCAGTTTCCTTAAGCCAATCCCTGGGGGGCAGTTTCCCTAAGCCAATCCCTGGGGGGCAGTTTCCCTAAGCCAATCCCAGGGGGGCAATTTCCCTGAGCCAATCCCTGGGGGACGGGACAGTTTCCCTGAGCCAATCCCTGGGGGGCAGTTTCCTTAAGCCAATCCCAGGGGGGCAGTTTCCCTAAGCCAATCCCTGGAGGGCAGTTTCCCTAAGCCAATCCCTGGGGGGCAGTTTCCCTGAGCCAATCACCTAAAATTAATTTTATCCAAGCTGAAACTTTTATCCTAAATTAAAACCCCCGTTGATTTGAGAACAGAATTCCCTGACAGCCCTGTGCCGGATTTAATAGCTAAACGCCCGGAGTAAGTGTGGATTTGCGCGTTTCATGCGCGGATTCATTAAATCGCCCCTTAGAGAAACCGGTTATTTCTGGAAATGTATTTTTTTCATTCCTTGCAGACCCAGATCTTTCTCTTTTTTAAGAAGACAAAGCCAAGACATTTCCTTAGAAATAAGTTGTAATAGCCGGATGGGATCTGCCATCATCTTCACCCCCGCAGAGGCGCATATCAGGATTTTGACGATCCTGGGCGGGAACATGACATTGTCGCTGTAGCGGCTTCTTTCCTGCTCATTAGGGGGTCGCCCAGTGACAGCGCCGGTCCCACCGCAGACTAAAGAGACTGGGGGCTGCTGGGAATATGGAGGGGGAGGGGGCGGGGCGGAATGAGAGGCTCTCGACAAAAAGAAAAGGAGAAACATACACAGTAGGGATAAGCCAATCTGTCCCGAAACGATGGAAATTTGACTTTATTTCAATCAATAAATCAATAAAACATTAATTAAACCCAATAGGGCTGTTCTACCCCCAATAAGGGGTAATTATATCTTAGTTGGGATCAAGTACAGGTACTGTTTTATTATTACAGAGAAAAGGGAATCATTTAACCATGAAATAAACCCAATAGGGCTGTTCTGCCCCCAATAAGGGGTAATTATATCTTAGTTGGGATCAAGTACAGGTACTGTTTTATTATTACAGAGAAAAGGGAATCATTTAACCATTAAATAAACCCAATAGGGCTGTTCTGCCCCCAATAAGGGGTAATTATATCTTAGTTGGGATCAAGTACAGGTACTGTTTTATTATTACAGAGAAAAGGGAATCATTTAACCATTAAATAAACCCAATAGGGCTGTTCTGCCCCCAATAAGGGGTAATTATATCTTAGTTGGGATCAAATACAAAGCACAGTTTTATTTTTACAGAGAAAAAGGAAATCAATTTTCAAAATCTGAATTATTTGATTAAAATGGGATCTATAGGATAACTTGTAGCTTTCTGGATATTGGGTTTCCGGATAAGGGATGCCATACCTGTATTGGCAGCTTTTACTACAAACATTTCTATTCGCCATATGAGCTTGTGATTTTTCTTAGCGCTTTGTAAAATCTTTCTGATGCGAAACCCCCCCCCCCCGTTAGATGGAGTAAAACCGCCAGGGAGGCGCCGGAGGTGCCAATCAACGTTCCGCTCGAGCGTTCTGCTTGCAAACGCCTGTCATTCCTGATGGGGAAACAGAACAAAACTCAGTTTCATTGACAAAAGGAAACGGTGGGCACAAATAACACTCACCCCAAATCCCCCCCCTACTGGCCTTCAGGCTGGGCCCCCTTAGCCCATAACAAGTTACAGATATATAGAAACATTGGGGTAACAGTCACCCCGCTAAGTTCCAGGGGTACCCAGGGCACAAATAAGCCCCAAATCCCCCCTAACTGGCCTCAGCTGGGCCCCCTTAGCTCATAACAAGGTTAAGATATATAGAAACATTGGGGTAACAGTCACCCGCTATGTTCCAGGGGTACCCAGGGCACAAATAAGCACTCACCCAAATCCCCCCCTAACGGCCTTCAGGCTGGGCCCCTTAGCTCATAACAAGGTTACAGATATATAGAAACATTGGGGTAACAGTCACCCCGCTATAGTTCCAGGGGTACCCAGGGCACAAATAAGCCCCCAAATCCCCCCTAACTGGCCTTCAGGCTGGGCCCCCTTAGCTCATAACAAGGTTACAGATATATAGAAACATTGGGGTAACAGTCACCCCGCTATAGTTCCAGGGGTACCCAGGGCACAAATAAGCACTCACCCAATCCCCCCCTAACTGGCCTTCAGCTGGGCCCCCTTAGCCCATAACAAGGTTACAGATATATAGAAACATTGGAGTAACAGTCACCCCGCTATAGTTCCAGGGTACCCAGGGCACAAATAAGCCCCCAAAATCCCCCCTAATGGCTCAGGCTGGGCCCCCTTAGCTCATAACAAGGTTACAGATATATAGAAACATTGGGGTAACAGTCACCCTGCTATAGTTCCAGGGTACCCGGGCACAAATAAGCACTCACCCAAAATCCCCCCTAACTGGCCTTCAGGCTGGCCCCCTTAGCCCATAACAAGGTTACAGATATATAGACATTGGGGTAACAGTCACCCCGCTATAGTTCAGGGTACCAGGCACAAATAAGCACTCACCCCAAATCCCCCCCTAACTGGCCTTCAGGCTGGACCCCCTTAGCCCATAACAAGGTTACAGATATATAGAAAACATTGGGGTAACAGTCACCCCGCTATTAGTTCCAGGGGTACCCAGGGCACAAATAAGCACTAACCCCAAATCCCCCCTAACTGGCCTTCAGGCTGGGCCCCCTTAGCCCATAACAAGGTTACAGATATATAGAAACATTGGGGTAACAGTCACCCCGCTATAGTCAGGGTACCCAGGGCACAAATAAGCACTCACCCCAATCCCCCCCTAACTGGCTTCAGGCTGGGCCCCCTTAGCCATAAACAAGGTTACAGATATATAGAAACATTGGGTAACAGTCACCCGCTATAGTTCCAGGGGTACCCAGGGCACAAATTAGCACTCACCCCAAATCCCCCCTAACTGGCCTTCAGGCTGGCCCCCTTAGCCCATAACAAGGTTACAGATATATAGAAACATTGGGGTAACAGTCACCCTGCTATAGTTTCAGGGGTACCCAGGGCACAAATAAGCACTCACCCAAATCCCCCCTAACTGGCCTCAGGCTGGGCCCCCTTAGCTCATAACAAGGTTACAGATATATAGAAACATTGGGTAACAGTCACCCCGCTATAGTTCCAGGGGTACCCAGGGCACAAATAAGCACTCACCCCAAATCCCCCCCTAACTGGCCTTCAGGCTGGGCCCCCTTAGCCCATAACAAGGTTACAGATATATAGAAACATTGGGGTAACAGTCACCCTGCTATAGTTTCAGGGGTACCCAGGGCACAAATATGGGATTGGTGCTGGGCAGTTATTCCAAGGTCTATCCATTATGTCTCCCTTCCATTGTCTCTTCTCATGTGGCTTCAGTCTGCAATAAAGGGACTTTATAAGTCTGCTCTTGGAGACCCTTGGTGCTTGCTCTTAGTTCCTGTGATTCCCTTGCCCGTGTTCCTGCCCAGCTCTGTGTTCTGTCCCTTGTTCCTCTGCTCCAGTTCCCTTTACCTGAACTTTGTTGGATCTCCTCGTATTTGACCTTGGCCTGTTTACTGGACTACCCCCTTTCTTCAGCCTTACTTTGACCTTGAGCTGTTCATCAGATACCCCTTGCCTGCTTCCAGTCCAGACCCTCTGCCTATTTTATGGCAGTGTCCCCAAAGCAGGTCAAATTCCTGGCTTGGGGGCAAGTTTTGGAGGCATCAAAACAAGATGTACCACCAAACAAAGCCTCCTGTAGGCTGATAGTCTTCATATAGACCACCAAATGGTCAATCACGGCCCTTATTTGGCACCTTCATGAACTTTTATGATGCTTGTGTTGCTCTCCAAGTTTTTTCACATTCAAGGTTGGGGATCCCTGAGTTGGGGGGGGATTGTACCAGGTGGAATGATATGTTGGTGAAGAGTCCCCTTGTTGAAAGGACTATTTTCTGAAGCCAATGCTCTTTATCATTGGACATAGAAAAAAAACCCACTTGGCTTAGTTCGGAGCTTTCTGACTAAAATACTGAAGAGTGAAACAAACTTGGAACGTCTCTCGGCCTGTGAGTTACTGGGGGAGACAACTCCAGGAATCTTGGCAGAGCCAAGGGCCTCGGTGGAAAGAAGCTGACGGCACAACTTCTCGGATTTTGACTTAATAACTTTTTGTGATTGATGCGCCCGGTCTAAAAAAAAAAAATAATCAAACATTACTTGGAGTAACCAGGGAAACCTGCAAAATAACGGTGCCTTGAGGATTGCCTTGGTGGGAGTGGCTTATTATGGTATAGAAAGTATATTTGGTGAGTAAAACATGGGCACCATCGTACTTTGTTGAAAAGGGAGTCCAGAGGGTGCTGTTATGGGTCGGTGGTAGAGTCCTGTGCATCTATGCCAGGCTACCCACAATTCTTGAGTGTCACATGACCCAGGAAGGGATGTCACTGCAAGGTGACGGTACAAATGGTTGACCAAAGTAGAGAGAAATTTTCCTTTTTCAGTCTATGGCCCAATCTCCTTCACCTGTAGGGTGTGCATGGACCTCTTGGTCGGCAGATAGGGGCCACCGGGGGTACCTGAACTGATCCAGGACTCTAGTCTGTGGATAAGGTTTACTCATCAGAGCAAAAATGGTTCCTTACGCTCAAAAGTACAGGGCCCCATTGCTCCTTAGCTTGCTTGTCTCACAAGTTAGGGGATGGGTAGAGGGCAAGTAGGTAGATCCCTTACATGGGCACCAGACCTAGTAGAGTAAAAAGATGGCTTTTATGCTCAACTGGGCATATGTCGGCCAATGGGATTCTGAAGAACGAAGACAGGAGGAAGAGGAACGCTCACTAACATATACCCTGGGCCGGGGCAGTTTTCTCCTAACAGGAGCACCAACCCGAGGTATCAGGTAAGTGATTACAATCACCGGGGGAGGGGCCTAACATTTATACCCCCTAGTGATTAAGCCGTTCCTCCTATAAGTATAGTTACCCGAGGGCCACCCCCAGAAAGCTGCCACCCTAGCCGAAACAGGGGCAAAAATTTGTTCCAGTGGCGATGCAGTTGGCATGACCCCCCCAATATTTGCTGCCCTAGGCCTGGGCCTTTGTGGCCTGCCATAGCCCCCCCCCCATTATGGCCATGCTTGTTGGTGGACAAAGATCCTTGTCTATGTCCCGCTTAAGGCTACACATGGGATATTTTGGCGGCTGATGTTCTCTGGCAGAAAGTGATGGTAAAAACACCTTTTCTGTACTTGGGGTTCATATTAAGGGGAGCAGGAGACTTGCCTAGGAACTGTGGTTGCTTGGTAAGGGGGCAAGATAAACAGGGGCAACTGGGGCACCGGGAAAAAACATGGTGGGCACCCAGGTTTGATCGCTGTCGGTGCTCCCCTGGCCGCCAGTGTCCCTCCCCTGTGGTGGGTTTAGGGGGGCCTGGTGGTGGCACTTGGGGGGGGTGCAGTGCCCCAGGGACCCCAACAGCGAATCGAAACAGAACAGATTCGCTCATAACTACTAAAGGAGACAACTGCAGAAAACATGTTGGGTTACAAGTTTTTGGACTTTGCACCCTTCATGTAATAAATGACCCATACAATTGGCTCAGGTGCCTTGACCAATAAGATGCTCGCATTTACTGGTCAGCTGATATATGATTAAACCTGATCACCACTGCCTGAACGTCCCCTAAATTTCATCTCAAGCGAGACCCCCGGTGAATGAGGGATCCTGACGCCCCCGCCTGTGCTCCTTCCATACAATGTTTCCCTTCTTGCCTTTCAGATAAGATTCCAACCACTAAGGGTCGTCGCTGCCAAGAGCAGAATGAAATCGAGGATTCTTAGAACTGAGGGAATCACTTTTGAGAGGGATTTATGGCCAAACGCAACGGCGTTTACATGGTAACTGGGATAGGGGGGTAATTACATGCAAGAACCCCTTCATTTTTACTGGTCGGTTGTGATGGGAAATCTGTGTATTGTAAAGCAGGGAAGGCACAACAATAATTCATTTCCATTTAGCGTGGGTTTTAATTGGTTATAAACCTCGTTTGGCAGGTTGTGCGAGTGGCCGAGAGGGGCGGATGTAATTCATCCCCAAGTTAACATGTCGTCGTTAATGCTATTGGTTCTGGGCTTGTAATCGTAAAGGGCAAGTAGCAACGGCAAAAAGATTTGACTGCTGTTTATCCCAGATATCGCCTGTGCTACGTTCAGCCATCTTTGGACACCCCTTGGTCTATAGTGTTCAGTGGAACTGATATATATCTTGGGCAGGTTTGAAAATCCCATTGGGCGAGGTCCAAAGAGGTTCCCTCCCACTGGCAGGGCCCCTAGGTCTGCCGCTTACACCCACTCCCACTGCCACTCATAAACCCTCTCGCCCAATGCTGGAGTTTCCTGGTGCCATCAACCACCTTCGCCGGGGACTGGACCAGAGATTCAATCGGTTGTCAAAATATCCCACCCTGTCCCCAGTGGTGATACAGTTGGCTTGTCCCCCCAATATTTGCTGCCCTAGGCCTGGGCCTTTGTAGTCTTTCTGCCAGGTTCCCATAGGCCCCCCATTATGGCCATGCTTGTTGGTGGACAAAGATCCTCTTATTGGCCAACCTTGTCTATGTCCTGCTTAAGGCTACACATGGGATATTTTGGCTGCTGATGTTCTCTGGCAAAAAGTGGTGGTAAAAACACATTTTCTATACTTTGGGTTTATATTAAGGGGAGCAGGAGACTTGCTTGGTAAGGGGGTAAAATAAACAGGGTCAGACTGGGCCACTGGGAAAAACCCGGTGGGCCCTAGCCCAAACCCAATCCCCGTCGGTGCTCCCCTGGCCCCCGGTGTCCCTCCTGATGCATTGTTTCACTTATGTGCACTCAGGGGAGGACTTCGGGCAGGGGGCGGGGGACCCTGTGGTGGGTTTGGGGGGCCTGGCGTGGGGGGGGGGGCACCTTGGGGGGAGCAGGGCCCCTGGGGTAGCAGCACCCCCCCAGTCCGACCCTGAAAATAAAGTTAACCTGTCTTCATGGGTGCACCCCATATAGTTTGGGCAGCAGTATAGTTGGCTCAGGTTTGTTCTGCCTCCAATAAGGATTAATGTAATCTTCGTTGGGATCAAATACAAGATATTGTTTTATTATTACAGGGAAAAGGGAATCATTTAACCATTAAATAAACCCAATAGGGCTGTTCTGCCCCAATAAGGGGTAATTATATCTTAGTTGGGATCAAGTACAGGTACTGTTTTATTATTACAGAGAAAAGGGAATCATTTAACCATGAAATAAACCCAATAGGGCTGTTCTGCCCCAATAAGGGGTAATTATATCTTAGTTGGGATCAAGTACAGGTACTGTTTTATTATTACAGAGAAAAGGGAATCATTTAACCATTAAATAAACCCAATAGGGCTGTTCTGCCCCCAATAAGGGGTAATTATATCTTAGTTGGGATCAAGTACAGGTACTGTTTTATTATTACAGAGAAAAGGGAATCATTTACCCATGAAATAAACCCAATAGGGCTGTTCTGCCCCAATAAGGGGTAATTATATCTTAGTTGGGATCAAGTACAGGTACTGTTTTATTATTACAGAGAAAAGGGAATCATTTAACCATGAAATAAACCCAATAGGGCTGTTCTGCCCCAATAAGGGGTAATTATATCTTAGTTGGGATCAAGTACAGGTACTGTTTTATTATTACACAATCAGTCCAGTATATAATATTCCTTTCATTTATCCCTTTTTCTTTAAGACCTTTATTCCGTGGGAAATCACCCAGTTCCTAGTTAGACGACAAAATTGCAATTTCATGAATCTCTTGAAAGGTGGGAAAAAAAAGTGAGGAATCCCGCTGTGAGCCTCATTATTTCCACCACCCGGCCACGATGGGAAGAATCAACCTGTTTTGCAGTATTTATAAACCCGGGCAAATTGGCTTTTCTGCTGCCGCGGAGAGAGGTAGAACCATGATCATCAGTTGCTCGTAGGCACTTATGTCAGACATGACACTTCCAGGAAGGGGTTGATTGATGATGTTTCTCTGAGCCCTTGTTGCACGAGGACGTTGGGACGGCTGCTCTAGTGGTTTTTGTTGGGTCAGGCAAACGGGTTAAATGATTGCATTAAAGATAAGGTGACATTAAAATTTCATGGTCGCCTATTTACTCTCAGCCGTTAGTTGCGCTGCGATGGTTTCGGCATAAAAGAAGATCCCGTCTCAGCAGAAAAACGGCCTTAATGTACGTGTAGAGTCAATTTTACATCCGGCCGCTGTGCCAGCAGCTAAATATTTATCTACTTTCGATGTTGCGGAATGGCTATGGGGGTTGTGTTGTGGGTCAGAAACAAGACTTGTAAGGCTCTGCTGGGGTTTGATCCCAGGACCTCCTGGTTGTTCTCCCTAACCATTGAGCCAGGAGAGCAGCCGGCGAGAGGTGATTTCCTTGTGTTTCCTCTCACCTGTGTCCTGGGCTTGGTAACATCACCCCAGCAGCCTTATTGGCTAGGTGGGGTCAGCCAATCAGGGCTGACTCTGCCCTGTTTAAGCCCAGCCCTTCTCACACACATGGCCTGAACATTGGTTAACATTAAGCACTGTGGCCTGTCCCTAGCTTGTGTTCCCTGTTCTGGCTCCTTGTCTTGTTTCCTTGCCTCCTTGTTCCTTTGGTCTTGCTCCTGTTCTCGCTCCCTGCTCTTGTTCTTGCTCCTGCCTTTATTCCTTGCTTCCCCTGTCCTGTCCAGTCCCGTCTGGTCTACACCCGCTCCATCCTGTCCTGTCTTGTCTATGCCCGCTCCATCCTGTCCTGTCTTGTCTACGCCCGCTCCATCCTGTCCTGTCTTGTCTACGCCTGCTCCGTCCTGTCCAGTCCTGTCTGGTCTACACCCGCTCCATCCTGTCCTGTCTTGTCTATGCCCGCTCCATCCTGTCCTGTCTTGTCTACGCCTGCTCCGTCCTGTCCTGTCTTGTCTTCGCCCGCTCCGTCCTGTCCAGTCCCGTCTTGTCTACGCCTGCTCCGTCCTGTCCAGTCCTGTCTGGTCTACACACGCTCCATCCTGTCCTGTCTTGTCTTCGCCCGCTCCATCCTGTCCAGTCCCGTCTTGTCTACGCCTGCTCCGTCCTGTCCAGTCCTGTCTGGTCTACCCCCGCTCCGTCCTGTTTGGTCTACACCCGCTCCGTCCCGTTTGGTCAACACCCGCTCCGTCCTGTCCAGTCCCGTCTGGTCTACACCCGCTCCGTCCCGTTTGGTCTACACCCGCTCCGTCCTGTCCAGTCCCATCTGGTCTACACCCGCTCCGTCCCGTTTGGTCTACACCCGCTCCGTCCTGTCCAGTCCCGTCTGGTCTACACCTGCTCCATCCTGTCCAGTCCTGTCTGGTCTACTCCTGCTCCGTCCTGTCCTGTCTGGTCTACACCCACTCCGTCCTGTCTGGTCTACGCCCGCTCCGTCCTGTCCGGTCCCGTCTGGTCTACACCCACTCCGTCCTGTCTGGTCTACACCCGCTCCATCCTGTCCAGTCCAGTCTGGTCTACGCCCGCTCCATCCTGTCCGGTCCTGTCTGGTCTACACCCACTCCGTCCTGTCTGGTCTACACCTGCTCCATCCTGTCCTGTCTGGTCTACACTCACTCCGTCCTGTCCTGTCCGGTCCCATCTGGTCTACGCCTGCTCCATCCTGTAACAGCCCCTGCCTAAAGTACTCACCTTCCCATCTCCTACTCATAACAAGACTTGACCATTGATGGTCAGACCCTGACAAACCTGAGATCACAGGAGGCTTCAACTTGGCTCTTGGCAACACATCAAAGATATGTCAAGGGGTTCCTTCTACATGTACTTTAGTCTAGAGTCCTGCATTGGGTCAGATACCCATGGAAAACCCACAGAGTAGTCGGGTTTGGGGCAGAAAGTCCCAGTTTTTCTGATGGTGAGGGCAGAACATGGGTAACCCACCTGGGTACATGGCTAAGGTGCAAGAGTGATTCCTCCCCTATGGATACCACAAGTTATTTTCCCCTTATCCTACTAATTTGGCTCAGAGTGACGTCACTTCCTGTATACAGTGATGTCACTTCCGGTTTTACAGGGCCCAGGTCAGAAGGTAAGTTACCTATTTGCAGTCAGGGTTGGATAGCGGGTCTGAATAGCGGGATGTATTGGGTGGCATAAGGTTGCTGGTCAGAGGTCGGGCACGGGTCTGCTTGACTGGACCTGTGTAGTACTCTACTTTAGTCATAGGCTTTCAGCCTAGAGGTAGAGCAGCTCTTTGGGAATGAAGGAATCATACACCAGGCCTATCATCTTCTGAAGCTTCCCTTGATGTAAGTCAGTGATCCCCAACCAGTGGCTCAGGGCAACATGTTGCTCCCCAACCCCTTGGATGTTGCTCTCAGTGCCCCCAAACCAGGTAGTTATTTTTGAATTCCTGACTTGGAGGCAAGTTTTGGTTGAATAAAAACAAGATTTCCTACCAAATAAAGCCTCCTATAAGCTGATAGTGTGCATAGAGGCTGCCCAATAGCCAATCGTAGCCCTTATTTGGCTCCTCCATGAACTTTTATGATGCTTGTGTTGTTCTCCAAGTCTTTTTACAGTTGACTGTGGCTCACTAGTAAATAAGGTTGGGGATCCCTGATGTAAGTGAAAGTGCTCCAGCTAAAGAGCAGGACCACCATTACCAGCACCAGAGTGGTCATCAAAAAGGTAGGGACTGGTTAGATTCTGGTTGTAGACATGGGCCACTCTTTACATGTGTCTCTTAAGGAGGAGCTTGACCCAGTTTGATTAATGGAGCAACAGTCATGTACTAATTATAAAATTCTCCTGCGCCTCGTTGCCTTGACTAGTTCCACCATTGGAAGATGCAAGATGCCTGGCATTGCCTACTGTTTCAAAGCTTTCATTGCCTACTGTTTCAAAGCTCTGGATGAAACTTGTCCTTCCAAGATCTACATAACCACTGCCCATGCCTTCTTCAGGTACAGCCTCAAACTGGGTTTTTGTCTCAAGTGCCTCCATTAGAAGGAATTCATCATTTGCTTCATCTCAAAGCCAGTGCCTAAGCTCCTCCTACTTCTTGGGAGACCAGTGCGTCCACATATGGCTCACTTACTGTCAATCTGAGTGCACACTTGGATGTGACCCCTCCCTTCTTAAAGGGCCGGTAACACCAGGAAATTAAATGTTGTGACCCTCAAGAAACCAGTAGGTCTAATGTTAATGGCAATCCCCAACAGTCTCTTGCAGGTCTCTCTCTAACTACTTTATATCATTCTATAAAGTGAAAGGTTGCTCTTGGCCACCATTAATTTGTACCTGCCCTGGACCACGGTGGAGACTTTTTTTTCCCATAAACTATTTTTATAGTTTGGTCTCAATTACTCAATGTTTTAGGGTTCCATAAATACGACTATAGCCAAAGTCTCTTCCCTACAATAAATGGAAAGCAACGGCAATTTGAGAAAACAAATGTATCAGCTCCGAACCTTGTGGTGGGTCTAAATGGGGCTCTGTGGTACTAATAACGCTTTTTTATATTGAACTGTAGCCATTAGAAAATATTTTCTTTGCCATTCCCTGAAAATGTATAGTAAATGAGATCAATGTGGTGCCAGCAAGTCTGCCAATCCAGCCTGAGTGTAATGGCCAGCCATTGGTTACAAACCCTCTGTTTGTGGGCTCTTTCCAACGATTCCTGTAAACTGCAGTTCCTAAAATAATACGCCTGCCTCTAGTGTCCTCCTATTCATAGACTTTGCGGCAAGTCCTGCCCGATCCATCGATAAAGGGATAGTGGCTATTGGTGGGTTTGTTATTTGGGCAGCTTTGAAGGTTCTTCTTTTGAACCTTGACTTTGTAACAAGGCAATTTGTGGCCCTGTGTGAAATAATGCACCCAGAACATGCTTCTCTCTTGTTGTATCTGTGCATGGTGTGGCATGTTGGACATTGATATGTGTATGTGTGTAAGGGGGAGTAAGGAGCACTAAGGAGGAGAAGGTGTGAGTCCTTCAGCCAGAGACTGTGCCAGGGAAAAAAGGGCAAAAATATATGACTGGATGAAGCAGGACAGAAAGGATGAAGAAGTGGTAACTGGATAGTGAAGGACGGAGAGGACTAAGAGGATCTGGGACAGGCAGGAGCAGGGTGGGGGGGGATGAAGGATCTGGGAAATGCAGGAGCAGGGAGGAGAGAAAGAAATATCTGGGACAGGCAGGAGCAGGGTGTAAAGGGAAGAAATATCTGGGACAGGCAGGAGCAGGGCGTAGAGGAATAAGTATCTGGGACAGGCAGGAGCAGGGTGTAGAAAAATAAGTATCTGGGCAGGCAGGAGCAGGGCGGAGCTGATGAAGGATCTGGGACAGGCAGGAGCAGGGTGTAGAGGAAGAAGTATTTGGGACAGACAGGAGCAGGGCGGAGCTCATGAAGGATCTGGGACAGGCAGGAGCAGGGTGTAGAGGAAGAAGTATTTGGGACAGACAGGAGCAGGGCGGAGCTCATGAAGGATCTGGGACAGGCAGGAGCAGGGTGTAGAGGAAGAAGTATCTGGGACAGACAGGAGCAGGGCAGAGCTCATGAAGGATCTGGGACAGGCAGGAGCAGGGTGTAGAGGATGAAGTATCTGGGACAGGCAGGAGCAGGGCATAGAGGAAGAAGGATCTGGGACAGGCAGGAGCAGGGTGTAGAGGAAGAAGTATCTGGGACAGGCAGGAGCAGGGCGGAGCTGATGAAGGATCTGGGACAGGCAGGAGCAGGGTGTAGAGGAAGAAGTATCTGGGACAGACAGGAGCAGGGCGGAGCTGATGAAGGATCTGGGACAGGCAGGAGCAGGGTGTAGAGGAAGAAGTATCTGGGACAGGCAGGAGCAGGGCGGAGCTGATGAAGGATCTGGGACAGGCAGGAGCAGGGTGTAGAGGAAGAAGTATCTGGGACAGGCAGGAGCAGGGCATAGAGGAAGAAGGATCTGGGACAGGCAGGAGCAGGGCATAGAGGAAGAAGGATCTGGGACAGGCAGGAGCAGGGCATAGAGGAAGAAGTATCTGGGACAGGCAGGAGCAGGGTGTAGAGGAAGAAGTATCTGGGACAGGCAGGAGCAGGGCATAGAGGAAGAAGGATCTGGGACAGGCAGGAGCAGGGCGTAGAGGAAGAAGGATCTGGGACAGGCAGGAGCAGGGCGTAGAGGAAGAAGGATCTGGGACAGGCAGGAGCAGGGCGTAGAGGAAGAAGTATCTTGGACAGGCAGGGGGGTGAGAATAAGGGCAGAACAAAAAGCAGGCACAAGAGGCTGGACCATGGAATCGAGAGCTAGGGTCATGTCTCAGAACAGGCCAATGCTCAGGCATCGAACGTAAGTAGGACTGGGCCCTGATTGGCTGATTCCACCTATAAAATAAGGCTGCTAGGGTGATATAACATAGCCAGTAATTCAGATAAGGGCTCAGTTGATAGGGAGAGGAACCAGGAGGTCCCAGGATCAAACCCCAGCAGAGCCTCACACTGTGCCACTATATTGGGAAGAGAAAATGAACAAAATCATGAAGAACAAGGTCTGGTCATGGATTCTGTTCTGGAACCACAATGAGAGAGTGTGTGTGTGCATCTAGAACTGGGAACCCAGTCCCCCATTGTAAAGAGACGTTCCAGTAGGCTATCTCAGCAGTGACAAGTTGAGCTGCTAAGTATTCTTTAAAATACACTTTATAAAAATAGGATGAAGCTTACTGAGCTTTATTGCCCATCCCGGGACATTAGTGTATGATTTATATTTTGATTATTCTAGTGTTTCTGCATCGGCCAGCCTGGAGCTGCACAATCCCACAATTCACTGGTTGCTCATAAATCCTTCCCGGGAACCAGCAGCTTGGAGTGTGGTTTTGATGCCTTGTGTGTTATACTGCTTATTGTGTGCCCAGAACATTCCTTCTCTGTATATTTGTATTTATACATATGGGTAGGGGGTGCCATAGTGTTTCCCTTAGACAGTACAGTATGGGGGTACAGCTTATTGTGTACCCAGAACATTCCTTCTCTGTATATTTGTATTTATACATATGGGTAGGGGGTGCCATAGTGTTTCCCTTAGACAGTACAGTATGGGGGTACAGCTTATTGTGTACCCAGAACATTCCTTCTCTGTATATTTGTATTTATACATATGGGTAGGGGGTGCCATAGTGTTTCCCTTAGACAGTACAGTATGGGGGTACATCTTATTGTGTGCCCAGAACATTCCTTCTCTGTATATTTGTATTTATACATATGGGTAGGGGGTGCCATAGTGTTTCCCTTAGACAGTACAGTATGGGGGTACAGCTTATTGTGTGCCCAGAACATTCCTTCTCTGTATATTTGTATTTATACATATGGGTAGGGGGTGCCATAGTGTTTCCCTTAGACAGTACAGTATGGGGGTACAGCTTATTGTGTACCCAGAACATTCCTTCTCTGTATATTTGTATTTATACATATGGGTAGGGGGTGCCATAGTGTTTCCCTTAGACAGTACAGTATGGGGGTACATCTTATTGTGTGCCCAGAACATTCCTTCTCTGTATATTTGTATTTATACATATGGGTAGGGGGTGCCATAGTGTTTCCCTTAGACAGTACAGTATGGGGGTACAGCTTATTGTGTGCCCAGAACATTCCTTCTCTGTATATTTGTATTTATACATATGGGTAGGGGGTGCCATAGTGTTTCCCTTAGACAGTACAGTATGGGGGTACAGCTTATTGTGTGCCCAGAACATTCCTTCTCTGTATATTTGTATTTATACATATGGGAGGGAGGTGCCATAGTGTTTCCCTTAGACAGTACAGTATGGGGGTACAGCTTATTGTGTGCCCAGAACATTCCTTCTCTGTATATTTGTATTTATACCTATGGGTAGGAGGTGTTTTATAAGAAATAAAATGGCTTCTTTATATTATTATTCTGCCTGATCTTTCTGTGCTGTATCAGCCGTAGTGGGAAAACATCCATTTTAGCCGGGGCCCCATATCTCATACTGTAGATTACATTTCCAAACCTAAGCGACTGGAAACTGTATCTCAGCAGTCCGTGTAGACAACAAAGGAGGGAAAGTACAGAGTCTGTCCATAAGCCGAGAGATATTGCCGCTCCTGTTTCCTTCTATGGGGCCAAGCAGGGTATTTTTTTCCCCCTTTTTCTTCTTTACGGGGTCATTTATTTGGAAAGAATGGCACATTCCCGGCACAGTTTGCTTGCTTAATCACCCCGGAGAGCACCTACAATATCGAACGGCTTTATTAACTTTTTCATCTTGCATATGTGTTAAACTGTCAGCTCATCCTGGGAATAAAACGAGCGGCTTTCCTGGCTGAGAGGCAGGCAACTCATTCTAGCCTAGATATATATTTATACGTCTGGCCTCGGATACTTCTTATATCCTTTAGTCCCGGGATCTGGATCAAAGCAACATGAGATCCCCAGTGGCTGCAGAATTACATTTAAAGTATCTGTACTTTGAAAGAAAGTATCTTTTCTCAGAAATAATAATGCCGAAAACTTATACCCACACAGCAGGATAAATACAGTGCCAATTCCATGTATAATACCCCAGAACCCACAGCAGGATAAATACAGTGCCAATTCCATGTATAATACCCCAGAACCCACAGCAGGATAAATACAGTGCCAATTCCATGTATAATACCCCAGAACCCACAGCAGGATAAATACAGTGCCAATTCCATGTATAATACCCCAGAACCCACAGCAGGATAAATACAGTGCCAATTCCATGTATAATACCCCAGAACCCACAGCAGGATAAATACAGTGCCAATTCCATGTATAATACCCCAGAACCCACAGCGGGATAAATACAGTGCCAATTCCATGTATAATACCCCAGAACCCACAGCAGATAAATACAGAGCCAATTCCATGTATAATACCCCAGAACCCACAGCAGGATAAATACAGTGCCAATTCCATGTATAATACCCCAGAACCCACAGCGGGATAAATACAGAGCCAATTCCATGTATAATACCCCAGAACCCACAGCAGGATAAATACAGTGCCAATTCCATGTATAATACCCCAGAACCCACACAGGATAAATACAGTGCCAATTCCATGTATAATACCCCAGAACCCACAGCAGGATAAATACAGTGCCAATTCCATGTATAATACCCCAGAACCCACAGCAGGATAAATACAGCGCCAATTCCATGTATAATACCCCAGAACCCACAGCAGGATAAATACAGTGCCAATTCCATGTATAATACCCCAGAACCCACAGCAGATAAATACAGTGCCAATTCCATGTATAATACCCCAGAACCCACAGCAGATAAATACAGTGCCAATTCCATGTATAATACCCCAGAACCCACAGCAGATAAATACAGTGCCAATTCCATGTATAATACCCCAGAACCCACAGCAGATAAATACAGTGCCAATTCCATGTATAATACCCCAGAACCCACAGCAGGATAAATACAGTGCCAATTCCATGTATAATACCCCAGAACCCACAGCAGGATAAATACAGTGCCAATTCCATGTATAATACTCCAGAACCCACAGCAGGATAAATACAGTGCCAATTCCATGTATAATACCCCAGAACCCACAGCAGGATAAATACAGTGCCAATTCCATGTATAATACCCCAGAACCCACAGCAGGATAAATACAGTGCCAATTCCATGTATAATACCCCAGAACGCACAGCAGGATAAATACAGTGCCAATTCCATGTATAATACCCCAGAACCCACAGCAGGATAAATACAGTGCCAATCCCCATGTATAATACCCCAGAACCCACAGCAGGATAAATACAGTGCCAATCCCATGTATAATACCCCAGAACCCACAGCGGGATAAATACAGTGCCAATTCCATGTATTATACCCCAGAACCCACAGCGGGATAAATACAGCGTCAATTCCATGTTTAATACCCCAGAACCCACAGCAGGATAAATACAGTGCCAATTCCATGTATAATACCCCAGAACCCACAGCAGGATAAATACAGTGCCAATTCCATGTATAATACCCCAGAACCCACAGCAGGATAAATACAGCGCCAATTCCATGTATAATACCCCAGAACCCACAGCAGGATAAATACAGTGCCAATTCCATGTATAATACCCCAGAACCCACAGCAGGATAAATACAGCGCCAATTCCATGTATAATACCCCAGAACCCACAGCAGGATAAATACAGGGCCAATTCCATGTATAATACCCCAGAACCCACAGCAGGATAAATACAGCGCCAATTCCATGTATAATACCCCAGAACCCACAGCAGGATAAATACAGTGCCAATTCCATGTATAATACCCCAGAACCCACAGCAGGATAAATACAGTGCCAATTCCATGTATAATACCCCAGAACCCACAGCAGGATAATACAGTGCCAATCCATGTATTATACCCCAGAACCCACAGCAGGATAAATACAGTGCAATCCCATGTATAATACCCAGAACCCACAGCAGGATAAATACAGTGCCAATTCCATGTATAATACCCCAGAACCCACAGCAGGATAAATACAGTGCCAATTCCATGTATAATACCCCAGAACCCACAGCAGGAATAAAAATACAGTGCCAATCCCATGTATAATACCCCAGAACCCACAGCAGGATAAATACAGTGCCAATTCCATGTATAATACCCCAACCCACAGAGGATAATACAGTCCATCATGTATAATACCCAGAACCCAGCGGGATAAATACAGTGCCAATTCCATGTATAATACCCCAGAACCCACAGCAGGATAAATACAGTGCCAATTCCATGTATAATACCCCAGAACCCACAGCAGGATAAATACAGTGCCAATTCCATGTATAATACCCCAGAACCCACAGCGGGATAAATACAGTGCCAATTCCATGTATAATACCCCAGAACCCACAGCAGGATTAAATACAGTGTCAATTCCATGTGTAATACCCCAGAACCCACAGCAGGATAAATACAGTGCCAATTCCATGTATAATACCAACCCACAGCAGGTAATACAGGCCAATTCCATGTAAATACCCAGAACCCACAGCAGGATAAATACAGTGCCAATTCCATGTATAATACCCAGAACCCACAGCAGGATAAATACAGTGCCAATTCCATGTATAATACCCCAGAACCCACAGCAGGATAAATACAGTGCCAATTCCATGTATAATACCCCAGAACCCACAGCGGGATAAATACAGTGCCAATTCCATGTATAATACCCCAGAACCCACAGCAGGATAATTACAGTGCCAATTCCAATGTATAATACCCCAGAACCCACAGCAGGATAAATACAGTGCCAATTCCATGTATAATACCCCAGAACCCACAGCAGGATAAATACAGTGCCAATTCCATGTATAATACCCCAGAACCCACAGCAGGATAAATACAGTGCCAATTCCATGTATAATACCCCAGAACCCACAGCAGGATAAATACAGTGCCAATTCCATGTATAATACCCCAGAACCCACAGCAGGATAAATACAGTGCCAATTCCATGTATAATACCCCAGAACCCACAGCGGGATAAATACAGTGCCAATTCCATGTATAATACCCAGACCCACAGCGGGAAATACAGTGCCAATTCCATGTATAATACCCCAGAACCCACAGCGGGATAAATATAGTGCCAATTCCATGTATAATACCCCAGAACCCACAGCAGGATAAATACAGTGCCAATTCCATGTATAATACCCCAGAACCCACAGCAGATAAATACAGTGCCAATTCCATGTATAATACCCCAGAACCCACAGCGGGATAAATACAGTGCCAATTCCATGTATAATACCCCAGAACCCACAGCAGATAAATACAGTGCCAATTCCATGTATAATACCCCAGAACCCACAGCAGGATAAATACAGTGCCAATTCCATGTATAATACCCCAGAACCCACAGCAGGATAAATACAGTGTCAATTCCATGTGTAATACCCCAGAATAGGAGGAAAGGAAACTATTAGGCCGGTTTGCTCCTACAACCTGTTACCTATTAGGTTACGCGTGTAACGTAGTACTCGGCTGCCTATTAAAAATGGCGTTTTGTTTTTTTTTTTTGTCGGGATTTAATGAAATCCGCAGTCCAGACACTGATCATTTCAAACGAAATCTTTATATGATCATAAATGAATAGGAGAGGAGGAAATGCTATTAGGGTAATTTGCTGCAGGTCCTGAATTATTCATGGGGTGATTTCCTATTCGCTCTGACTCGGAAATTCAATGTTCAAATGTTATTATGGGATTCGGTATTGAAGAATTCTCCCTCACAGGGTTCATGGATTGTTTATAAAGGCGCTCATGAAAAATTCACCTTTCTGCAAGTTTTGTGTTTATGTCTAAAACTTACTTTTCACAATGCGAGGGGTTCCAGAAGCCCTTGCACCTTTAAAGGGGAAATGTCCCCCTAAGAAATAATTCGTAATTCTTCTCTATCGGGTTCGTCGAGCATAAAAAATGTCACTTGCACTGTATAAATAATATAAATCTTGTTTCCTTCAGTCTTGGAATTACACAACTACAGCAAGCAGGGAGGCGCCATTTTGTTTGTAAGGATCAAAAGCTTGTTTATATGCTAGAATGGTGAACCTGATGACCATGCCTGTACACTGGCTAGACAATAATACAGGGAAGAGGGAGGGGGAATGTAAGGAGGGCAGTGACATCTAAAAAGTGCTGAATGGAAAGTGAAAGTCATTGTCTGCCCCGCCTCTATCCCTAAGGCATAGAGGCGGGGCAGGCAATATATGATTGACAGCTGGGATTTTGAAATGCCTTTATAATGGGTATGATATGACCCTGCAATCCAGGTTCCCCCAGCCACCGCGGGGTCTGCTTCCTTTATAGTTACGCCACTGGGTCTGCTGATGCCTGGGCCCAACGTATCAAACAATCACATGGGTTAAATACCGCTTAGATCTCTGTGTTTCTATAATTGTGTGAAAAGCACAAGAAGAAACTTGAAGCACAGCAGGATTGATCTGTATACGGGAGAAGGAGTATACAGGAGAGACCAAAGAGAAGGTGGATATAGAAGAGACCATAGAGAAGTAGTATACGGGAGAGACCATAGAGAAGGAGAATATGGGAGAGGCCATAGAGAAGGAGAATATGGGAGAGGCCATAGAGAAGGTGGATACAGGGGAGACCATAGAGAAGGTGGATATAGAAGAGACCATAGAGAAGGAGTTTACGGGAGAGACCATAGAGAAGGAGAATATGGGAGAGGCCATAGAGAAGGTGGATACAGGGGAGACCATAGAGAAGGTGGATATAGAAGAGACCATAGAGAAGGAGTTTACGGGAGAGACCATAGAGAAGGAGAATACGGGAGAGGCCATAGAGAAGGTGGATACAGGGGAGACCATAGAGAAGGAGTATACAGAAGAGACCATAGAGAAGGAGAATTCGGGAGAGGTCATAGAGAAGGTGAATACAGGGGAGACCATAGAGAAGGTGGATACAGGGGAGATCATAGAGAAGGTGGATACAGAAGAGACCATAGAGAAGGAGTATACGGGAGAGACCATAGAGAAGGAGAATACGGGAGAGGCCATAGAGAAGGTGGATACAGGGGAGACCATAGAGAAGGTGGATACGGGAGAGACCATAGAAAAGGAGTATACGGGAGAGACCATAGAGAAGGAGTATTCGGGAGAGACCATAGAGAAGGAGTATACGGGAGAGACCATAGAGAAGGTGGATACAGGAGAGACCATAGAGAAGGTGGATACAGGGGAGACCATAGAGAAGGTGGATACAGGAGAGACCATAGAGAGGAAGTATACGAGAGAGACCATAGAGAAGGAGTATACGGGAGAGACCATAGAGAAGGAGTATACGGGAGAGACCATAGAGAAGGAGAATATGGGAGAGACCATAGAGAAGGTGGATACAGGGGAGACCATAGAGAAGGTGGATACGGGAGAGACCATAGAAAAGGAGTATACGGGAGAGACCATAGAGAAGGAGTATTCGGGAGAGACCATAGAGAAGGAGTATACGGGAGAGACCATAGAGAAGGAGAATATGGGAGAGGCCATAGAGAAGCTGGATACAGGGGAGACCATAGAGAAGGTGGATACAGGAGAGACCATAGAGAGGAAGTATACGAGAGAGACCATAGAGAAGGAGTATACGGGAGAGACCATAGAGAAGGAGTATACAGTAGAGACCATAGAGAGGGAGTATACAGGGGAGACCATAGAGAAGGTGGATAGAGGGAGGTGCCATAGTGTTTCCCTTAGACAGTACAGTATGGGGGTACAGCTTATTGTGTGCCCAGAACATTCCTTCTCTGTATATTTGTATTTATACATATGGGAGGGTGGTGCCATAGTGTTTCCCTTAGACAGTACAGTATGGGGGTACAGCTTATTGTGTGCCCAGAACATTCCTTCTCTGTATATTTGTATTTATACATATGGGTAGGGGGTGCCATAGTGTTTCCCTTAGACAGTACAGTATGGGGGTACAGCTTATTGTGTGCCCAGAACATTCCTTCTCTGTATATTTGCATTTATACATATGGGTAGGGGGTGCCATAGTGTTTCCCTTAGACAGTACAGTATGGGGGTACAGCTTATTGTGTGCCCAGAACATTCCTTCTCTGTATATTTGTATTTATACATATGGGTAGGAGGTGCCATAGTGTTTCCCTTAGACAGTACAGTATGGGGGTACAGCTTATTGTGTGCCCAGAACATTCCTTCTCTGTATATTTGTATTTATACATATGGGAGGGAGGTGCCATAGTGTTTCCCTTAGACAGTACAGTACGGGGGTACAGCTTATTGTGTGCCCAGAACATTCCCTCTCTGTATATTTGTATTTATACATATGGGAGGGAGGTGCCATAGTGTTTCCCTTAGACAGTACAGTATGGGGGTACAGCTTATTGTGTGCCCAGAACATTCCTTCAATATCTTCATACAGTACATTTAGCAGCAGCATTTCTGTTTCTTGCTGGAGTCTATAGAAAACAAGCAATGGGAGAGCTCCCAGTAATAGAAATGAATACAAGTAGAGAAATGCTGAAAGCAAACGCATTATGATTAGAGACGGCGCAGGATAAATAATTATCAGGGCCTGACGGAACGCGCTGTAATTTCCGTACCTTGGAAAAGGTGTGAATAATCCCCCCCATCTCTGAGCAGAACCTGCGACTTTCCTAATGTCTATTTAATTCCGCATTCAGTCAGTAGAACACATTTACACGGCGCTTATGTTTTTTTTTTTTACTTCTATTTTTCTTTCAAATATCCATTTAGAGTAAAAAAAAAAAAATCACATAAAAAAAACTAAATTATTCATGAGCTGAAACTGTGGCTGCCAAAGCAGAGACGGAATGGGATTGGGGGCACCTCTGGGTGCCAGATGTTTGGCAAAGGCTGTATGGCCAAGGGGAATGCTCTGGGCAATGGTATGAGGGCCCAGAACATTCCTTCTCTGTATATTTGTATTTAAACATATGGGTAGGGGGTGCCATAGTGTTTCCCTTAGACAGTACAGTATGGGGGTACAGCTTATTGTGTGCCCAGAACATTCCTTCTCTGTATATTTGTATTTATACATATGGGAGGGAGGTGCCATAGTGTTTCCCTTAGACAGTACAGTATGGGGGTACAGCTTATTGTGTGCCCAGAACATTCCTTCTCTGTATATTTGTATTTATACATATGGGAGGGAGGTGCCATAGTGTTTCCCTTAGACAGTACAGTATGGGGTTACAGCTTATTGTGTGCCCAGAACATTCCTTCTCTGTATATTTGTATTTATACATATGGGAGGGAGGTGCCATAGTGTTTCCCTTAGACAGTACAGTATGGGGGTACAGCTTATTGTGTGCCCAGAACATTCCTTCTCTGTATATTTGTATTTATACATATGGGAGGGAGGTGCCATAGTGTTTCCCTTAGACAGTACAGTATGAGGGTACAGCTTATTGTGTACCCAGAACATTCCTTCTCTGTATATTTGTATTTATACATATGAGAGGGAGGTGCCATAGTGTTTCCCTTAGACAGTACAGTATGGGGGTACAGCTTATTGTGTGCCCAGAGCATTCCTTCTCTGTATATTTGTATTTATACATATGGGAGGGAGGTGCCATAGTGTTTCCCTTAGACAGTACAGTATGGGGGTACAGCTTATTGTGTGCCCAGAACATTCCTTCTCTGTATATTTGTATTTATACATATGGGAGGGAGGTGCCATAGTGTTTCCCTTTGACAGTACAGTATGGGGGTACAGCTTATTGTGCGCCCAGAACATTCCTTCTCTGTATATTTGTATTTATACATATGGGAGGGAGGTGCCATAGTGTTTCCCTCAGACAGTACAGTATGGGGGTACAGCTTATTGCGTGCCCAGAACATTCCCTCTCTGTATATTTGTATTTATACATATGGGTAGGGGGTGCCATAGTGTTTCCCTTAGACAGTACAGTATTGGGGTACAGCTTATTGTGTGCCCAGAACATTCCTTCTCTGTATATTTGTATTTATACATATGGGAGGGAGGTGCCATAGTGTTTCCCTTAGACAGTACAGTATTGGGGTACAGCTTATTGTGTGCCCAGAACATTCCTTCTCTGTATATTTGTATTTACACATATGGGAGGGAGGTGCCATAGTGTTTCCCTTAGACAGTACAGTATGGGGGTACAGCTTATTGTGTGCCCAGAACATTCCTTCTCTGTATATTTGTATTTACACATATGGGAGGGAGGTGCCATAGTTTTTCCCTTAGACAGTACAGTATTGGGGTACAGCTTATTGTGTGCCCAGAACATTCCTTCTCTGTATATTTGTATTCATACATATGGGAGGGAGGTGCCATAGTGTATATGGGTATGTTTCTTTCAAGTATCAATTTGGAGTAAAAAAAAAAATTCACATAAAAAAACTAAATTATTCATGGGCTGAAACTGCGGCTGCCAAAGCAGAGACGGAATGGGATTGGGGTGCCATGTCTTCTCTTCTTCTGGCCGGGCAGTAGGGTAGGGGGCACCTCTGCGTGCCTGAGTTTGCTGGAGATATTCGGCAATGGCTGTAGGGCCAAGGGGAATGCTCTGGGCAATGGCGGCTTTTCATTTTTGCAGAGGCCTGGGCAAGTCGTCTTATTTGCTGTAGAATAGTTTGGGCTGTTGTTTATTTCCTCATCTCAGTGGGGAAAAAAATCTAATTAGCGTAAGCTGTTCATTTTAGTGGAGCTGGCAGTTGCTCGTGGCGCCTTGGACACGTTACAGGCGGCAAGTTCCCTTCGCAGCTTTCCTCATTGCGAGCCCAGGCCCCGGTCGCATGCTAAACACGTCCAGGCAGCTGGTACCGGCTGATATACAAACCCAGCCCGGATCTTCAGATATTTGGAAGCAGCAGATGGGCCAGATGTGCATTAGAATATCCGCTCCACCGAAGAAGACAGGTCCAAGCATCGGGCTTATTAAGCTCTGCTGGCAAAATGGAAATGTCCAGACCTGCATCAATTGTGGGCAAAGCAGGCAGCCATTTATTTATTTACTAAGGGCAGCCATTTATTTAGTTACTATGAGCTACAAGCTTTTAGTAGGTCATAGGGAGTAGTGGGAGCAGTGGAACAGCTCCTCATCTATGTTGAAGGCCCCAAAGTAGAGGATAGAGGAGGCCAGCAATGGTGGGGTTGGACTTTTGCAATTTATATTGCATTCACCATGCAATGCAGCAATTTTTCCCATAATTCAAGCGTCATTTTGTCTTTGGGGGGGGGGGGGGGAGATTCATCTGCTGTTATTGGCGGGGATGAAGTAAAATTTGCACACTTGATGGTCTTGGACTTGATTCAGATGCAACTCTTCTGAAAATGTTCTGAAAAGTCCGGATGAAGTCACTTTCACCACTTGTACGACTGTACAGAACTCTACAGAAGTGCAAGTACCTTAAGCTGCCACCATTTTGCTCTAATACAACTGCACTTGGGGGGTTATTAATGACCCCCTGTGATATCAGTCTGCTCTATTGAGCACTAGTGAGTAGAGAAGGGCCACCTGATTTTTCTTTGGTTAGTTCCAATAAGAGCAACATCACAAGACTTTACTCTAAGACTTTCCTCGTTCTTTTCTGTGTCCAGACCAAAATGAGCTTCTGGTGCTTCTGTTTCAGAAGTTGCAGAAGTGAAGGCTGAGCAATGCACCATTGGTTTGTTCTGTGAGTTCCATTTCCATTAAACTTGAAAGAGAGGATGTCACAAAGTCATTCTGTATCCTGAAGGAATGGTTTTATTATAGAAGGTTTCTCTAAGGCCTGTGAACATGAAGAAACCTCATGAATTTAATAAAAGATAAAACAAGCGACTGTGAGGGGTAGTGAGGGATTGCTAAGGAGGAGAAGGTGGGGAAAGTGTGAGTCCTTCAGGCAGGGACTGGTATTGTGCAGACAGGAGCTGAAAAAGGGTGACAAGAGTACAGGAGCAAGATCAGGGCAAAGTGGACAAAGAAACAGACTCAGTGGAACAGGACGGAGCGGAGTCACAGTGGTGACTGGACGGAGCAGGATGGAAAGGATGAAGAATCTCGGACAGGCAGGAGCCAGGGGGAGTGGGAGTAGAGTCAGGGTCAGAAACAGAAAGTTATTGGGAGGACGGGAACAAGAAGAGGTCTAGGATGGGAACAAGAAGAGGACTAGGACGGAAACAAGAAGAGTTCTAGGACGGGAACAAGAAGAGGTCTAGGACGGGAACAAGAGGAGGTCTAGGACGGGAACAAGAGGAGGTCTAGGACGGCAACAAGAAGAGGTCTAGGATGGGAACAAGAAGAGGTCTAGGACGGGAACAAGAAGAGGTCTAGGACGGGAACAAGAAGAGGACTAGGACGGGAACAAGAAGAGGACTAGGTCGGGAACAAGAAGAGGTTTAGGATGGGAACAAGAAGAGGACTAGGACAGGAACAAGAAGAGGACTAGGACGGGAACAAGAAGAGGTCTAGGTCGGGAACAAGAAGAGGTTTAGGATGGGAACAAGAAGAGGACTAGGTCGGGAACAAGAAGAGGACTAGGTCGGGAACAAGAAGAGGTTTAGGATGGGAACAAGAAGAGGACTAGGATGGGAACAAGAAGAGGTTTAGGATGGGAACAAGAAGAGGACTTGGACGGGAACAAGAAGAGAACTAGGACGGGAACAAGAAGAGGACTAGGACGGGAACAAGAAGAGGACTAGGACAGGAACAAGAAGAGGACTTGGACGGGAACAAGAAGAGAACTAGGACAGGAACAAGAAGAGGCCTAGGACGGGAACAAGAAGAGGACTAGGACGGGAACAAGAAGAGGACTAGGACGGGAACAAGAAGAGGACTAGGGGTGAGAACAAGGACAAGACTAAGAGCAGGAACAAGAGCCAGAGCAAGGAATAGAGAGATAAGGACATGCCATAGTGCTCAGAAGCAAGGTCAATGCTCAGGCACAGAAAGGGAGGACAGGTGGGCTTTTATAGGGCAGAGTCAGCCCTGATTGGCTGGCCAACCCCACCTATAAGGTTCCTGGGACAGAATGGGAAAGGCTGATGAAAACGAGTGTGACAGAGTGCTCTTCTGGCCCAGTGGTTAAGGAGGTCCCAGATTCAAGCCCCAGCAGAGCCTTACAGAGACACATAATGAATGTCACACAGAGACAGACATACTAGGAACTCTACAGATGATCCATAAAACATGAAACCACTTCCCTTTAATTCCATTTCCTAAAGAGCATTCCTTACTACCAACGACTCCTTCCCCTTCATTAGGGGCTCTCACGCGTTCCTCTCAGCCTCCAAAGGCCTCATGGGAGGAGAGGGAATCATTTAGTTGCCTTCTGCCTCACAGGGCAAAGCTGGAAAACCAACTCATAAGGGACCATCCATTCCCTCTTCCCCGCCTTCGTGTTATTGGTAGTGATGAGCGAATCGCGAAGCGGCAAAAATGTCGCGCATAAAAAAAATTAGTTGCCCACGACTATTCTTTTGATGTGAGACTATTTATTATTATTTATTTATTTTGATGCCGCGACTATTCTTTTGACGTACGACTATTTATTTTGACGCCACAACTAATTTTTTGATGCCGCGACTATTCTTTTGATGCGCGACTATTTGTTTTGACGCCGCAACTATTTATTTTGACGCCGTGACTATATATTTTGACGCGCGACTATTTATTTTGGCGCCGCGACTATATATTTTGACGCCGCGACTATATATTTTGACGCGCGACTATTTATTTTGACGCCGCGACTATTTGTTTTGACGCCGTGACTATTTATTTTGACGCGCGACTATTTATTTTGACACCACGACTATTTATTTTGATGCCGCGACTATTTATTTTGACGCCGTGACTATTTATTTTGATGTTGCGACTATTTATTTTGACGCTGTGACTATTTTTTGACGCCGCAACTATTCTTTTGACGCGCGACTATATATTTTGACCGTGACTATTTATTTTGACGCCGTGACTATTCTTTTGATGCGCGAATATTAATTTTGATACCACGACTATTTATTCAGATGCTGCGACAATGTTTTGGCGCTGCAACAAATTTTTTTTGATGCGGCGACTATTTATTTTGACGCGCGACTATTTATTTTGACACCATGACTATTTATTTTGACGCCGTGACTATTTATTTTGACGTTGCGACTATTTATTTTGACGCCGTGACTATTTTTTGATGCCGCGACTATTCTTTTGACGCGCGACTAAATATTTTGACCGCGACTATTTATTTTGCCGCCGTGACTATTCTTTTGACGCAGTGACTATTTCTTTTGACGCCGCGACTATTCTTTTGACGCCGCGACTATTCTTTTGACACGCGACTATATATTTTGACCGCGACTATTTATTTTGACGCCGTGACTATTCTTTTGACGCGGTGACTATTTCTTTTGACGCCATGACTATTTATTTTGACGCCGTGACTATTCTTTTGACACGCGACTATTTATTTTGACACACGACTATTTATTTTGACGCGGGACTATTTATTTTGATGCTGCGACTATTCTTTTGACGCGCGACTATTTATTTTGACGCGGAACTATTTATTTTGACGCGGGACTATTTATTTTGACGCGGGACTATTTATTTTGATGCTGCGACTATTCTTTTGACGCGCAACTATTTATTTTGACGCGGGACTATTTATTTTGACACACGACTATTTATTTTGACGCGGGACTATTTATTTTGACGCCGTGACTATTTATTTTGACGCAGGACTATTTATTTTGACGCACCACTATTTATTTTGACGCACCACTATTTATTTTGACACACGACTATTTATTTTGACGCGGGACTATTTATTTTGACGCCGTGACTATTTATTTTGACGCAGGACTATTTATTTTGACGCACCACTATTTATTTTGACGCACCACTATTTATTTTGACGCACCACTATTTATTTTGACACACGACTATTTATTTTGACGCGGGACTATTTATTTTGACGCCGTGACTATTTATTTTGACGCCGTGACTATTTATTTTGACGCAGGACTATTTATTTTGACGCACCACTATTTATTTTGACGCACCACTATTTATTTTGACGCACCACTATTTATTTTGACGCGGGACTATTTATTTTGATGCTGCGACTATTTATTTTGACGCCGTGACTATTTATTTTGACGCACAACTTTTTAATTTGACACCACAACTATTTTTTGACGCCGCGACTATTCTTTTGCTGTGCTACAAATTCTTCCGCGGCAAATTTTTTCATCCACAAATCCATGCCTGGCGAAACATTTCGCCCATCACTGTGGCAAATTAGAGAGGCTTCAGATGGGGGTTTTTGCCTTCCTCTGGATCAACTTGTAGTTAGGCAGGGTATATATAGGCATTATGGTTGAACGTGATGGGTGTGGGTCTTTTTTCAACCCAACTTACTATGTTACTATGTTACTATGTTACTAGTTATTGGTCTCCACAAGTGAGAAGGTGATGTGTCCTCAGTTGAGGCTAAAGAAAGAGGAAAGTAAGATTAACATTTTATCTCTCTTCTCACAAGAATCGAACTTAATGGGGATAAATGAGAAATAAAGGTTCTTGGCAAATTACCCCTGGTTCAATCTGAATTTATTACCGAATGGAAAACCCACCAAGGTGTGAAGATCACCACAACTGGTTCTTCGGATTTCTTAGGCTTTGTATCAGCAGAACCATTTTCTGCTGGTTCCCGGCCTTATTTACAAGGCGCTGGGTGGATTCCACAGTGATATAATAGTTATGGTTCTGTTTATGAAGCAGCAAGTGCATTAAAACCCAATCGCCCCGTGCGTTCTCTCGACGGCAATTTCCGAAAGCTAAGCAACATGTCAGTGCAATAAATGCTAATCCGGCGTCGGAAGTGCTGATCTTGCACAGATATCTCCGACCCCCGGTACTGACTATCCTAATACCCGACACGCTGGGAGTTATTGGGCGACATTCGGCAATTATCCGGTGGAAATATTTGTCGAAGTTTCGGTTCCACAATCAAGTCTCTGCGGAATGTCCACAAATCACTGATATGGGCAAATAATGTGGGTGAAATATCTCCAGGCTACGGAATGGCATCGCCTGGTACTCGGGGAAAGTTATCTCGAAACGATAATGCTGCCGTTTAGCAACACGAAACGTTATATAGTTGATATTTACGGCGCCTCGTCAGGGCATTAGTGTGCGGAATCCCAGGTCTGTTTATTGTCGCCATGAAATCGGTAATAGTCAGTTTTATATTGTAGGAGAGAAGCACCATGGGAACCGCAACGCTACAAAAAGATTCTGATTCTGCTGAGCTTAGTCACTATTTATTGGGCTGGGGGGGGGGCTGTTTGTGCCTCTGGGTACTGGGAATGCCGGGGGGGCTGTAAGGTGCCACAGACAGTCACTATTTATTGGGCTGGGGGGGGGGGGCTGTTTGTGCCTCTGGGTACTGGGAATGCCAGGGGGGCTGTAAGGTGCCACAGACAGTCACTATTTATTGGGCTGGGGGGCTGTTTGTGCCTCTGGGTACTGGGAATGCCAGGGGGGCTGTAAGGTGCCACAGACAGTCACTATTTATTGGGCTGGGGGGGGCTGTTTGTGCCTCTGGGTACTGGGAATGCCAGGGGGGCTGTAAGGTGCCACAGACAGTCACTATTTATTGGGCTGGGGGGGGGTGTTTGTGCCTCTGGGTACTGGGAATGCCAGGGAGGCTGTAAGGTGCCACAGACAGTCACTATTTATTGGGCTGGGGGGGGGGCTGTTTGTGCCTCTGGGTACTGGGAATGCCAGGGGGGCTGTAAGGTGCCACAGACAGTCACTATTTATTGGGCTGGGGGGGCTGTTTGTGCCTCTGGGTACTGGGAATGCCAGGGGGGCTGTAAGGTGCCACAGACAGTCACTATTTATTGGGCTGGGGGGGCTGTTTGTGCCTCTGGGTACTGGGAATGCCAGGGGGGCTGTAAGGTGCCACAGACAGTCACTATTTATTGGGCTGGGGGGGCTGTTTGTGCCTCTGGGTACTGGGAATGCCGGGGGGGCTGTAAGGTGCCACAGACAGTCACTATTTATTGGGCTGGGGGGGGGGCTGTTTGTGCCTCTGGGTACTGGGAATGCCAGGGGGGCTGTAAGGTGCCACAGACAGTCACTATTTATTGGGCTGGGGGGGGGGGCTGTTTGTGCCTCTGGGTACTGGGAATGCCAGGGGGGCTGTAAGGTGCCACAGACACTCACTATTTATTGGGCTGGGGGGGGGCTGTTTGTGCCTCTGGGTACTGGGAATGCCAGGGGGGCTGTAAGGTGCCACAGACAGTCACTATTTATTGGGCTGGGGGGGGGCTGTTTGTGCCTCTGGGTACTGGGAATGCCAGGGGGGCTGTAAGGTGCCACAGACAGTCACTATTTATTGGGCTGGGGGGGCTGTTTGTGCCTCTGGGTACTGGGAATGCCAGGGGGGCTGTAAGGTGCCACAGACAGTCACTATTTATTGGGCTGGGGGGGGGCTGTTTGTGCCTCTGGGTACTGGGAATGCCAGGGGGGCTGTAAGGTGCCACAGACAGTCACTATTTATTGGGCGGGGGGGGGGCTGTTTGTGCCTCTGGGTACTGGGAATGCCAGGGGGACTGTAAGGTGCCACAGACACTCACTATTTATTGGGCGGGGGGGGGCTGTTTGTGCCTCTGGGTACTGGGAATGCCAGGGGGACTGTAAGGTGCCACAGACAGTCACTATTTATTGGGCGGGGGGGGGCTGTTTGTGCCTCTGGGTACTGGGAATGCCAGGGGGGCTGTAAGGTGCCACAGACAGTCACTATTTATTGGCCTGGTGGGGGGCTGTTTGGGCCTCTGGGTACTGGGAATGCCAGGGGGACTGTAAGGTGCCACAGACACTCACTATTTATTGGGCGGGGGGGGCTGTTTGTGCCTCTGGGTACTGGGAATGCCAGGGGGGCTGTAAGGTGCCACAGACAGTCACTATTTATTGGGCTGGGGGGGGGTGTTTGTGCCTCTGGGTACTGGGAATGCCAGGGGGACTGTAAGGTGCCACAGACAGTCACTATTTATTGGGCGGGGGGGGGGCTGTTTGTGCCTCTGGGTACTGGGAATGCAAGATCAGGGCAAAGAGGACAAATAAGCAGTGACTCAGTAGAACAGGATGGAGCGGAGTCACAGTGGTGATTGGACGGAGCAGGATGGAAAGGATGAAGATCTCAGACAGGAGTGAGGTGGAGTGGAGTGGAGTTGGAGTAGAGTCAGGTTAGGAACAGAAAGTTATTGGGACAAACGAGTGGAGCAGTTCCTTACCGCCCCCTTTGAAGATACTCCCAGTGGCCCCAAAGAAGGTGCCATTTTATATTTCTGGCTTGGAGACAAGTTTTGGAAGCCCAGAGACACAGTTTTACTCCAAGCAGAACCTCCTGCAAGCCAACAGTCCCTATGGGGCTACCAAGTAGCCAATCACAATCCTTATTTGGCATCTTGAAATAACTTTTTTTCAGGCTTCTAGAAGTCTCTTTTCTTAAATTCTGCTTTATTTCGTCTCCACCTTTGTGCCGAAATTCTGCTATTGGTGACGTTCACGTGCCACCCATTTCTGCATATGAGATTGTCACACCCAGCTATAAGGGGTTCTGCTGTAGTTTAAAAAAGCATACATTGCGCATTTTGTACCTCCGTGGTACTTATTTATAGGTCACTGCCAATGAGTATTGAGTTGGAGGCTCCATGCCTGGATTCCACCATCAGACTATCCTCCATGGGCTTCATCTCAGAAGATAGGCAAAGCACATAAGAACAAAAGGTATCTTCTAATTAATTAATACTTGGGAAAGAGAGTAAAAGTATATGAAAGTGAATGGACAATAAGAAATTGAGTAATAATACAGAGGGAAAGCCAAGACGTGGGCTGAGGGAGCTCTGGGTGTTCGGCATACTTTCCTCGGGTCTCTTGACATTGAAGGATTTAATAATGCAGAATTGAGCTAGTGAGAGCCAATCCAGCCTCTATCGCAAAGTACATTAAATCACTTCACTGAGGAAAGTGGGCCAGGTTTTGCATTTCTGCCGCATTAAATTATAACAACAGGAGTTGGGGGGGGGGGGGGGTTGGAATGCTCCTGCTCTTTGATATGTGGCATCAGGGAAACAAATTGTCTTGACCCATATAAACGTTCTTCATAAAATATTCCGAAATGATTAATAGGGCTATGAAAAACACAAGCCTGAGTTCTATCATTAGTTTATCAGCTTTATTATTCTGTTATATTTATTCTTAGTGGTGTAGAGAGAACAAGCTGGTGCCTACTGCTGTCTACCCAGGGTTTCTACTGCCTCCTCCTCAGCTCTGAGCCCCACCTACCCTTCAGCCAGGAGATGTTCATCAGAGACAAAGACCATTACATAGACATTATTCATTCTGAAACCTCTCTAATCACCAAATAACTGGAATACAACCCAGACCTTGCCTTGTATTCATATCTACACAGGGTTTCTACTGCCTCCTCCTCAGCTCTGAGACCCACCTACCCTTCAGCCAGGAGATGTTCATCAGAGACAAAGACCATTACATAGACATTATTCATTCTGAAACCTCTCTAATCACCAAATAACTGGAATACAACCCAGACCTTGCCTTGTATTCATATCTACACAGGGTTTCTACTGCCTCCTCCTCAGCTCTGAGACCCACCTACCCTTCAGCCAGAAGATGTTAATAAGAGACAGAGACCATTAAATAGACATTATTCATTCTGAAACCTCTCTAATCACCAAATAACTGGAATAAAAACCAGACCTTATATTCGTATCTACCCAGGGTTTCTACTGCTTCCTCCTCAGCTCTGAGCCCCATCTACCCTTCAGCCAGAAGATGTTAATCAGAGACAGAGACCTTTAAATAGACAGTATTCATTCTGAAACCTCTCTAATCACCAAATAACTGGAATACAAACCAGACCTTGTATTCATATCTACACAGGGTTTCTACTGCTTCCTCCTCAGTTCTGAGCCCCACCTACCCTTCAGCCAGAAGATGTTCATCAGAGATAAAAGACCATTAAATAGACATTTTTCATTCTGAAACCTCTCTAATCACCAAATAACTAGAAAACAACCCAGACCTTATATTCGTATCTACCCAGGGTTTCTACTGCTTCCTCCTCAGCTCTGAGCCCCACCTACCCTTCAGCCAGAAGATGTTAATCAGAGACAGAGACCATTAAATAGACATTATTCATTCTGAAACCTCTCTAATCACCAAATAACTGGAATACAACTCAGACCTTATATTCATATCTACCCAGGGTTTCTACTGCTTCCTCCTCAGCTCTGAGCCCCACCTACTCTTCAGTCAGAAGATGTTAATCAGAGACAGAGACCATTAAATAGACATTATTCATCCTGAAACCTCTCTAATCACCAAATAACTGGAATACAAACCAGACCTTATATTCGTATCTACCCAGGGTTTCTACTGCCTCCTCCTTAGCTTTGAGCCCCACTTACCCTTCTGCCAGAAGATGTTAATCAGAGACAGAGACCATTAAATAGACATTATTCATTCTGAATCCTCTCTTATCACCAAATAACTGGACCCAGACCTTATATTCGTATCTACCCAGGGTTTCTACTGCCTCCTCCTTAGCTTTGAGCCCCACTTACCCTTCAGCCAGAAGATGTTCATCAGAGATAAAAGACCATTAAATAGACATTTTTCATTCTGAAACCTCTCTAATCACCAAATAACTGCAAAACAACACATTCCTTATAGATATACTGGTATCTACACAGGGTTTCTACTGCTTCCTCCTCAGCTCTGAGCCCCACCTACCCTTCAGCCAGAAGATGTTAATCGGAGAACATTAAATAGACATTATTTGTTTTGAAATCTCTTTAATTCCCAAAAAACTGGAAAACAACCCAGACCTTATAGTTGTATCTACACAGGGTTTCTACTGCCTCCTCCTTAGCTTTGAGCCCCACCTACCCTTCAGTCAGAAGATGTTAATCAGAGACAGAGAGCATTAAATAGACATTATTCATTCTGAATCCTCTCTAATCACCCAATAACTGGACCCAGACCTTATATTTGTATCTACCCAGGGTTTCAACTGCCTCCTCCTTAGCTTTGAGCCCCACTTACCCTTCAGCCAGAAGATGTTCATGAGAGATAAAAGACCATTAAATAGACATTTTTCATTCTGAAACCTCTCTAATCACCAAATAACTGGAAAAAACTAATTCCTTTTAGTTGTATCTACCCAGGGTTTCTACTGCTTTCTCCTCAGCTCTGAGCCCCACCTACCCTTCAGCCAAAAGATATTACTCAGAAACAGAGACCATTAAATAGACATTATTCATTCTGAAACCTCTCTAATCACCCAATAACTGGAATACAAACCAGACCTTATATTCATATCTACCCAGGGTTTCTATTGCCTCCTCCTTAGCTTTGAGCCCCACTTACCCTTCAGCCAGAAGATGTTCATCAGAGATAAAAGACCATTAAATAGACATTTTTCATTCTGAAACCTCTCTAATCACCAAATAACTAGAAAACAACACATTCCTTATAGTTGTATCTACACAGGGTTTCTACTGCTTCATCCTCAGCTCTGAGCCCCACCTACCCTTCAGCCAGAAGATGTTAATCAGAGAACATTGAATAGACATTATTTGTTTTGAAATCTCCAAATCACCAAATAACTGGAAAACAACCCAGACCTTATAGTCGTATACAGACTTGAGTCATTTTGTAAAGGTAAGATGTACACATTTCAGGCAACAGATGACTATTTCCCGATGTATTAAGAATAACATCTCAAGACTTTTTTTTGAGTAACAGCATTTCTTCTGTTATTTGTCATCTGAAACCTCGGGAGTATCAAGTGTTGAGTTTCATTTTAGACTCAGTTTTTAGCATGTTGTCATTCCATCCTAGTAAATCCGTGTCAGCATAAGCCAGATTGACAACACAGCAAGGTGCCTGTTGACCAATTATTTTAGAAGGCTTCTCGCTAGGCGAAGAATGCGATTGTCTGTAGTTACAGATGGCGGGAAGAAAATGATTCCACGGATTGTTTCACCGCCGGGGCTTCTGTTCTCCATAATACTTCTAAGCGCTCAAGGCGTTTAGCAGAAGGGATTCGGCTTTTACTAGAACACCAAAGGAGAGACCTTCTACTGTAGCAGCAGATAATAATCTATTCTGTTCTCTCTGCTTGTTGCTGTCTCAGAGTCAACTTGTCAAACCCATCATTCCCAGTCACTGTGTTGTGTCAAGAAGTCTTATTCACTTGGTGTCCCCAACTCTTTCTCGGAAATATATATTTGTAAATATAACCTCAAATCTCGATTCATTGGAGACCTTTTTCCGGTCAATGGATATTGTCTTGTTCTTGAACATAACCCATATGACCTGAGGGTGTGCTGTTACCCTTTATATAGATAGATTTATAACTGTGGGTTTTGACAGTGCACCCAAGTCTACACAACCAGAATCTGTCCCGGCAAGAAAATTTGCGCATTTGTTGGGCAATTTTTTGTCTTTTTTGTCGCCCTGGCTATTTTTTTGTCGCCCGCGGCTATTTTTTTGTCGCCCACATCTATTTTTTGTCGCCTCGGCTATTTCTTTTGTCGCCTTGGCTATTTCTTTTGTCGCCCACATCTATTTTTTGTCTCCCGTGCTTTTTTTGACGCGACTGCACTCATTTAGAATGGGGCACGCCCTATTTTTGATGCACTCGCCCCCAATTTGATGCGTGACAAAAAAATTCTGCGCAATGAATTTTTCCGCTGCGAATTTCCACTGAAGTTTTGTGAAACAATTTGCCGATTATGAAATGCGGAAATTCACTGAGAATCCATGCCTGGCGAAAAACTCCGCTCATCACTAAACTAGACCTGTTTTTTTGTCTTCTCAATGACATATAAAGTAAGTCCCATGTAAAAAAAAAATCATATGCTTAAAAAAAGTTGCACAGTAGTTAGTGATGAGCGAATCTGTCCGGCGAAAATGTTGCGCGTCAAAAAAAATTGTCGCCCACGGCTATTCTTTTGTTGCGCGGCTATTCTTTTGTGGCCTGCAGCTATTATTTTGTCGCCCGCGGCTATTATTTTTGGATGCATGGCAAATTTTTTCATGCGTTTTGCAAAATAATCCGCCAATGGCGAAACGCGGAAATTCGCCGCAAATCCATGCCTGGCGAAACATTTCGCCCATCACTAACAGTAGCTGCTTTTAGCAAGTTTTTCAGCATTTTGTGATATAATCAGCCTTTTTGAGAATTTTTCGGTGAAGCAAAATGGCGAAAATTAAGCAAAATGCAGCTATTGGGCGACTTTTTTGATGTGCATGACTTTTTTTGACACGACTGTGACTTTTTTGAAGCGAACGCGATTTATTTGATGCAACCGCAACTTTTTTTGCCACAACCACAAAAAAAAATAGCCCACCAGTATTACATAGAATAAAGGCTGTACTAAGAAGACCTCAGCCCCTGGCCAAATACCACACGGCCAAATACCATTGTTCCATTCATTCAGCCCAGTAGCCCAACAATCAGGTCTAGAGAAGAAACAGAGCTTGGCAATGTTTGGATGCCCTTATGTTCCTTCTGAAATTAGTTAATGATTAAGGAGTTGGTTGCCTCTGTCCAGTAGGCCCCAGAGCCGGGTCAGAAGGTACTGGCACCCAGGGCCAAAACTAGGGGTTGACAGTGCACCAAAGTCTCCCACAACAAGACCTGTTTTTGGCCCAAACAGCGTTTGGTTGTCTTCTCAATGACTTATATAATGTAGTAGCGATGAGCGAATCTTTGCGGTTTTTTTTTCAGCAGTTTCGCAAATTTTTCGGTGAAGCAAAATGGCGAAAAATTAGCAAAATGCAGCTACTGGGTGGCTTTTTTGATGTGCATGACTTTTTTTGATTCAACTGGGACTTTTTTGAAGTGACCACTAGTAATGAGCAAATCTGTCCCGTTTCGCTTTGCTGAAAATGTTGTGAATCTTTCAAAAGATTCGCGAAATGATGAAAAATCTACGAAATGGCGAAAATGTCACGTGAAAAAAAAAATTGTTGCCCGCAACTATTCTTTTGACACCCACGACTATAGTTGCACAATTTTTGGACGCGCGACTTTTCTTTTGACAGGTGACTATTCTTGCAACAATTTTTGGACATGCAACTATTGTTTTTACGCGCGACTATTCTTGCAACAATTTTTGGACGCGCAACTATTCTTTTGATGCGCGACTATTCTTGCAACAAACAAATTTTTTTTATCCGCCACAAATCCATGCCTGCCAAAACATTTCGCTCATCACTAGGGACCACGATTTATTTGATGCAACCGTGACTTTTTTGACTCAACCACAACTTTTCTTATGTGACCACAACTTTTTGTACCAGCAAATTTTTGCGCCCCTTTCAAGAAAAAATTGCCCGATGGCAGAATTTCGCAGCAAATCCAAAAAAAAATCGCCCACCAGTATTACATAGAATAAAGGCTGTACTAAGAAGACCTCAGCCCCTGGCCAAATACCACACATCCAAATACTATTGTTCCATTTATCCAGCCCAACAATCAGGTCTAGAGAAGAAACAGAGCTTGGCAATATTTTGGATGCCCTCATGTTCCTTCTGAAATTAGTTAACGATTAGTGATGGGCGAAATGTTTCGCCATGCATGGATTCGCTGGGAATTTCCACGTTTCGCCATTGGTGGATTCGCCATTCCGTGAAACGGATGAAATAATTCACCACGGAAAAATTTGCTGTGCATCCAAAAATTGTCGCAAGAATAGTCGGGGACATCAAAAGAATAGTTGCACATCTAAAAATTGTCGCAAGAATAGTCGGGGACATCAAAAGAATAGTCGCGCATCCAAAATTGTGGCAAGAATAGTTGCGGGAGTCAAAACAATAGTCCTGCGTCAAAAGTATAGTCGCGGGCCACAATTTTTTCCCCTGCAATACGGGACAGATTCGCTCATCGCTATTAATGATTAAGGAGTTGGTTACCTCCGTCCAGTAAGCCCCAGAGCTTGGCCAGGAGGTACTGGCACCCAGGGCTGGAACTAGGGGTAGGCAGAAGTGGTACCTGCCCAGGGTGCAATGATGGTGGGACACTAGGCAGGTACTTCTTCTGCCTACCCCTAGTCTGGGATCACTTACCTCATTGCTTGTAACCGTGCTCCCCCTTTGTCTGAGGGTCTAAGCACCTCTGCTGGCACCCAAGTACCTCTTCTTCCCACTCTCTAACCCCATCACTCAGGGCTAGTGATGAGCGATTTTTTTTCGCCAGACATGGAATTGCAGGCACCTTCTGCATTTCGCCATTGGCGAATTGAAAAATTGGAAAAACTGGAAAAATTCGTTGCGCAGAATTTTTTTTGTTGCGCGTCAAATTGTTGTCACATAAAAAAAGGGGTGCGGTCACGTAGAAAAAGTGCGGTTGTGTCAAATTGGGCGCAGTCACGTCAAAATTGGCCGCGGTCACGTCAAAAAAAGCCACGGTCGCGTCAAAAAGCCACGGGTGACAAAAAAATTGTGCGACAAATGCATTTCGCAATTTTTTTTGCCTTTTCACGAATTTTATGGCGAAGCGAAATGGGACTCATCACTACTCAGGACAACAGCACCCTTTCAAGAACTTAGGTAGGAATTTACTATTTTTTTCACGATTTGTATTTTTTTGCCCCAAAAATAGGATTTTGTCTGGGGAAAGTGTCCCACGAGTATTCGCTCATCACTAGCAGAAACAGTTATAAAAATAAACATTATACAAGGGTCGAATACCCTTCAGTGTTTGGGCTTATTGCCATATGTGCAAAACCAGTAGTTGTTTTCTTATTTATGTTTCTATTTCAGCCAAAAGCTTGTTGTTTCCATAAGGCGCATTCTATATTCTCCTCTGTTTTTCCCCACTTGTGTGAACGATCCCGCGGTTTGTTGATCAAATCACAAACAACATTTCTTGTGCGGCAGCTGGCGATGCGCGTTAGCGTTCCTAAGTGTTGTTTGTTTCAATTGCCACGCATATTGCTTTTAATTTGTAGGTTTCATAATTGGCACCATTTGAGCGCGGCGGAGATGTGAGCGGCTTTAGTTCCGTTCCTCGGATTCTTCTCTCTTTATGTCGCGGTAAATCTGCTGAAAGCAAATTGGTTTTCAGGCGAAACGAAATCAGGGCAATTGGAAAATACCCTTGTAATATCCAGAGAATCATATGAAGCAATGGCTGCTTACCATTCCCTTTCCATTGTTCTAACCCCCAAGCAGCTGTCCTTATATGCACTGAAAGGCCACCCATTAGTGATGACCACAAATTTTCAATTTTCAACCACAAAAATTCAGCAAGTGAGGAAAAATTTGCGGTCTCGTCAAAAAAAGTCATGGTGATGTAAAAAAAGATTGCGGTTGTGGCAAAAAAAAGTTGGGGTCTTGTCAAAACATTGCGGTTGTGGCAATAAAGTTGGGGTCTCATCAAAAAGTTGCGGTTGTGGTAAAAAAATGTTGGGGTCTCATCAAAAAGTTGCAGTTGTGGCAAAAAAGTCATGGTCACGTCAAAAAAGTTTGCGGTTGTGGCAAAAAAAAGTTGGGGTCTTGTCAAAAAGTTGCGGTTGTGGCAAATTAAGTTGGGGTCTCGTCAAAAAGTTGCAGTTGTAGCAAAAATGTTGGGGTCTTGTCAAAAAGTTGCAGGTGTGGCAAAAAAGTCATGGTCACGGCAAAAAAGGTTGCGGTTGTGGCAAAAAAGTTGAGGTCTTGTCAAAAAGTTGCGGTTGTGGCAATAAAGTTGGGGTCTCGTCAAAAAGTTGCGGTTGTGGCAAAAAAAGTCATGGTCACGTCAAAAAAGGTTGCGGTTGTGGCAAAAAAAGTTGGGGTCTTGTCAAAAAGTTGCGGTTGTGGCAAAATAAAGTTGGGGTCTCGTCAAAAAGTCGCGGTTGTAGCAAAAATGTTGGGGTCTCGTCAAAAAGTTGCAGGTGTGGCAAAAAAGTCATGGTCACGGCAAAAAAGGTTGCGGTTGTGGCAAAAAAAGTTGGGGTCTTGTCAAAAAGTTGCGGTTGTGGCAATAAAGTTAGGGTCTCATCAAAAAGTTGCGGTTGTGGCAAAAAATATTGGGGTCTCGTCAAAAAGTTGTGGTTGGGTAAAATACATCACGGTTGCATAAAAAACGTTGCGGGCACATCAAAAAGTCACGGTCCTAAAAAAAAGTTGCAGTCAAGTAAAAAAAAGTAGCGGTCACATTAAAAAAAGTAGTGGTTGCGTCAAATATATCATGGTTGTGTCAAAAAAAGTAGCAGGCGTGTCAAATACATCACGGATGCGTAAAAAAAAGTTGTGGCCGAGGCAAAAAGTCATGACCATGTCCAAAAAAGTTGCAATCGCGTCCAAAAAAGTTACAGTCATGTCTAATACATTGTGGTTGCGTCAAAAAAGTCACACGCATCAAAAAAGTTGCGAAAGCATGAACAAGTTATGGTCATTGCAAAAAAAAGGTGCAGTCGCATCAAGAAAGTTGTGGTTGCGTCAAATACATCATGGTTGCATCAAAAAATTTGCGGACATGTCAAATATATCATGGATGTGTAAAAAAAAGTTGTGAAAGAAGCAAAAAAGTCATGCAGTCATGTCAAAAACATTGTAGTTGTGTAAAAAAAAAGTCACATGCATCAAAAAAGTCAGGCAGCAGCTGCATTTTGTTAACTTTTCACCGTTTTGCAAATTTTTCACCAAATAGGGACAGATTGGCTCATCACTACTACCCATGTATTGCTATGATGTCATAGTATCATGCCCACCAATGAATACATGTTTTGGGCCTCTCCCTAGAACGTGAGTAGATGGAGTCCTGAACATAAGTCAGAGGTCAGGGCAGATGGCAGACACATAGATATCAGGTTAGGAGACCTGTGCCCGCTGTGAGTGTTGACTGTTGGGAGTCCCCAGTGATGTAGTTCCGCCCAAAAGCCCTCTCTTTGCACCCCCAAACGCTGCCTACTGACCTAATCTGAAGCACTGCAGTCCATTCCTGGCCAGAAACACCACAACTCCACCCCCAAAGCATCATGACTCTGTCCAAGAAACATCACAACTCCACCCCCTCTCTACCGCTCCACCTCATCATTGGCCTGAAGAAAAAGGGGGCAACTCTATAAGCAGAAAAAAGGTCAGAGCAAACAAAGGAGTTGAGGAGGATCTAGGCCAATAGTTCTCAACCTTCCTAATGCCGCGACCCTTTAATACAGTTCCTCATGTTGTGGTGACCCCCAACCATAAAATTATTCCTAAGACCATCGGAAATATGTGTTTTCCAATGGTCTTAGGAGACCCCTGTGAAAGGGTCGTTCAACCCCCAAAGGGGTCCCGACCCACAGGTTGAGACCCGCTGGCCTAGGTAGTCCATTTTGGGACTATCCAACTAATATCTAGCCTAGGGTTGCCTAAATATCTATTGGGCAGGTTTAAAAAGCCCAGTTGCCAATTGATACAGAACTGTCCTCTCTCAAGGGGCCCGTGTAAGCCCCTGTTATGATCCAATCATTCCCTATGGGGTACATGGCTACCAAAAGGGGTTGCTGCAAAGTTGCTAGGAAGCATCACTTGCCTGTTCCGTTGGCAACAAGCCAATCATCCATTGCGCATAAACGCTTAACCTGCTCCGATGGGGAGAAATAAAACCCCTTTCTGCTAGAGATGCACAAAATGCGCAGGATTTTAAAAGCTCGGAGTAAATGCCTCATTGAGCGCTTATGCGTCGAACTTACGATCTGCCAGAAATATCTTTATGTAAGAAGTTGTAATGGAGATGGGGTTATGCCATGTTTAAATATTTCATCGTTCTCTGTGCTGTTTTGTCAGCTTTTCTGAAAGACAAAAAGAACGCGGCTCGTTCCGCTGAATTCTAACATTCTTTCGTGCTTAACTATTGATATGCCATAAAGCCGTTCTTTCCCGACAGGGCCGGAACTAGGGGTAGGCAGAAGAGGCAGCTGCCTAGGGCGCAATGATTGGCTTACCCCTAGTCCCTGTTCTGTAGTCATCCGTGATGCAATCCATCGCATCGTGACGCGACCCCCGAGGTGGTCGACCAGGTTGCCCAGGGCACCCGGTCGGCTTGGCCCGCCCCTGTTTCCCGACCTTTTAAACTAGACTCGAGTGGCAATGTCTTGCTGTCAGGGTCAGACTGGGCCACCAGAAAAAACCCAGTGGGCCCAGATCTTCTCCCTGCCTTGCACTTGTGCCACAAGTAAAAGTAACGCAACGTGGGGAGGGGTGGTGGCCACAAGTGTAAGAAACAACGACTAGTCCAAGCTGGACCCAGACGTGGGCCGGAAGCCCGAAGCCAAAAATGTTGTGCTGTGGTCAGCCAAACCCACCCGACCTGTGGGTATCGTGCTGGTCCACACACCCTTGGGGTGACAACCCCATTGGCCCAAGACACCCCAGTCCAACCCTGCTTGCTTTTTATACGTTTAACATTGCTTGGTATGGTTAGACCCTTAGCTACCTTTCTTACTTTATCAGTATATATAGAGGATGTAGAGTAGCCCCCTTAAGGTTACTACAGCATTTGGCTGGGCCTGTTGACTAGGGGGGGAGATTTTCTTTCTAGGTTAAAGATACCAGCTTCCTGAGAAGTGAAAGGAGTCCCTAGTTTTTAAAAGTGAAGTCAACATGTGGATAGTGCTGGAGAGCCTCAGGTAGGAGGCCTCAATAGGAGGAGAAGATCCAACAGAAGGGGACTATCCAGCGTAAGGTTAGATCTTGTTACAGGTCCAATGAGAAAAGCAGAATGTTTAGTTACCCAGGTGGGACTCAATCACCAATGTGGGGTCCCAAGTGTATAGGCTTAGGGATGTAATGATCCCAAGAGGAGCATCACTGTGAGAGCTTGAGTTTCAGCAAATGAGTAGTTACTTTTGTGTTTCATGGGAAGGTAGAGTGGAATACCCTTAATAGACCCCTGCTACAGCAAGGGTCCATGGGAGAGAAAAAGTCCTGTTTATTGTGTCCTCTGCTGAGGCTACCTGGGAGCTACTAGTCACTCACCGGGCCTGTTTGGAATAGAAAGGCAGTGTCTTCTGTTCCAAAGCTACTAAACAGTGTTAAATATGGAATATTGGAGAAGAGGCAAGGAGGTGTGGGCTGTGGGGGGCCCTGGGGGCGCCTGAGGTGGCATGATATTTAACCCTCTCTGTAAATCGCCTTTATCATGAACAGCTCTTCCTCGAAAATTGGCTGCACCGAGGAATTGCTTGGAGCTCATTAATTCTCCATTCCCTGCAGATCCCATGGGGTGGGTGTGAATGTAAAACATGAACCCTGATGCCTTTCCTCCTTTTAATTAAAGAAACTAAATTGCTGTTGAAATTACAATAGCTAACTTTTTCTCATCAGACAATCCTGAATACGTTAGGCCGTGTCGTGTAATTAGAAAAGCCCATGATCCGCTCCAAGCCCTGCCTACTTCCAGATAAGGTCTTTCCAGACTTTCTAACCAGAACTGTCCTACCTGAATGTGGAGGCTAGCGATGGGCTATGGATTTGTGGCGAATTTGCGCGTTTCGCCATTGGCGGATTGTTTTACGAAATACATGAAAAAATTAGCAGCGGAAAAATTCACCGCGTGTCCAAAAATTGTCACCCGCATCAAAACAATAGTCGCGGGCGTCAAAAAAGAATAGTTGCGGGCGTAAAAAAAATAGCCGCGGGCGACAAAAGAATAGCCACGGGCGACAAAAGAATAGCCACGCAACAAAAGAATAGCTGCAGGTGACAAAAGAATAGCCATGGGTGACAAAAGAATAGCCACGCAACAAAAGAATAGCCACGGGCGACAAAAGAATAGCCGTGGGCGACAAAAGAATAGCCACGCAACAAAAGAATAGCCGCGGGCGACAAAAGAATAGCCGCGGGTGACAAAAGAATAGCCACGGGCGACAAAAGAATAGCCACGCAACAAAAGAATAGCCATGGGTGACAAAAGAATAGCCACGCAACAAAAGAATAGCCACGGGTGACAAAAGAATAGCCACGGGCGACAAAAGAATAGCCACACAACAAAAGAATAGCCACGCAACAAAAGAATAGCCGTGGGCGACAAAAGAATAGCCGCGGGCGACAAAAGAATAGCCGCGGGCGACAAAAAAATAGCCGCGGGTGACAAAAGAATAGCCGCGGGCGACAAAAGAATAGCCACGCAACAAAAGAATAGCCGCAGGTGACAAAAGAATAGCCATGGGTGACAAAAGAATAGCCATGGGTGACAAAAGAATAGCCACGCAACAAAAGAATAGCCGCGGGCGACAAAAGAATAGCCGTGGGCGACAAAAGAATAGCCGCGGGCGACAAAAGAATAGCCGCGGGTGACAAAAGAATAGCCGCGGGCGACAAAAGAATAGCCGCGGGGGAGACAAAAGAATAGCCGCGGGTGACAAAAGAATAGCCACACAACAAAAGAATAGCCACGGGTGACAAAAGAATAGCCACGCAACAAAAGAATAGCCGTGGGCGACAAAAGAATAGCCGCGGGCGACAAAAGAATAGCCACGCAACAAAAGAATAGCCGCGGGCGACAAAAGAATAGCCGCGGGCGACAAAAGAATAGCCACGGGCGACAAAAGAATAGCCACGCAACAAAAGAATAGCCATGCAACAAAAGAATAGCCACGGGTGACAAAAGAATAGCCACGGGCGACAAAAGAATAGCCACGCAACAAAAGAATAGCCATGCAACAAAAGAATAGCCGCAGGCGCCAAAAGAATAGCCGCGGGCGACAAAAGAATAGCCGCGGGCGACAAAAGAATAGCCGCGGGCGACAAAAGAATAGCCGCGGGCGACAAAAGAATAGCCGCGGACGACAAAAGAATAGCCACGCAACAAAAGAATAGCCGTGGGTGACAAAAGAATAGCCATGGGTGACAAAAGAATAGCCACGCAACAAAAGAATAGACACGGGCGACAAAACAATATCCGCGGGCCACAAAACAATATCCGCGGGCGACAAAAGAATAACCACGGGTGACAAAAGAATAGCCACGGGCGACAATTTTTTTTTGACGTGCAACATTTTTGCAGTTTCGCTAATTTTTCGCCGTTTCGCTAATCTTTTGAAAGATTTGAAAGATTTGCAAATTTTGCGCCGAAACGGGACAGATTCGCTCATCACTAGTGGAGCCATCATAAAGAGAAACCGAAGAATCAGCAGAACATTGTTTATTACAAACTTTGTAGATAGATCTCTGCTATCGCGGGCGACAAATCGATCTGAAAGTCTTTCCACCGGCAACAACTAGGAGTTGCTGGTGGAAAACCCTTCCCCTCGCTTCCGTAATCTGAAGTTGCACAACTTCACACAACTTCGGAAAATGAAGCAATGCAAAGGGCGACTTATTGACTTGTTCCACCTATTGGCTCTCAAGCACACAGAGAGACCCTTAATTAGACATTCCAGTAGGGAGCTGTGTAAGTAGGTGGTGCATTTGTCTTGCTAGAAGACTGGCCGGAGCCAGACAATTTTGGTAGGAAGCTGATAACTGTTTCCCCACCTTTAAACTAATGATTAAAAGAAAGGGCTAGTGGACCAAGAGATGTAAGGCTCAGTCATTCCTCAGGGTCAACTCATGGGGTTTGTAGGGGTGGTGGCAATGGTTTTGGGGTGTTAGACTTTCTTACTTTACTGTGCTAATGTCTACCCCGTGTGTAAGGTGAGAAAGAGACTGAGTGTTGGAGTTTCTGAGCCCTTTGCCTCGCTTCTGTAATCCGAAGTTGCACAACTTCAATCAGCTTCGGAAAACGAAGAGATGGAAACGGCTTTCCACCGCAGACTCATTGACTTATTCCACCTATTGGCTCTCACCCTTAATTAGACATTCCAATAGGGAGCTGTGTAAGTAGGTGGTGCATTTGTCTTGCTAGAAGACTGGCCGGAGCCAGACAATTTGGTAGGAAGCTGATAACTGTTTCCCCCCACTCATTTAAACTAATGATTAAAATAAAGGGCTAGTGGACCAAGAGATGTAGGGCTCAGTCATTCCTCAGGGTCCACTCATGGGGTTTGTGGGGGTGGTGGCAGTGGTTTTGGGGTGTTAGCCTTTTTTACTTTACTGTGCTAATGTCTACCCCGTGTGTAAGGTGAGAAAGAGACCGAGTGTTGGAGTTTCCGAGCCCTTTGCCTCGCTTCTGTAATCCGAAGTTGCACAACTTCAATCAGCTTCGGAAAACGAAGAGATGGAAAGGGCTTTCCACTGGCGACTCATTGACTTATTCCACCTATTGGCTCTCACCCTTAATTAGACATTCCAGTAGGGAGCTGTGTAAGTAGGTGGTGCATTTGTCTTGCTAGAAGACTGGCCGGAGCCAGACAATTTGGTAGGAAGCTGATAACTGTTTCCCCCCACTCATTTAAACTAATGATTAAAACAAAGGGCTAGTGGACCAAGAGATGTAGGGCTCAGTCATTCCTCAGGGTCCACTCATGGGGTTTGTGGGGGTGGTGGCAGTGGTTTTGGGGTGTTAGCCTTTTTTACTTTACTGTGCTAATGTCTACCCCGTGTGTAAGGTGAGAAAGAGACCGAGTGTTGGAGTTTCCGAGCCCTTTGCCTCGCTTCTGTAATCCGAAGTTGCACAACTTCAATCAGCTTCGGAAAACGAAGAGATGGAAAGGGCTTTCCACTGGCGACTCATTGACTTATTCCACCTATTGGCTCTCACCCTTAATTAGACATTCCAGTAGGGAGCTGTGTAAGTAGGTGGTGCATTTGTCTTGCTAGAAGACTGGCCGGAGCCAGACAACTTTGGTAGGAAGCTGATAACTGTTTCCCCCCCCCTTTAAACTAATGATTAAAAGAAAGGGCTAGTGGATAGTGATGGGCAAAATGTTTTGTCAGGCATGGATTCACGGTGAATTTCCACGTTTCGCCATTGGCGACGTGTTTCGCGAAACGGGTGAAAAAATTTGCTGCGCGTCTAAAAATTAATAGTCACAGGCATCAAAAGAATAGGCGCTGAAGTCAAAAGAATAGTCGCGGGGTCAACAGAATAGTCGTGGCGTCAAAATAAATAGTTGCGGCGGCGGCAAAATAATAGTCGCGCGTCAAAAAATTAGTCTCGGGCGTCAAAGAATAGTCGCGGACGACAATTTTTTTTTTTTTATGCACAACATTTTCGGACTGATTCGCTCATCACTACTAGTGGACCAAGAGATGTAGGGCTCAGTCATCCCTCAGGGTCAACTCATGGGGTTTGTGGGGGTGGTGGCAGTGGTTTTGGGGTGTTAGCCTTACTTTACTGTGCTAATGTCTACCCCGTGTGTCAGGTGAGCAAGAGACCAACCCCCTATGCCCTCATCCAACGTCTTGTACATCAGTATTTGCACCTCCAGGACATAACTTAACACCTTATTTCCTAGTGTCTGACTACATTGTGCAATGAGCAGCTACTCCACAACAATGGACTATGTTGTATGTGGTTCTAGGACTGGGTATGCAACTCCTTTTTTAATTCGCTCTTTCCCACCTCAGTTTCCATTGGTTGCACTTAGATGCCACCAAGAGTTTCCTCTTCAGACGAGTAGAAATAGAAGGCAAATTAAGACATGGTGGCTCTTCAGTAGCACCTAGTAACCACTTCTACCAGGCAGGGACAGATGCTGATGGTACTTATGGAGTTCCATCACCAATAACCAAGTGAAACAATGTCCCTCAGGCTGATCCGTTGCTTATTATTGTTCCACCCGAGGCAGTGACATTATTTCCAGGGTTCCTAGAAGAAGCCGTTGCTTGTGACAAGCAGATTGCACTCATCACTTCTTACATTCCCGCTCTTCACACCGAGGATCGAGCGGTATGTCTTTAATTGAGTAACGTAGGAACATTCGCTGACAGAAAGATACATGAAAAAGAGATTAAAGCGAATGTCGAGGCCGCCTCGAGTATTGGTTACCTGTCACGGCTGAACAGATTGGTTTAAGGGTTGAAGACGAGACTTCAAATAACACTGGTGGAATAAAATGATAGATCTGCCGGTCCAATGGCATTTCACTAACCCGTAGACAGATGCTTTCAGTAAATCTTTAGAACATCTGTAAAGTGTTGGCTGGACACAATAATATATCAGTAATAGTCCAACCTGTCCATAGGAGCTTGGTTCATTGTTGGCCAATGGAGCTGTTGCGATCTGTATGGTAGGGAATCATTAATAGTCCAAAATGTCCATAAGAGCTTGGTTCCTTGTTGGCCAATGGAGCTATTGCAGTCTGTATGGTAGGGACCCTGGAACCTGTTTAAATGATCAGCTCTTTAGTGAGCAGGAGAGCCGTGCCAAGACTGGTCTTCACCAATGCCCTTTAGGGCCCCAGAACTTTCTGTAAAGTGCTGGCTGGACACAATAATATATCGGTAATAGTCCAACCTGTCCATAGGAGCTTGGTTCATCGTTGGCCAATGGAGCTGTTGCAATCTGTATGGTAGAGACCCTAGGATAGGTTAAAGCTCCAAGGGACTTCAACACACCCACATACAGGATCAGACTGGACTGCCAGAATACTAAAGACTTTCTTATTTGGCCCCAGACAGGGACCCTGTTATATTTAGCTCTCTGTATCTAAACGTTGTTGTGGGCCCTCAATATCAGGTTCTCTGGTGGGGCCTAGGAGGTCCAGTCCAAGCCTGCCCACATACAGTATATATGTTAGAGTTGGACCTTGGGTGAGGTACCAGTGGGTTACAAACAAAAAAATCAGGTATTTTGCAGGTTGCAGATAGGCCTTGGGGGTGTGGGTACAGGGTGGCGGGTAGGGTTGCCACCTCTGCCATCTTCATTATCCGGGCAGGGACAGTGACATCACAAATGGCGAGAAGGGGTGGCCAGTGACATTACGGGGAGTGGGAAAGGGGTGGCTTAGTGACATCACAGGGGTGGGGCTTTGACATGACGATTGGCTATTGGCCGATCGCCACATCAATTTCAGCAAGTCTTGTCTTAAGTTGGAAAACCGGGCAGGCAGTTTTGACCTGGACAACCCTTCCGAAATTTGGGTTAGGTCAAAATCGGATGAGTGGCACCCCTAGTGGTGGGTCAGTGGGTTGGTGGGTCGCTGGCCTCAGTATAAGGAAAACCCAGTCTTCTGATGATGCCACTTCCATTTTGTGATAGTAGCAATTCCAGTTTCATGGTGGCACGGTGGCAATCAGGCTGTGGGCCAGGCTGGGGAGTATGCCGTCGGAGGCCAAGTAAGGCAGCAGGTCCAAATACAAACACAGGTTATGGGTTTGAGAAATTGGACCATCGCCGGGTTCTACACCATGTTTCACCTTTCTGAGTTCTCTGGACCGGCCTCATTAATTGGCTATGATTTGAATACACAGGGGCCCTTTAAATAAAATGGGCAAACGCGTTTCAAGCTCAGAGTGGGAGGCGGTGGGTTAGAGCCTCGCTGCTGTGCGTTTGGAGCCGCTGCTAAGTACTCTGTATGCCTTTGCCGTGGGAATTGCAGCCTGGAGCGTGTGAATACTTTGTTTCGCCCCTACATAATGCATCGGCCTCATTTCTTCTTGGGCTTATGGGACGCCTTACAGCCTCGCATCTGGGCCAAAATAAAGGCAAACTCTGAAAATAAATAAGGTTTGAAATACCATATTTAATATACTGAGCTTACTGCTCTAAAGGCTCAGCATCACTAGGGTCAGACTGGGCCGCCAGGACACTGGGAAAAAACCCAGTGGGCCCCAGTGGCCCAGACCCAACCCTTACCGGTGCTCCCCCGGCCAACTGTTCCTCCCCTGACCCATTAAACTTATGCACACACAGGGGAGGATGTCGGATGGGGGACCCTGCGGGGGGGTTAGGGAGGCTCAGTGGGGGCCCCTGCGGGGGGGGGTAATGGAGGCTCAGTGGGGGCCCCTGTGGGTGGGGTTAGGGAGGCTCAGTGGGGGCCCCTGCGGGGGGGGTTAGGGAGGCTCAGTGGGGGACCCTGCGGGGGGGGGTTAGGGAGGCTCAGTGGGGGCCCCTGTGGGTGGGGTTAGGGAGGCTCAGTGGGGGCCCCTGCGGGGGGGGGTTAGGGAGGCTCAGTGGGGGCCCCTGCGGGGGGGGGTTAGGGAGGCTCAGTGGGGGCCCCTGTGGGTGGGGTTAGGGAGGCTCAGTGGGGGCCTCTGCGGGGGGGGGTTAGGGAGGCTCAGTGGGGGCCCCTGCGGGGGGGGTAATGGAGGCTCAGTGGGGGCCCCTGTGGGTGGGGTTAGGGAGGCTCAGTGGGGGCCCCTGCGGGGGGGGGTTAGGGAGGCTCAGTGGGGGACCCTGCGGGGGGGGGTTAGGGAGGCTCAGTGGGGGCCCCTGTGGGTGGGGTTAGGGAGGCTCAGTGGGGGCCCCTGCGGGGGGGGTTAGGGAGGCTCAGTGGGGGCCCCTGCGGGGGGGGGGTAATGGAGGCTCAGTGGGGGCCCCTGTGGGTGGGGTTAGGGAGGCTCAGTGGGGGCCCCTGCGGGGGGGGGTTAGGGAGGCTCAGTGGGGGACCCTGCGGGGGGGGGTTAGGGAGGCTCAGTGGGGGCCCCTGTGGGTGGGGTTAGGGAGGCTCAGTGGGGGCCCCTGCGGGGGGGGGTTAGGGAGGCTCAGTGGGGGCCCCTGCGGGGGGGGGTAATGGAGGCTCAGTGGGGGCCCCTGTGGGTGGGGTTAGGGAGGCTCAGTGGGGGCCCCTGCGGGGGGGGGTTAGGGAGGCTCAGTGGGGGACCCTGCGGGGGGGGGTTAGGGAGGCTCAGTGGGGGCCCCTGCGGGGGGGGTAAGGGAGACTCAGTGGGGGCCCCTGTGGGTGGGGGGATAAGGGAGGCTCAGTGGGGGCCCCTGTGGGTGGGGTTAGGGAGTCTCAGTGGGGGCCCCTGCGGGGGGGGTAAGGGAGGCTCAGTGGGGGCCCCTGTGGGTGGGGGTAAGGGAGGCTCAGTGGGGGCCCCTGTGGGTGGGGTTAGGGAGGCTAAGTGGGGGCCCCTGCGGGGGGGGTAAGGGAGGCTCAGTGGGGGCCCCTGTGGGTGGGGTTAGGGAGGCTCAGTGGGGGCCCCTGCGGGGGGGGTAAGGGAGGCTCAGTGGGGGCCCCTGTGGGTGGGGGTAAGGGAGGCTCAGTGGGGGCCCCTGTGGGTGGGGTTAGGGAGGCTAAGTGGGGGCCCCTGCGGGGGGGGGTAAGGGAGGCTCAGTGGGGGCCCCTGTGGGTGGGGTTAGGGAGGCTCAGTGGGGGCCCCTGCGGGGGGGGTAAGGGAGGCTCAGTGGGGGCCCCTGTGGGTGGGGGTAAGGGAGGCTCAGCGGGGGTCCCTAAGGGGGGTTAGGGGGAGCAGAGGATGCAGCTGGCGGGGGCACCTGCAGGGCCCTGGGGCAGTAGCCCTGCACCCATCAGTGTTTTACTAGTTAGGCTGGTGAAATTTTAGCCAGTTGGCAACCTCCTCCCCAAGGAAAAACCACTGGGAACGTTTAATGAATGGATATTTTGGGTTTGGGTGGAGTTCCCCTTTAGGGAATTCTAAGATCCTAAGTGTTTAGGATCTAGTCAGGGTTCACTGTAGGGCAGGGGTGGCCAGACACGGAATGCGGGCCACCAGGAATCCACTGGGGATCGACTGGGCGACCGCAATCGACCTATTGGCCACCCCTGCTGTAGGGAGTTTAACAAACTGGACACATCAGTAGAAGGAAATTTAAACCCTATTAATAATATTGGCGCCTACAAAGTCTTGTTTTGTGCAGAGCAGCCGTGAAATGATATCTGGTTGGAAAGGCAATCGGCAGGTAATGAGCTTTATTTGCCGGAGTGCAAAATAATCCCAATTAGGCTCTACGGCCTGCGGCATTCCTATTCGTTCTGCCGCCCCCCCCCCCCCGTTGGCTTTAGAGACTGCGGAGCTTTAGATATCGGCGCTATGGTGTCGGGATCCTGTTATACCCGGGCGCTTTGCTCTTATCCGTGTTAGCAACGGCATTGGCGAGAGGGACGGAGAATGGGCCTTTTATTCTGCGTTTATTGTATCTATTGTAACGGGATTGGTAACGACGGTAATGGACACAGCGGAGCAATAATAGGACGAAGCTGCTTTATTATGTTAGCGGGAAAGCATTGAGATCCCCCTGAATAGACCTGCCATTCAGCCAACGTTCCTTTATAATAATAATGTGTCTGTGAAACCTGCTGCTCCATCCGCTCCGTCCGACGGGCTGGAACCCGAACCGGCCATTAATTTGTGCAGATCACAGGGCTGATTATGGGCTTAAGCCTGAGCTCTCTAATAGGATTTTACTGTAACTGAGAAGCATCTTGGTGCCAGATCCGTATCCATATTATATTCTTATGTGCAAGAGTCTGTATGGAGGCAAGAACTTGTAATCTGGGCCCTGTCTGTGATGCAGAAAACTGGCAACGATGGAAAATGGTGGTTTCGACTGGGCCGGCAGGAGTCAGCTCTCATGGGCACCATCAACCCAGTCCTCTGCCTGGGCCACCCCAGCTACCCCGCTCCACTACCTGAGCCACCCCCACTCCCCTGCCTGGGCTCCCCCAGCTCCCCCACTCTTTTGCCTGGGCTACCCCAGATCCCCTGCCTGGGCCACCCCAGATCCCCGCTCCCCTGCCTGGGCCATCCTTGCTCCCCTGCTCCCCTGCCTGGGCCACCCCAGCTCCCCCACCTGGGCCACCCCAGCTTCCCGCTCCCCTGCCTGGGCTACCCCAGCTCCCCCACCTGGGCCACCCCAGCTCCCCGCTCCCCTGCCTGGCTACCCCAGCTCCCCCACCTGGGCCACCCCAGCTACCCCACTCCCCTGCCTGGGCCACCCCCACTCCCCTGCCTGGGCTACCCCCGCTCCCCTGCCTGGGCCACCCCAACTACCCCACTACCCTGCCTGGGCCACCCCAGCTACCCCGCTCCTCTGCCTGGGCCACCCCAGCTCTCCCACTCCCCTGCCTGGGCTACCCCCGCTCCCCTGCCTGGGCCAACCAGCTCCACTCCCCTGCCTGGGCTCCCCCAGCTCCCCCACTCTTTTGCCTGGGCTACCCCAGATCCCCTGCCTGGGCCACCCCAGATCCCCACTCCCCTGCCTGGGCCACCCTTGCTCCCCTGCTGCCCTGCCTGGGCCACCCCAGATCCACTACCTCAGCCACCCCCACTCCACTACCCGAGCCACCTCTGCTCCCCTGCCTGGGCTACCCCAGCTCCCCCGCTCTTTTGCCTGGGCTACCCCAGCTCCACCGCCTGGGCTGCCCCAGCTCCCGCACCCTTTTTGACTTGTCTTTTTTTTTTTACATGACCACGCCCTTTTTTAACACGACCACAATTTTTTTATGCCAACATTATACAAAGGTTCTGTGAAACAATGCAACAATAGCAAAATACGGAATTTCCCTGCAAATCCGTGGGCGGCAAAAAAAATGCACTCATCGCTATCGATTGGTCGTCCCCTGCAGTGTAGCTTTGCGGCTGTAGAACAAGGTTAGAGTTTCAATCCCAAATGTCCCTTTGATAAAGTAATTACTGGTTCCTCCGAGCCGCCCCCCCCCCCTCCATTCTAGTTCTGAGGTTTCATTGAGTTTGCTTGAATGTGTTGCTGGTATAATTCTTCTTGCAGTGTAACCTTTATATCTTTATATTGTGTTTCCCTGATGTGCCGCCCAATGATTGTGTTGTGTCTCCGTAGCTCAGTGTGTGTCTTCCATGGAGTGAAAACTCATCCATTGCCTCCTACAGTGTCGTTCTAGTAAAAACGCAGGGAAAATCAGGTTGAACATAAAGTAATGATTTTTGGATCTCTGGAGTTTCTGCCTAACCAGCCTTTATACAGAACCATGAAGGTGGCCATACAGGGGCAGATATATCATCTTATCTGCCTGTGTATTGGTCCTCTCCAATGGCCAATCCAATAGATATCAAACAGGTTGAAAAACCCTGTTGGGATTGGCTCGTTGGTATGGTCCTCTGCAGATGACCTCTGTAGGCACCTAACATTTTTTTGGCCCTCAAGCCAAATAATCTGATCAATCCAATATTGTCCAGCATAAGGTGGGTGTATCAAGCAAAGATCCACACATTTGGTGTATGGCCAATGCATGGCCTGCTGTCCAGATGACCTCCATAGGCACCTACTATGATCCAATCTTTGGCCCTCAAGCCAAACAATCTGATCAACCCAATATCATCCAGCATAAGGTGGGACCTCGCCAAATGATTGGAGCTTCATGCATATGGCCAATGTATGGCCTGCTCTCCAGATGACCGCCATAGGCACCTACTATGATCCAATCTTTGGCCCTCAAGCCAAAGTATCTAATCAACCCCAAATTATCCAGCATAAGGTGGGACCTCACCAAATTATTGGATCTTCATGCATATGGTCAATGTATGGCCTGCTCTCCAGATGACCTCCATAGGCACCTACTATGACCCAATCTTTGGCCCTCAAGCCAAACAATCTGATCCACCCAATATCATCCAGCATAAGGTGAGACCTCGCCCAATGGGTGGATCTTCATGCATATGGCCAGCTCAACTAACTAAGTATGCCTTATTACCAATACTTCTTACCATTCAGGATTCAAGCATTTTAGCCCACACAGTTGATCCTCCTTTGATCATCAATACAAAAGGCACAAAAACACCTGTAAATACTGTATATTTTGTCAAAAAAATCAGTTAATTATACAATTCTTTAGTTGCCCTTTGTTCACCCAGCATCATCAAATTATTGTGTACCCATACTACATGCAAAAAGTGGCACATTGTAGCTTCACTTTTCTTTTTTTTCCCGTAATGCTCTTTGTTGTAGAAAATGTCAACCCCAGGACCTTACTTGCCACTCCTCCCGCCCACCAAGCCCATTCTTGGGGCTGCAGTAAGATGCCATAGACCAGTTATCCCCAACCAGTGGCTTGTTGGCAATGTTCCTCACTGCCCCCTTTGATGTTGTTCCCAGTGGCCCCAAAGTAGGTGCCATTTTTACATTTCTGGCTTGGAGACAAGTTTTGGAAGCCCAGAGACACAGTTTTACTCCAAGCAGAACCTCCTGCAGGCCAGCAGTCCACATGGGGCCACCAAATAGCCAATCACAGCCCTTATTTGGCACCCCTAAAGAACTTTTTTCATGCTTGTGTGGCTCCCCAACACTTTTTATATCTGACTGTGGCTCACCAGTAAAAAAGGTTGGGGATCCCTGCCATGGACAGTAACCATTTATTGGGCTGGTGGGGGGCTGTTTGGACCTCTGTGTTCTTGAATCCCAGTCTGGGCCTGCCCCCCACCCCCTTTTTTAGTATCTGTTCTTTCCAGACATGGAATAAATACAGAGATAATTTCCTACGTATGCTTTTTAACTTCTCCCCAAAGGCTCAGTGCCGCGTACCGTTTGCCGAGTTGTTTACACTGCCCGGACTTGCCTTTTGGCCAGATGGCTAAACAGTGTAAATGGAAACTCACAAATGACGTGGGAGCTGAATTTATGGGGAAAGTGAAAATAGAAATGAAAGCTGTAAATAATACCCTGACGCACACGATCCGCAACTCGCCTTCTATCCGATGCTTAGACCCAGGGCCGCATTGCAAGCTCTTCCGAAGACTTGCCCATTATTGCCTGACTTGTATAGCTGTTAGCAATAAAGTGTTTTTGGGCAAAGACAGAACATAGATATAATTATATACAGGTATGGCCCGTCTCCCATAGACTCCATTTTTATCAAATAATTCAGAATTTTAAAACTGATTTCCTTTTTCACTGTAATAATAAAACAGTACCTGTACTTGATCCCAACTAAGATATAATTACCCCTTATTGGGGGCAGAACAGTCCTATTGGGTTTATTTAATGGTTAAATGATTCCCTTTTCTCTGTAATAATAAAACAGTACCTGTACTTGATCCCAACTAAGATATAATTACCCCTTATTGGGGCAGAACAGCCCTATTGGGTTTATTTAATGGTTAAATGATTCCCTTTTCTCTGTAATAATAAAACAGTACCTGTACTTGATCCCAACTAAGATATAATTACCCCTTATTGGGGCAGAACAGTCCTATTGGGTTTATTTAATGGTTAAATGATTCCCTTTTCTCTGTAATAATAAAACAGTACCTGTACTTGATCCCAACTAAGATATAATTACCCCTTATTGGGGGCAGAACAGCCCTATTGGGTTTATTTAATGGTTAAATGATTCCCTTTTCTCTGTAATAATAAAACAGTACCTGTACTTGATCCCAACTAAGATATAATTACCCCTTATTGGGGGCAGAACAGTCCTATTGGGTTTATTTCATGGTTAAATGATTCCCTTTTCTCTGTAATAATAAAACAGTACCTGTACTTGATCCCAACTAAGATATAATTACCCCTTATTGGGGGCAGAACAGCCCTATTGGGTTTATTTCATGGTTAAATTATTCCCTTTTCTCTGTAATAATAAAACAGTACCTGTACTTGATCCCAACTAAGATATAATTACCCCTTATTGGGGCAGAACAGCCCTATTGGGTTTATTTCATGGTTAAATTATTCCCTTTTCTCTGTAATAATAAAACAGTACCTGTACTTGATCCCAACTAAGATATAATTACCCCTTATTGGGGGCAGAACAGCCCTATTGGGTTTATTTCATGGTTAAATTATTCCCTTTTCTCTGTAATAATAAAACAGTACCTGTACTTGATCCCAACTAAGATTTAATTACCCCTTATTGGGGCAGAACAGCCCTATTGGGTTTATTTCATGGTTAAATGATTCCCTTTTCTCTGTAATAATAAAACAGTACCTGTACTTGATCCCAACTAAGATATAATTACCCCTTATTGGGGCAGAACAGCCCTATTGGGTTTATTTCATGGTTAAATGATTCCCTTTTCTCTGTAATAATAAAACAGTACCTGTACTTGATCCCAACTAAGATATAATTACCCCTTATTGGGGCAGAACAGCCCTATTGGGTTTATTTAATGGTTAAATGATTCCCTTTTCTCTGTAATAATAAAACAGTACCTGTACTTGATCCCAACTAAGATATAATTACCCCTTATTGGGGGCAGAACAGCCCTATTGGGTTTATTTCATGGTTAAATGATTCCCTTTTCTCTGTAATAATAAAACAGTACCTGTACTTGATCCCAACTAAGATATAATTACCCCTTATTGGGGGCAGAACAGCCCTATTGGGTTTAATTAATGTTTTATTGATTTTTTAGTAGACTTAAGGTATGGAGATCCAAATTAGACCCCTTGTCCGGAATAACTTTGGTCCCAAGCATTCTGGATAAGGGGTCCTATACCTGTATATCTACATGGAGTTTAATGTATCTCCCTGCTTTACAGGCCTGACAATTTTGTGGATCATCTCGACCTTTCAGCACCATGGAGAGCAACTGCGATGAGTGGTGAAGCCAATGCGGTGGTCTAGTGTTCATGGGATATGAACAGGGCCATGGTGGGTTTATATAAGGCTCGTTGGGGCAGATTTCCCACAATGCATCATTCTTTCCCAGCATTCCAGCAAAATGATATCCACTGCACCTTAAGGTGGCCATACATGGGCTTATTTTAGCTGCCAAAATTTGTGAAATGGTCGCCAATTTGTGAAATGCGTCTACCACGCAACTTTTGAAGGATTACTTGGGTGGATTTTAATGACCCAATTTAAAAGTTTTAGAGTTATGGCGATGTAAACAGTAAATATCTTCCATGCATTCATTTGTTAATCATTTTCTCGTTTTCGTTAAACCGTAGATCCCAAAAGCCCCACTTTGTTCACTTTGTGCACGTCGCATTTATACAAGTACCCTCTCTCTCTCTTTTTTTTTTTTTTATAATCCGCAGCACTGCTTGTTACCATGGCAACCTGGTTCCTTTCCCCCCAAAGTAAATTAAAATCTCCTCTGCTGGAGTAGTAAACTGATTTATTGAGCACTTAAAAGTAGCAATGCCTGGAGAAACCATCGAAGCCTTGTCACGAGATACATTTCTTTAATGATATTTCTGTCCAATCCGATGAGCAAGTGTTGGCGAGCTCTCGTTGCTGAGATGTGTAAGGACCTTGGGGAAGGAGACCTGTTTCTCAATGACTTGCACTTCTTATATAGGCTGGACAATTTCCATTTGTGAATTAAGAAGGGGAAGGGCTTGCCTAAAAGTAGGTGGTGGTTAGTGTGGATGGGGGTGGGTACTAGATGACCTAAGCACTTCTGCTTGGTCTTCTCTCTTCTGCTTGGATCCTCTCTTGTTACTCTCTTGACTCTCCAGCTGCCTTGCTAGTTTTAGGCCATGAGATAACCCTTGTCCATAAGTGACCATTTAGTCTTCATTGCATAAGGGCACCCCAATGCTGCACCAAAATTACTCTCTTGACTCTCCAGCTGCCTTGCTAGTGATAGGCCATGAGATAACCCTTGTTCCTAAGTGACCAGTTAGGTCTTCATTGCATAAGGGCACCCAGTGCTGCAGCCAAATTAAGAGGTACACCCGCTCTTGGTTAGGTGGGTCTATTGACATTTGGAAAGGAGTCTTGTTCCTCAATGACCATCCATCTACACTTCTTATATACGATGGACAATTCCCATTCATGAACTAAGAAGGGGAAGGGCTTACTTAAAAGTAGGTGGTGGTTAGTGTGGATGGGGGTGGGTACTAGAAGACCTAAACACTTTGTAAATATTGGAATGTATGAATCAGCCAAGACTTTGCTGCCATTTTATACTTCTGCTTGGTCTTCATCCTCTTTTGTTACTCTCCAGACACTCCAGCTGCCTTGCTAGTGATAGGCCATGAGATAACCCTTGTTCCAAAGTGACCATTTAGTCTTCATTGCATAAGGGCACCCAGTGCCGCAGCAAAATTAGGAGGTACACCTGCTTTAGGTTAGGTGGGTCTATTGACCTTTGGAAAGGAGTTTTGTTCCTCAATGACCATCCATCTATACTTCTTATATAAGCTGGACAATTCCCATTCATGAACTAAGAAGGGGAAGGGCTTACTTAAAAGTAGGTGGGGTTTAAGGTGAATGTGGGTGGGTATTGGAAGACCTGAACACTTTGTAAATATTGGAACGTATTAATCAGCCAAGACTTTACTGCCATTTTATACTTCTGCTTGGTCTTCATCCTCTCTTGTTACTCTCCAGACTCTATAGCTGCCTTGCTAGTGATAGGCCATGAGATAACCCTTGTCTATAAGTGACAGTTTAGTCTTCATTGCATAAGGGCACCCCAGTACTGCAGCAAAATTAGGAGGACCACCCGCTCTTGGTTAGGTGGGTGTATGGACCTTTGGAAAGGAGACCTGTTTTGTTACTCAATGACTATTCATCTGCTTTTCCTATATAGGCTGGACAATTCCCATTCATGAACTAAGAAGGGGAAGGGCTTACTTAAAAGTAGGTGGGGTTTAGGTAGATTGGGGTGGGTATCGGAAGAACTATAAATGGTTTGGACTTGATCTAAGCACTGTAAATATTGGATGTATGAACCAGTCAAGACTTCACTCCCATTTTAAACTTCTGCTTGGTCTTCATCCTCTCTTGTTACTCTCCAGCTGCCTTGCTAGTGATAGGCCATGAGATAACCCTTGTTTCTAAGTGACAGTTAGGTCTTCATTGCATAAGGGCACCTCAGTGCTGCAGTCAAATTAAGAGGTACACCCGCTCTTGGTTAGGTGGGTGTATGGACCTTTGGAAAGGAGACCTGTTCTGTTTCTCAATGACCATTCATCTGCACTTCTTATATAGGCTGGACAATTCCCATTCATGAACTAGGAAGGGGAAGGGCTTACTTAAAAGTAGGTGGGGTTTAGGGTGGATTGGGGTGGTTATTGGAAGAATTATAAATGGTTTGGGCATGATCTAAACACTTTGTGAATATTGGAATGTATGAACCAGTCAAGACTTCACTCCCATTTTAAACTTCTGCTTGGTCTTCATCCTCTTGACTCTCCAGCTGCCTTGCAAGTGATAGGCCATGAGATAACCCTTGTTCCTAAGTGACCACTTAGTCTTCATTGCATAAGGGCAACCCAGTGCTGCAGCAAAATTAAGAGGTACACCCGCTCTAGGTTAGGTGGGTCTATTGACCTTTGGAAAGGAGTCTTGTTCCTCAATGACCATCCATCTATGCTTCTTACATAAGCTGGACAATTCCCATTCTTGAACTAAGAAGGGGAAGGGCTTACTTTAAAGTGGGTGGGGTTTAGGGTGTATTGGAAAACCTAAACACTTTGCGAACATTGGAATGTATGAATCAGTCAAGAGTCCTATTCTATATTTCAACTTGACCTTCATCCTTTCTTGTTACTTTCTTGACTCAACAACAACAGCAAAATAAGGAGGTACAGCCGCTCTAGGTTAGGCTGGAGTTCTATGAGAGAGCCAGGCGTGGGCTGAATAATTTGATAAAAAGGCGACAATTTAAGACAAATCTTAAATGTTATAACCATTACTTTAATGTAATCTCATTCTATTATTCAGATCCTTTCTTGTCACTTAGGGACATTATCTCTTTGATTTATGATGCTGGATAACTGTAATGCGGCCATTCCAGGAACATTCAAACCCTTCGTATTAATTGCGAGCAACTGTATCGGGCATTGCCGAAAATGACATTCCGTCTGAGAACGATCAGCTCTTGTGGACACCAACAAAGTAATAGGAAGCTCTAAAGTCAAGGACATCAATAGGGCAAAAATACAATTGATACAATTGCCTCCGGTTCAACCCTTCATCGATATCGGGAGAAGATAAACGATTGTGATGTTTTGTGGGCATCATTATTTACGTTTATTTACAAGGTCTAAGTAGGAACATTGATATCAGGAGACTATTTCACAAGTTGTTGTATGTGGTTTTTTTTTTTGGATACTTTGCCTTCTATTTTGCCTTTCCTAAACCCAAATTCTAAAATGCCAACTTGTTACTTGGGTCAATGTCAACCATAAGATGAATTCTGCCAAGGGCTTTCTTGAATAGTTCTCCAAAAACCCAAGTTTATTTGACTTCTGAGTTCTAACTTCTGTTTTGTGGATCGTCTGTTTAAACAAAACTGTTCCATCTGTTGAACAGGTGCAGAGATGTATTGCCCACTCACGTACGGTATAAACAAACAGATTCTGAGTCACCTTCCTTCATCAGGAACTTTGTTATTTGTAAAGAAATGTTTTTGTAACCGTTCACACTGGGGAACTGTAGGGGATGTAAGGGAAAGTCCTCAGTGCTCTTTTAGGAGTCTTAGGCAAGGAGCTGTTCAGGTGCAAAAGGAAGGGGGGTAGACAAGAAGACAGGTTGAAAATCTAGAACAGGAGGAGAGTGGGCATAGAAGTAGGACAGATTGAAGTAGGATGGGCAGAGAAGCAAGACTGGCTGAAGTCAGACAAGAGAAGGTGAAGGAGCAGGACACTCTGGAGTGGAGAAGAGCAGGCATTGAAGCAAGAAAAACTGGAGCTGGACAAAGTGTGTGGAGAAGCAGGACAATCTTGAGTGGAGCAGAGCAGGCGTAAAAGCAAGAAAGACTGGACCTGGACAGAGTGTGTGGAGAAGCAGGGCAATCTCGAGTGGAGCAGAGCAGGGGTTGAAGCAAGAAATACTGGAGCTGGACAAAGTGTGTGGAGAAGCAGGACAATCTCGAGTGGAGCAGAGCAGGCGTAAAAGCAAGAAAGACTGGACCTGGACAGAGTGTGTGGAGAAGCAGGACAATCTTGAGTGGAGCAGAGCAGGCGTAGAAGTAAGAAAGACTAGAACTGGACAGAGTGTGTGGAGAACCAAGACAATCTCGAATGGAGCAGAGCAGACGTAGAAGCAAGAAAGACTGGACCTGGACAAAGGGTGGGGAGAAGCAGGACAATCTTGAGTGGAGCAGAGCAGGTGTAGAAGCAAGAAAGACTGGACCTGGACAGAGTGTGTGGAGAAGCAGGACAATCTCAAGTGGAGCAGAGCAGGCGTAGAAGCAAGAAAGACTGGACCTGGACAGAGTGTGTGGAGAAACAGGAAAATCTCAAGTGCAACAGAGCAGACATAGAAGCAGAAGAAGACTGGACGTATGTCTTTTTTCAACCTAACTTACTTACTATGACCCCATCAATGAGCCCAATCAATGGGAAAATCAAACCTGGCCATTTGATGTCTAGCTGATTTTCCTTCTCTTTCCTTTGCTGATAGGTTTGGCCCTCGGGCCTTACTATTGGACTACAACAAGAGCAATAGGAGCCCTCAGAGCGAGGACCATGGTTGAACGTGATGGACGTATGTCTTTTTTCAACCTAACTTACTTACTTACTTTGACCCCATCAATGAGCCCAATCAATGGGAAAATCAAACCTTCCCATTTGACGTCTAGCTGATTTTCCTTCTCTTTCCTTCACTGATAGGTTTGGCCCTCGAGCCTTACTACTGGACTACAACAAGAGGAATAGGAGCCCTCAGAACGAAGACCATGGAAGACTATGGAAGACCATGGAAGACCATGGTTGAACATCTTTTTTCAACCTGCCCATTTGACTCTGGTTCTTCTCCTATTCTTCCCTTCTCCAACTCTCTATGAGTGAAGCTGAGAGCGCTACAGATATTTCCTTGCAGACGCCCCCCCCGACCAAACATTTAATATTACTTTCATGGCCTGTGCGCACTGCGGGGGGGGGCCCTACTGCTCTCCAATCAATCACATCACAAATCCGTTTCTCGCAGTGGGTAACCGCTCGCCGCAGCCCAGGGCAAGGAGATTTCAAGCAGGCGATAAAGAACTAGATATGTCATGTTGTAAATTACCATAACCCCCAGTCTCTGAGGGACGCCGTAGCTTGAATTTATCATCGGAGATAATAAAAAAAAATTCCAATATTTTCTAAAACAATAGGAAAGATTTTCCCTCTTTTTTTTTTTCCCGTGAATTCGCCGTTGTTATTTATTTATTGGCTAGGAAAAGCGAGTTAGTAGGCCAGAAAGTGTTTCCATGGCAACCATTAGTTCAGTCAGCAGATGCTGTGATAAACTTTCTGGCTTGTTCCACCTAGAAATGGCTGTCGGCGCAAGTTGGCAGCCAAAAAAAGAGGAGGATTATATGTGAGCCCCCCCACTTGAATTGACTTTTCATTGGCAAAGCCTTCTTCATTAACACATACAATTAGTGGCTACAATTAAGAATATGGGAAACTATAAAAGACTGACGGCAATGTGCTCATTTTTACATTATACCTGCCATAAAGCAAGGCACGACTGCTGCTTACAATGGGGGGATCAGATAGGATCTGTGCCACTGTGACAGAATGCTCTGTTATACAGATAGCTAGAATCTCAGCCATAAAGCAGGGCAGGACTGCTGCTTACAATGGGGGGGATCAGATAGGATCTGTGCCACTGTGACAGAATGCTCTGTTATACAGATAGCTAGAATCTCAGCCATAAAGCAGGGCAGGACTGCTGCTTACAATGGGGGGGATCAGATAGGATCTGTGCCACTGTGACAGAATGCTCTGTTATACAGATAGCTACAATCTCAGCCATAAAGCAGGGCAGGACTGCTGCTTACAATGGGGGGATCAGATAGGATCTGTGCCACTGTGACAGAATGCTCTGTTATACAGATAGCTAGAATCTCAGCCATAAAGCAGGGCAGGACTGCTGCTTACAATGGGGGGATCAGATAGGATCTGTGCCACTGTGACAGAATGCTCTGTTATACAGATAGCTAGAATCTCAGCCATAAAGCAGGGCAGGACTGCTGCTTACAATGGGGGGGGATCAGATAGGATCTGTGCCACTGTGACAGAATGCTCTGTTATACAGATAGCTAGAATCTCAGCCATAAAGCAGGGCAGAACTGCTGCTTACAATGGGGGGATCAGATAGGATCTGTGCCACTGTGACAGAATGCTCTGTTATACAGATAGCTAGAATCTCAGCCATAAAGCAGGGCAGGACTGCTGCTTACAATGGGGGGATCAGATAGGATCTGTGCCACTGTGACAGAATGCTCTGTTATACAGATAGCTAGAATCTCAGCCATAAAGCAGGGCAGGACTGCTGCTTACAATGGGGGGATCAGATAGGATCTGTGCCACTGTGACAGAATGCTCTGTTATACAGATAGCTAGAATCTCAGCCATAAAGCAGGGCAGGACTGCTGCTTACAATGGGGGGGATCAGATAGGATCTGTGCCACTGTGACAGAATGCTCTGTTATACAGATAGCTAGAATCTCAGCCATAAAGCAGGGCAGGACTGCTGCTTACAATGGGGGGGGGGGATAGGATCTGTGCCACTGTGACAGAATGCTCTGTTATACAGATAGCTAGAATCTCAGCCATAAAGCAGGGCAGGACTGCTGCTTACAATGGGGGGGATCAGATAGGATCTGTGCCACTGTGACAGAATGCTCTGTTATACAGATAGCTAGAATCTCAGCCATAAAGCAGGGCAGGACTGCTGCTTACAATGGGGGGATCAGATAGGATCTGTGCCACTGTGACAGAATGCTCTGTTATACAGATAGCTAGAATCTCAGCCATAAAGCAGGGCAGGACTGCTGCTTACAATGGGGGGGATCAGATAGGATCTGTGCCACTGTGACAGAATGCTCTGTTATACAGATAGCTAGAATCTCAGCCATAAAGCAGGGCAGGACTGCTGCTTACAATGGGGGGGATCAGATAGGATCTGTGCCACTGTGACAGAATGCTCTGTTATACAGATAGCTAGAATCTCAGCCATAAAGCAGGGCAGGACTGCTGCTTACAATGGGGGGGGGGATAGGATCTGTGCCACTGTGACAGAATGCTCTGTTATACAGATAGCTAGAATCTCAGCCATAAAGCAGGGCAGGACTGCTGCTTACAATGGGGGGGATCAGATAGGATCTGTGCCACTGTGACAGAATGCTCTGTTATACAGATAGCTAGAATCTCAGCCATAAAGCAGGGCAGGACTGCTGCTTACAATGGGGATCAGATAGGATCCATATAAAACCTTTATTTTATTTACTGATGTATAAATAGTGATGAGGTCTGTGACAGTTTCCAACAGGTGGCGGATATATATAATATATTCAGGTGACATATGCTGAGTACATAGCAGGGAGAATCAGCTGAGATACCTTCAGTGCTAAATATAGTCCTCTCCCCTTATAGAGAGATCACACCATGCGGTGGGGCCTTTGAAACCTGCGCTTTAATATTCATCGCATTGTGCTGCGCAGCTGTGGCCCTGGAAGCCCTAGAAGGTCACCTCCCCGGGAGCAGGGAAAAGATCAGCATCATTTAGCAGCAGTATAAATACCCGCCGTGTCAGGGGTGAAGAAGAGAGGTGGGAAGGGGATGTACGACCTATTTTTATCCACTTACCTCTTCCTAACTGTCATATTGTAACCCAATGGCCGGCCTGAGCTGTATCCTGGTTCAACCAAGGTTGCGAAACGCGTCAGGGAGGGATAATTTATCATAAAGTGTCTCTTTATACTCGGCTGGGCCCTCGTTGGTGACGTGGAGAAGATTTACTCAACGATTTGCTGGGTTGGATATTCATAGCTGGATTCATTTGAGATGGGTCAAGCTAATATGATCACTAATTAGGAACCAAATAACATATAATACTATTAATAATAAGCGTGCTTGTTCCACTATCTCCAGGATACTGTGAGGGCCAACAGCTGATTTAAGGGGTATTGACCCCTTAGGGGTATTGGCCGTGGCTCCATCTGTGCTTGTTCCCCACTTCACAAACGAGGGCACAGTCGAGAATAAAATGACGACACATGATAAATTATCCCTCCCTGACACATTTCGCAACCTTGGTTGAACCAGGATTTCATCCATTTGCTGCCCAGAGTAGCTCTAGGGGTGCAGGGATTGCTCCCTGTGGCACTATATGGGAACTGGTTGTAGCAAAACCCAATGGGAAAAGAACACTATCTTCTGATATCCCACCGGTGGGCCACAATATGGCCTCTTCTCTTTAATGCTCTAAAGCTACGGGTCAACTATGCCAGACCTAATGCAATATTAGAGTCACACCAAGGGCCCCAGATCCTATCAAATTTCCCCCCTACCCTCTGATTTTTGTATGTTACCTTAATTTATAGGAGGGCTCCATGCCCAGCTGCCTCCAAAAGACTAATGACAGAGAGGTACCACCCATCCATAGCACCAGAATCTCCTTCTTGGCATATAACATGGCTCTTGGAGGGGCAGGTCCAAGACATGTTGAAGACGAGGACCAAGACAAGGAAGTTGGCTCTTGGAGGGGCAGGTCCAAGGCATGTTGAAGACGAGGACCAAGACAAGGAAGTTGGCTCTTGGAGGGGCAGGTCCAAGGCATGTTGAAGACGAGGACCAAGACAAGGAAGTTGGCTCTTGGAGGGGCAGGTCCAAGACATGTTAAAGACGAGGACCAAGACAAGGAAGTTGGCTCTTGGAGGGGCAGGTCCAAGACATGTTGAAGACAAGGACCAAGACAAGGAATTTGGCTCTTGGGGCAGGTCCAAGACATGTTGAAGACAAGGACCAAGACAAGGAAGTTGGCTCTTGGGGCAGGTCCAAGACATGTTAAAGACAGGGACTAAGACAAGGAAGTTGGCTCTTGGGGCAGGTCCAAGACATGTTGAAGACGAGGACCAAGACAAGGAAGTTGGCTCTTGGGGCAGGTCCAAGACATGTTGAAGATGAGGACCAAGACAAGGAAGTTGGCTCTTGGGACAGGTCCAAGACATGTTGAAGACAAGGACCAAGACAAGGAAGTTGGCTCTTGGGGCAGGTCCAAGACATGTTGAAGACGAGGACCAAGACAAGGAAGCTGGCTCTTGGAGGGGCAAGTCCTGTCTTGGAGATCCGCACTTTGGATAATGATCATCCTCCTGTCTGGCATTTCTTAAGTGCCGTTCATTTGATATGGTGTATAATTCTATCTCTGCTTAAGATTCGGAAACTTAAGATTCGGAAACCTCTTCTTATTGATTTTGGTTTAGGCCAGCAATGGACACAGTCCAAAGATGGCACAGGGTTCTCTAATACCATTTTGTGTTCTAAAAAGGAGCCTCACCATCCCTTTTGATACAGCAAGATGCCTCCCAACAGTAGAGACGGCTAATTAATAGATGCTACATCATTATGTCCAATCATGGACTACCCAACTGGGTCTCAGTCTTTAAACCTTCTTTAAGCCCTCTACTTAACCTCAAGGCTCATGGATCCTCTCCATCGGTTGCTAAATATTTATCCAGATGCGCCCGGGGTCCACGCCTTGTACAAACCTACTTTATGATGCAAATCTTGAGCTTCCGAGGCCGATTTTCCCATTTCATAAAGAAAGTAAAGTCAAATATGCACAGGCTTGGCTAAACTCCCCAGGCTCTTCTCAACCAACACGCAGGCCTGTGCCGGCTAATTATATTTTTAAGTGTGTTTGTTTAGAGATAATCCTGAAATAATTTGTATTGCTTGGGAAAATCATTACTCATGTATTTTCTATTAGATGACTGTTTTACGAACATGCAAAATGAATGAAGCTTTTGATTGGACTCTAAATCACGTTGCCTCTCCCCAATGGACGTTGACTTTATTGCAATCTGCTGTAATGTTTCAGCGCATTAGTTCCAAACGAGGCCCTTAGAATTAATGAATTGATTGCGCTGACCACACTTGGAACGCCATGAATCACGGTTGTCACCTGGCTGTTGTGCCGCTTAGCCAACGTCCGACCCCTGATCATGTCAATGACTTATGAGAGGCAGGCTGGGAGTTCTGCAGATGTCAAATCCGTGACCATTGGTTACAGGTGAATTGAACCAAATGAGATGTAAAACCCCCCCGACTGTTCAGAAACCGAAGGCAAAAATGAAAGAACCATGAAGCTGCCCTAAACCAAGACTTTTGCCCAACAGTTTATATTAAAAATGTAGTTGAACGGTTTTATTGGCCAACACTTCCACAATCTAAAAGTTATTTGTCAAGTATGCTGGGTTATTGGTGCCCCGAGACCTACGGGACCTTAAACAACGATGCGGGTGTCAGACATAGTTTTCTGTTGGCACAGGGTATTGGCCAATGTACCAGAGGCTCCTTGCCACAACCCTTTTTTTTTGTCTCCATCTTGCCCTATTATCTCTGTCTTTCCGTACTGTCTTTGTTTTGCCCTACTGTCTCCATCTTGCCTTACTGTGTCTGTCTTAGTGTCCTTATCGTGCCCTACTGTCTCCATCTTACTCTATTGTCTCCATCTTGTCCTACTGTCTCCATATTTTCCTAGTGTCCTCATCTTGCTCTACTGTCTCCATCTTGTCCTAGTGTCCTTATCTTGACCTACTGTCCCTGTCTAGTCCTAGTGTCCTCATCTTGCCCTACTGTCTTCATCTTGTCCTAGAATCCTCATCTTGCCCTACTGTCTACATCTTGCTCTACTGTCTCAATCTTGTCCTAGTGTCCTCATCTTGCCCTACTGTCTTCATCTTGTCATAGAGTCCTCATCTTGCCCTACTGTCTCCATCTTGCTGTAATGTCTCCATCTTGTCCTAGAGTCCTCATCTTGCCCTATTGTCTCCATCTTGTTTTAGTGTCCTCATCTTGCCCTACTGTCTTCATCTTGTCATAGAGTCCTCATCTTGCCCTACTGTCTCCATCTTGCTCTACTGTCTCCATCTTGTCCTATTGTCCTCATTTTGCCTTACTGTCTCCATCTTTTCCTAGTGTCCATATCAAGCCCTGCTGTCTCCATCTTGTCCTACTGTCTCCATCTTGTCCTACTGTCTCCATCATATCCTAGAGTCCTCACTTTGCCCTACTGTCTCCATCTTTTCCTAGTGTCCATATCAAGCCCTGCTGTCTCCATCTTGTCCTACTGTCTCCATCTTGTCCTACTGTCTCCATCTTGTCCTACTGTCTCCATCATGTCCTAGAGTCCTCACTTTGCCCTACTGTCTCCATCTTTTCCTAGTGTCCATATCAAGCCCTACTGTCTCCATCTTGTCCTACTGTCTCCATCTTATCCTAGAGTCCTCACTTTGCCCTACTGTCTCCGTCTTGTCCTAGTTTTCTCATCTTGCCCTACTGTCTCCATATTGTCCTAGTGTCTTCATCTTGCCCTACTGTCTCCATCTTGTCCTAGTTTTCTCATCTTGCCCTACTGTCTCCATATTGTCCTAGTGTCTTCATCTTGCCCTACTGTCTCCATCTTGCCCTACTGTCTCCATATTGTCCTAGTGTGCTCATCTTGCCCTACAGTCTCCATCTTTTCCTAGTGTCCAAATCTTGCCCTACTGTTTCCATCTTGTCCTAGAGTCCTCATCTTGCCCTACTGTCTCCATCTTGCCCTACTGTCTCCATCTTGCCCTACTGTCTCCATATTGTCCTAGTGTCCTCATCTTGCCCTACTGTGTCCATCTTGCCCTACTGCCTCCATATTGTCCTAGTGTGCTCATCTTGCTCTATCTTTCTATGCTATATCTACTGTACCATTATTCCCTACCTGCAGTGAGACTGGCACTTTTTGTGACCCCCTAACGGCAGCTTTCATTGGCATATAACAGACATTTTTAAGGAAATTATATACATCTTTTGTAGTCTTTTTCCTGACTTGAAGTGTGTTTGCGCCTTTGTTCTCAAAAGGGTGTTCCAGACACAGACTGCACCAAATCACATGTGGCATGTTCGTTGCTTAGATTTTATTTCACTTACCTAATTATATAACTATGCAACTGTATTGATGTGCAGTTTATTCATTCCACTGGGTCACATCAAATTTCTTTCTCCCCACCAGCATTATAATGAACTCGCTAGCCGACAATAATGCAATAGAAAAATGTGCTGTAGTACTGCCATGGAACTGCCGCGTTGCCCTAGTTCAGTAACCCATAGCAACCAATCAGCAGTTTGGGCTTAGTACATTTTTAATAATTTAGCAAGCATTGGACTGGCTGCTTTGGGTTTCTAGACTGGGTCAAACACTATCCTATACTGAGAGTAGGGAAATGTAAATTCCTTTGTTCTAAGGCAATTGTTGGCGTATGTTCCCTGTCCGATCAGATTGTCCATTCAGACTGAAAGTTAGATTTGGCTTAAAATCAATAGAGTTTATTAGATAAAGAACATCTACAGAGGAACATGATGAATGGAATGGATGGACGGAGCAGAAAACAAAAGTGAACAGTCAACAGATAATTCCTTGAAAAGGTCAAGGGACGTTGGAGGACCTCTCTACATGGATCTGTTGCACAAAGAGCCACTAATAGGAAGACAAGAGTCATTAAAGAGACCTTTTACTTGGTTCTTCTTCAGGATGTCCCCACTGCTGTCCCAAACACTAAAAATTAACTCCTCCAGTTTTGAACTGGTCTTGGAATAATAGAGTCAAGGGACATTGTTGGACTTGTCTACATGGATCTGTTGCACAAAGAGCCACTAATAGGAAGGCAAGAGTCATTAAAGAGACGTTTTACTTGGTTCTTCTTCAGGGTGTCCCCACTGCTGTCCCAAACACTAAAAATTAACTCCTCCAGTTTTGAACTGGTCTTGGAATAATAGAGTCAAGGGACATTGTTGGACTTGTCTACATGGATCTGTTGCACAAAGAGCCACTAATAGGAAGGCAAGAGTCATTAAAGAGACGTTTTACTTGGTTCTACTTCAGGGTGTCCCCACTGCTGTCCCAGACACTAAAAATTAACTCCTCCAGTTTTTAACTGGTCTTGGAATAATAGAGTCAAGGGACATTGGTGGACCTGTCTACATGGATCTGTTGCACAAAGAGAAAGCGGCAACACCACTAATAGGAAGGCAGGAGTCATTAAAGAGACCTTTTCATTGGTTCTTCTTCAGGCTGTCCCCACTGCTGTCCCAAACACTAAAAATTAACTCCTCCAGTTTTGAACTGGTCTTGGAATAATAGAGTCAAGGGACATTGGTGGACCTGTCTACATGGATCTGTTGCACAAAGAGCCACTAATAGGAAGGCAAGAGTCATTAAAGAGACCTTTTACTTGGTTTTTCTTCAGGATGTCCCCACTGCTGTCCCAAACACTAAAAATTAACTCCTCTAGTTCTTTATTGGTCTTGGAATAATAGAAGTAGAGTCCTGCTGGGTTGGGTATCTGGGAGTTATGCCCAGAAAACCAGGTGTTATGTAGGTATAGGTACATGTCGGTGGGTCACCGGTATCAATATCAACACATTTTACTCCTTTATTTCCTGGTTCAGGATTAGGCAGAATCCATCAGGGTTCTCTCCACTCCCAGGACCTCCCCACATTCCCAGGTACCCTTCCTTATCCACTTTGGTGCAATAGGTTTCCATTATTTCTTCTTCTGCCTCTTTCCAGCTTTCCAATGGGGGTCACTGACCCCGGCAACCAAACCCTATTGCTCTGTGTCCTACAGTTTTATTGTTATTGTTACTTTTTATTACATATCTTTCTATTCAGCCCCTCCCCTATTCATATACCAGCCTCTCATCCAAACCACTCCCAGGTTGCTAAGGTAATTTGAGCTCTAGCAACAGGATAACTGACCCCGGCAGCCAAAACCTATTGCTCTGTGTCCTACAGTTTTATTGTTATTGTTACTTTTTATGACATATCTTTCTATGCAGGCCCTCTACTAGTCATATTCCGGTCTCCTATCCAAACCACTGCCTGGTTACTAAGGTCATTTGAACCCTAGCAACCAAATAGCTCCAAACTTTAAGCTGCCGAACCCAAAGGGAAATAATGAACAAAAACACTAATAATAAAAATACTATCTACATCATACTAAAAAAGTAACTCATAGGTGACCAACCTCTTTAGTGCAGTGCATGCTGGGAGACTTTAAAACCGCGTAAAAGCTTTTTTTTTGCCTTTTTTTCGCTTCAAAATGCTCCGACGCGCAGAAAATGGAACCGGTTTTCCAGCTTTCACTCTCCCCAGATTTATAACGGCCATCAGCCATTTTAAATATTTAATTACGCACCGCGAGGCACATTTAAGTGCTGCAGAGGAAAGTGGTTCGCCGGCGTTTGCATTATCATCATCCTACACTAATAGAACAATGGGCTTTTTTTTTTTTTTTTCCCTTTTATAAAAGCCTGTAAATCAGATAATATGTTTTGCTTTTATTCCGCCACTGGAAGCGTATTTATTGGAGAGCACTTCATGGGATAATACGCCGCTCTCTTGTGAAATTACAGTCAAGTGCTTTAGGGAAATATTTGCTGGGATTTATTAGCGCGGGCGGAGTGAAATAATACCGGCTGAGCAGCGTCGGCAATGGAAACAAATGGGCATGTTTGGGTTCCTGTGCGGAAGCGGAATCGGAGGGGGGCTCAGTTGTTATTGAAGCGCAGATATTACGGCGTCTATTTGCCCAAAGGGTTAGTAACTAAACATTACTCCTGCCTGGATTTATAGTCTTCGGGGGCGGGGGGGGGGTAGTTTGAGACATATAATAGATATAAATTGGTGTAACTGGGATGGGGTAAGGCAGTGGTCCTCAACCTTCCTAATGCCGAGACCCTTTCATATAGTTTCTCATGTTGTGCTGATCCCCAACCATAAAATATGTGTTTTCCGATGGTCTTAGGTGACCCCTGTGAAAGGGTCCTTCAACCTCCAAAGGGGTCCCAACCCACAGGTTGAGAACCACTGCTTTATATGGGCACAGAACCCCTCAGTGACTGCTAATATCCTTATCATTTACAGTAGGGGGTACATTATCCCTTATAATACATGACTGATACTCAGAGTTCCCTGTATAACTCAGCCTGCAGCCTTGTGCCTTTATATGGGCACAGAACCCCTCAGTGACTGCTAATATCCTTATCATTTACAGTAGGGGGTACATTATCCCTTATAATACTTGACTGATACTCAGAGTTCCCTGTATAACTCAGCCTGCAGCCTTGTGCCTTTATATGGGCACAGAACCCCTCAGTGACTGCTAATATCCTTATTATTTAGAGTAGGGGGTACATCACCCATGTGAAAGGGTCTTTCAACCCCCGAAGGGGTCCCGACCCACAGGTTAAGAACTGCTGGGGTAGGGTTATGGCCAAAATCACCTCCAGGAGGTTGGCATTACTGGTGAGCGAATGCCAGGCATGGATTTGCAGCAAATTTCCGCATTTTGTCATTTGTTGCCCGGCCAAAAAAGTTGCGTCATAATTGGCTCAGTTGCGTACAAAATATGAACGGTCATGGCAAAAATAGGTGCAATCGCAGCAATAAATGACACACTCGACAAATTTTCACCCGACAAGCACATTTTGCGGGTTTTTTGCCATTTCCAGAATTTTCCTGTCTGTACGCAAATTTTTCGCCAAAGCGAAAAGGGACAGATTCGCTCATCGCTAGTTGGCATCTCTAAAACGTTCACTGCAACCTAAATCCTAATTATGAGAAATAAAGCTGCCATCTTTTATAAGCTAACAATAAAATTGAAGCTTCACATAGCAAAGAGTGTTTTGGTTGCCGGGGTCCATGACCCCCATTTGAAAGCTGGAAAGAGGCAGAAGAAGAAGGCAAAAAATTTGAAAACTAAAAAAAAAAAGTAAAAATGGAAACCTATTGCACTAAAGTAGATAACAATGGGTACCTCGGACTGTGGGGAGGTCCTGAGAACCCGAATCGCATGTACCCCGTGCTCTATTACTAGCTGGACAGTTTGACTTTTACAGCCAAATAGGGGTTACATTTGGCGCCCAACGTGGGGCTCGAAAATTTCACTGCCATGTACTGTGTCTTTAAATTCTGCTGACAGACACTGCCGAACTCAATAGGAAAAAGGGCATTAGCCTGCTTCGTGTATAACCTAAAGTAATTGGCCGTGGGTTCGGGTTTTGGAGCTCTTTCCCGGTTCCCCATTGGCTGCCTACGCTGTCAATCATTGTTTCGCGCGCAAGAAATTGGCGCGAGAATACATTTGGCGCACTTCTACCAAGTTCTATAGGCGGTTCCCAGAACTTGCGTCACCGCCACCATTTTGTGGATAGCTTTCTCAGGAGAAGGACCCGAGTTGCATGTACTATTACTAGCTGGACAGTTTGACTTTTACAGCCAAATAGGGGGTTACATTTGGCGCCCAACGTGGGGCTCAAAAATGTCACTGCCGTGTACTGTGTCTTTAAATTCTGCTGACAGGCACTGCCGAACTCAATAGGAAAAAGGGCATTAGCCTGCTTCGTGTATAACCTAAAGTAATTGGCCATGTGTTCGGGTTTTGGAGCTCTTTCCCGGTTCCCCATTGGCTGCCTGCGCTGTCAATCATTGTTTCGCGCGCAAGAAATTGGCACGAGAATACATTTAGCGTGCTTCTACCAAGTTCTATAGGTGGTTCCCGGAACTTGTGTCACTGCCACCATTTTGTGAAGAGCTTTCTCAGGAGAAGGACCCAAGTTGCATGTACCCCATGCTCTATTACTAGCTGGACAGTTTGACTTTTACAGCCAAATAGGGGTTACATTTGGCGCCCAACGTGGGGCTTGAAAATTTCACTGCCGTGTACTGTGTCTTTAAATTCTGCTGACAGGCACTGCCGAACTCAATAGGAAAAAGGGCATTAGCCTGCTTCGTGTATAACCTAAAGTAATTGGCCGTGTGTTCGGGTTTTGGAGCTCTTTCCCGGTTCCCCATTGGCTGCTTGCGCTGTCAATCATTGTTTCGCGCGCAAGAAATTGGCACGAGAATACATTTAGCGTGCTTCTACCAAGTTCTATAGGCGGTTCCCGGAACTTGCGTCACTGCCACCATTTTGTGAAGAGCTTTCTCAGGAAAAGGACCCAAGTTGCATGTACCCCATGCTCTATTACTAGCTGGACAGTTTGACTTTTACAGCCAAATAGGGGTTACATTTGGCGCCCAACGTGGGGCTTGAAAATTTCACTGCCGTGTACTGTGTCTTTAAATTCTGCTGACACTGCCAAACTCAATAGGAAAAAGGGCATTAGCCTGCTTCGTGTATAACCTAAAGTAATTGGCCGTGGGTTCGTGTTTTGGAGCTCTTTCCCGGTTCCCCATTGGCTGCCTGCGCTGCCAATCATTGTTTCGCACGAGAATACATTTGTTGCGCTTCTACCGGTGGTTCCCAGAACTTCCGTCACTGCCGCCATTTTGTGCTTTCTCGGGAGTCGAGTCACATGTACCCCGTGCTCTATTACTAGCTGGACAGTTTGACTTTTACAGCCAAATAGGGGTTACAGGAGTTGTTTTTGAAAATTTTTCGAGAAACAGTATAAGACTTTGTGATGCTTTTCCCTTATGCCAGAAGCTGAGACTCTCAGTCCCAGCCGGACACAAGCATTTTCTCATTCTTTCCCCATTTTGTATTTATAAACCAGCCATAGGCTTTAGTTTCCATTGCAGAAAGTCCTCCTAAGTGACACATACAGGGCAGCAGGTTTCTTAAACAGATCTGGCAGGTCCCGTGGCGGAAAGCTCTTTCCTATAATAGAATAATGCTGGGAGTGCGGCGGAACAATGTGTTCTCTTAGCCAACTAGAGAGAAAGCTTTTAGTATTTTATAGGAATTACCCTTCGGAATAGAGAAGCCTTTCTTCGCTGACGCCCTTAAAACACACTCGCGTCAAAAATCATCAGCCGACGTTGTGTGAAAAAGTTTCCCAAAGTCGATAAATAATAGATGTGGTCTTGGCTGCAAGTGTTTCCGCGGATAACTTTGTACGCGCTCATGCAAATCTCTCGCCATGTTCTGCTCCGGGTATAAAAGCCATCTTTAATATTGCATTGGATAGCGCTCGGAATGGTGGGAGGGCCGTTTTCTTTCTTTAAGTGTTTAACGATACGAGTTGGGCGGCTAAAAAGTCCAAGTATCTACTCGTTTCTTCTATATTCTTCCCACAATGAGGCACCTTAAGGTGAAAACACTGTCATTGTCCGCCATATTGAAAGCGTCTTTAGACATATGCACCCTCTGGGGAACCCTTTCCAATAGTGATGAGTGAATTTTTTCGCCAGGCATGGATTTGCAGCGAATTTCCGCAGTAACATAGTAACATAGTAAGTTGGGTTGAAAAAAGACATACGTCCATCAAGTTCAACCATAATGCCTATATATAACCTGCCTAACTGCCAGTTGATCCAGAGGAAGGCGAAAACCCCATCTGAAGCCTCTCTAATTTGCCGCAGAGGGGAAAAAATTCCTTCCTGACTCCAAGATGGCAATCGGACCAGTCCCTGGGGCAACTTGTACTGAGAGCTATCCCCCCTACCCCTGTATTCCCTCACTTGTACTGAGAGCTATCTCCCATACCCCTGTATTCCCTCACTTGTACTGAGAGCTATCCCCCCTACCCCTGTATTCCCTCACTTGTACTGAGAGCTATCTCCCCTACCCCTGTATTCCCTCACTTGTACTGAGAGCTATCCCCCATAACCCTGTATTCCCTCACTTGTACTGAGAGCTATCCCCCCTACCCCTGTATTCCCTCACTTGTACTGAGAGCTATCTCCCCTACCCCTGTATTCCCTCACTTGTACTGAGAGCTATCCCCCCTACCCCTGTATTCCCTCACTTGTACTGAGAGCTATCTCCCCTACCCCTGTATTCCCTCACTTGTACTGAGAGCTATCTCCCCTACCCCTGTATTCCCTCACTTGTACTGAGAGCTATCTCCCCTACCCCTGTATTCCCTCACTTGTACTGAGAGCTATCTCCCCTACCCCTGTATTCCCCCACTTGTACTGAGAGCTATCTCCCCTACCCCTGTATTCCCTCACTTGTACTGAGAGCTATCCACCCTACCCCTGTATTCCCTCACTTGTACTGAGAGCTATCTCCCCTACCCCTGTATTCCCTCACTTGTACTGAGAGCTATCTCCCCTACCCCTGTATTCCCTCACTTGTACTGAGAGCTATCTCCCATAAACCTGTATTCCCTCACTTGTACTGAGAGCTATCCCCCCTACCCCTGTATTCCCTCACTTGTACTGAGAGCTATCCCCCCTACCCCTGTATTCCCTCACTTGTACTGAGAGCTATCTCCCCTACCCCTGTATTCCCTCACTTGTACTGAGAGCTATCTCCCCTACCCCTGTATTCCCTCACTTGTACTGAGAGCTATCTCCCATAACCCTGTATTCCCTCACCTGTACTGAGAGCTATCCCCCCTACCCCTGTATTCCCTCACTTGTACTGAGAGCTATCCCCCCTACCCCTGTATTCCCTCACTTGTACTGAGAGCTATCCCCCCTACCCCTGTATTCCCTCACTTGTACTGAGAGCTATCCCCCCTACCCCTGTATTCCCTCACTTGTACTGAGAGCTATCCCCCCTACCCCTGTATTCCCTCACTTGTACTGAGAGCTATCCCCCCTACCCCTGTATTCCCTCACTTGTACTGAGAGCTATCCCCCCTACCCCTGTATTCCCTCACTTGTACTGAGAGCTATCCCCCCTACCCCTGTATTCCCTCACTTGTACTGAGAGCTATCCCCCCTACCCCTGTATTCCCTCACTTGTACTGAGAGCTATCCCCCCTACCCCTGTATTCCCTCACTTGTACTGAGAGCTATCCCCCTTACCAGCGCTCTGTAAAGGGGAAGAATAACCCCCTCCTCCCGTGAATCTATACCCCATTTAATACAGCTCAATACCCTGTTTGCCCTTGCAGCTGCTGCCTGGCATTGCTTGCTACAGCCAAGTTTATTATCTACAAGGACTCCAAGGTCCTTCTCCATTATGGATTTGCCTAGTGCAGTCCCATTAAGGGTATACGGGGCTTGCATATTTTTACATCCCAGGTGCATGACCTTACATTTATCCACATTAAATCTCATCTGCCACTTAGCCGCCCAGATTGCCAGTTGGTCAAGATCCCGCTGCAGGGATGTCACATCCTGGATAGAATTGACTGGTCTGCAGAGTTTTGTGTCATCTGCAAACACTGATACATTACTCATAATCCCCTCCCCTAAGTCATTTATGAACAAGTTAAACAGAAGTGGACCCAGTACAGAACCCTGAGGGACCCCACTGAGAACCTTACTCCAAGTAGAGAATGTGCCATTAACAACCACCCTCTGTACCCTCTGTATATTTCTACTCCAGTCCAGCTGATACTTGGAGATGTTTGAAGGACCTAAAGGAAGTTTGATGGACTTATATTTTGAAGTCTGATGGTCTAGGGGTGTGCGGCATGATAGTAATTGGGTGTGGCCAACCAAACATGATCATGAATGGCTCCCACCATAAAAGGGACATGATCTCCTAAAAACCCTGCAGGATGGAGAAGGTGTTTTTCTAGAAGAAGCTCAATGTATCCATCCAAATTTAATGAGGTTACCTGTCCGGCCTATTTCCCGAGAGGAACATAAGCAGCATATTTCTACTCCAGTCCAGCTGAAACTTGTAGATGTTTGAAGGACCTAAAGGAAGTTTGATGGACTTATATTTTTGCCTGTGCTTACCTCTCTTTGGGGCTTACCTAGCAAAGTTCATGTATCAGTCTGCTGATTGACTTTACAAGCAGCCAGAAGGAAGTGTGGTCTAGGGATATTGGGGTGTGGCCAACCAAAAGTAAACAGTGTTGTCGACGGCCATGCAGAAGAACACAGACAGATCCCTAAGTGGGCTTATTGGCTGATAGGCTTAGTCTGTGGCTTCTACATTTCAGTCCTAAGAGGAACAGAAGCAAATTTAGACTTAGGACTTTCTATGCTACATCTGTAACTGGTTTAGTTGTACAATTGTCTCTCATGCTGGAGAGCCTCAACCTTTTTTTTAAAACCTCCTGTTGTGTTATAATTCATTTCTAAGGAGTCAGCTGGGCGGGTTGCCTTGAAGTCTAGGGGTGTGTGGCATGATAGTAATTGGGTGTGGCCAACCAAACATGATGATGAATGGCTCCTACCATAAAAGGGACATGTTCTCCTAAAAACCCTGCAGGATGGAGAAGGTGTTTTTCTAGAAGAAGCTCAACGTATCCATCCAAATTCAATGCGGTTACCTGTCCGGCCTATTTCCCAAGAGGAACATAAGCAGCATATTTCTACTCCAGTCTAGCTGAAACTTGTAGATGTTGAGATGATGATAGTAATTGGGTGTGGCCAACCAAACATGATCAAGAATGGCTCCCACCATAAAAGAGACAATGCCTTAAATGTTCTCCTAAAAACCCTACAGGATGGAGAAGGTGTTTTTCTAGAAGAAGCTCAACGTATCCATCCAAATTCAATGCGGTTACCTGTCCGGCCTCTTTCCTGAGAGGAACACGTTGAGCAAAAACTCCAACATACCATGTACCATACTGTAACGCAACATTTCATAGCTGTGACTTCAGGTCTCCATTCTGTTAGGGTGGTTCTTCATGATCCTCTTTAATACAGTCAAAGTGCCTCCTACCATAATATTGGTCAATTGGTCATGGAGCCCTACTACCTACATCATACGTAAAGCTAATTACAAAGTGCACTTGCCCTTTGGATATAGTGTATAACGACGTGCCCCAATGCCAGCCACTTTATTCCCGGCCTAATGAATGGACAGGCCCGATAGCTACACTGGCGCCGCCAAGTAACGGAATAAAATAAGTGCAAGACTAATCTAATTCTTGGGGAATTGTTATCATAATGATTCATGGCTTCATTAATGGCTGTGATTGAACTAATGATTTCTTTCTGGTAGTTACAAAGAATTAGGGCTGCTAGGGGAAAAAAAAGGGTTCATCAGTCTCCATTTAAATACTTAATGATCTCTTGCCGTGGATCAATACATCTGGTGTGGGGGGGTTCTTTCTGAGAACTTTCTTTGCATGGCGGAGGTTTTATGGGCTAATTACTAACGAGAATCCATACAGTACATTTTTGGATAATTATGCAGCTCTATATCTTACTAATTCAGCAAAACGACGGGCAGAGCTTTCCCTTTGAGCCGACGCGTTTCACTGTCTATAGGGGAAGCTTCTGGCCTGCAACCTCAACAGTTCCAACGGATCGATGTGGGGCACAAAGGCGTTCAACAAATGTTATGTGAAGGGCATTGTCAAGAGGTTTGATTAGCTGCTCTTCAGCTTTATGGAAAATGTGCCATTATGCTGAGTGCTTGTTATTCAATGGCATTAGAGCAGTCTAATTCATATTCTGAGGGCAAAAGCAGCCTCTAGGCTTCATTCTAGCCGTGGTACCAGATAACTATACTTTGGCCTATGATTAAGAGCATACATGGGGCACGAAACGCTTGGGCTTTCTTGTACTCTAAATAAGATCAGTGTCTTAATAAATAGTTAAATAAGCAGTATATTTCTAGAGGAAGAGGGGCCAGGAAGAGAACCTCGGAAGGCAGGGACCAGGAACAGAACCTTTAGAAGGCAGGGACCAGGAAGAGAACCTCGGAAGGTAGGGACCAGGAACAGAACCTTTAGAAGGCAGGGACCAGGAAGAGAACCTCGGAAGGCAGGAACCAGGAACAGAACCTTAAGAAGGCAGGGACCAGGAAGAGAACTTCGGAAGGCAGGGACCAGGAACAGAACCTTTAGAAGGCAGGGACCAGGAAGAGAACCTCGGAGGCAGGGACCAGGAACAGAACCTCAGAAGGAAGGGACCAAGAGCAGGACTTTGGAAGGCAGGTACCAGGAACAGAACCTCAGAAGGCAGGGACCAGGAACAGAACCTTTAGAAGGCAGGGACCAGGAACAGAACCTTTAGAAGGCAGGTACCAGGAAGAGAACCTCGAAAGGCAGGGACCTGGAACAGAACCTTTAGAAGGCAGGGACCAGGAAGAGAACCTCGGAAGGCAGGGACCAGGAACAGAACCTCAAAAGGCAGGGACCAGGAACAGAACCTCAGAAGGCAGGGACCAGGAAGAGAACCCCGAAAGGCAGGGACCAGGAAGAGAACCTTTAGAAGGCAGGGACCAGAAACAGAACCTCGGAAGGTAGGGACCAGGAACAGAACATCAGAAGGCAGGTACCAGGAACAGAACCTCAGAAGGCAGGGACCAGGAAGAAAACCTCGGAAGGCAGGGACCAGGAAGAGAACTTCGGAAGGCAGGGACCAGGAACAGAACCTTTAGAAGGCAGGGACCAGAAACAGAACCTTTAGAAGGCAGGGACCAGGAACAGAACCTTTAGAAGGCAGGGACCAGGAAGGGAACCTCGGAAGGCAGGGACCAGGAAGAGAACCTCGGAAGGCAGGGACCAGGAACAGAACCTCGGAAGGCAGGGGCCAGGAACAGAACCTCAGAAGGCAGGGACCAGGAACAGAACCTCAGAAGGCAGGGACCAAGAAAAGAACCTCGGAAGGCAGGGACCAGGAAGAGAACCTCGGAAGCAGGAATCTCTCTGATTTATATAAACTATAGTAGGTTTCTGTAGCAAAACACCCCAGCTGTACCAGTGCAGGAATGGCTGCCCCCGGGCTACACAGTGGGTATTTATATAAACTATAGTAGGGTTTCTGTAGCAAACACCCCAGCTGTACCGTGCAGGAACGCGCTGCCCCTGGGGCTACACAGCGGGGTATTTATATAAACTATAGTAGGTTTTCTGTAGCAAACACCCCAGCTGTACCGGTGCAGAATGGCTGCCCCGGGGCTACACAGCGGGGGTATTTATATAAACTATAGTAGGTTTCTGTAGCAAACACCCCAGCTGTACCAGTGCAGGAATGGCTGCCCCCCGGGGCTACACAGCGGGCGACGTATTTATATAAACTATAGTAGGGTTTCTGTAGCAACACCCCAGCTGTACCAGTGCAGGAACGGCTGCCCCTGGGGCTACACAGCGAGGTATTTATATAAACTATAGTAGGGTTTCTGTAGCAAACACCCCAGCTGTACCAGTGCAGGAATGGCTGCCCCCGGGGCTACACAGCGGGTGTATTTATATAAACTATAGTAGGGGTTTCTGTAGCAAACACCCCAGCTGTACCGGTGCAGGAACGGCTGCCCCCGGGGCTACACAGCGGGGGTATTTATATAAACTATAGTAGTGTTTCTGTAGCAAACACCCCAGCTGTACCAGTGCAGGAACGGCTGCCCCCGGGGCTACACAGCGGGGTATTTATATAAACTATAGTAGGGTTTCTGTAGCAAACACCCCAGCTGTACCGGTGCAGGAACGGCTGCCCTCCGGGGCTACACAGCGGGGTATTTATATAAACTATAGTAGGGTTTCTGTAGCAAACACCCCAGCTGTACCAGTGCAGGAATGGCTGCCCCCGGGGGCTACACAGCGGGGTATTTTATATAAACTATAGTAGGGTTTCTGTAGCAAACACCCCAGCTGTACCGGTGCCAGGAATGGCTGCCCCCGGGGCTACACAGCGGGGTATTTATATAAACTATAGTAGGGTTTTTTAGCAAACACCCCAGCTGTACCCGGTGCAGGAACGGCTGCCTCCCGGGCTACACAGCGGGGGTATTTATATAAACTATAGTAGGCGTTTCTGTAGCAAATCACCCAGCTGTCCGGTGCAGGAATGGCTGCCCCCGGGGCTACACAGCGGGGTATTTATATAAACTATAGTAGGGTTTCTGTAGCAAACACCCCAGCTCGTACCAGTGCAGAACTGGCTGCCCCGGGGCTACACAGCGGAGGTATTTATATAAAACTATAGTAGGGTTTCTGTAGCAAACACCCCAGCTGTACCAGTGCAGGGAATGGCTGCCCCCGGGCTACACAGCGGTGGTATTTATATAAACTATAGTAGGGTTTCTGTAGCAAACACCCCAGCTGTACCAGTGCAGGAATGGCTTGCCCCGGGGCTACACAGCGGGTATTTATATACAACTATAGTAGGGTTTCTGTAGCAAACACCCCAGCTGTACCAGTGCAGAATGGCTGCCCCCGGGGCTACACAGCGGGGTATTTATTATAAACTAATAGTAGGGTTTCTGTAGCAAACACCCCAGCTGTACCAGTGCAGGAATGGCTGCCCCCGGGGCTACACAGCGCGGGTAATTTATATATAAACTATAGTAGGGTTTCTGTAGCAAACACCCCAGCTGTACCAGTGCAGGAATGGCTGCCCCCGGGGCTACACAGCGGGGTATTTATATAAACTTAGTAGGGTTTCTGTAAAGCAAACACCCCAGCTGTACCGGTGCAGGAATGGCTGCCCCCCGGGGCTACACAGCGGGGTATTTATATAAACTATAGTAGGGGTTTCTGTAGCAAACACCCCAGCTGTACCAGTGCAGGAATGGCTGCCCCCGGGGCTACACAGCGGGGTATTTATATAAACTATAGTAGGGTTTTCTGTAGCAAACACCCCAGCTGTACCGGTGCAGGAACGGCTGCCCCTGGGGCTACACAGCGGGGTATTTATATAAACTATAGTAGGGTTTCTGTAGCAAACACCCCAGCTGTACCAGTGCAGGAATGGCTGCCCCCGGGGCTACACAGTGGGGTATTTATATAAACTATAGTAGGGTTTCTGTAGCAAACACCCCAGCTGTACCGGTGCAGGAACGGCTGCCCCTGGGGCTACACAGCGGGGTATTTATATAAACTATAGTAGGGTTTCTGTAGCAAACACCCCAGCTGTACCGGTGCAGGAATGGCTGCCCCCGGGGCTACACAGCGGGGTATTTATATAAACTATAGTAGGGTTTCTGTAGCAAACACCCCAGCTGTACCAGTGCAGGAATGGCTGCCCCCGGGGCTACACAGCGGGGTATTTATATAAACTATAGTAGGGTTTCTGTAGCAAACACCCCAGCTGTACCAGTGCAGGAACGGCTGCCCCTGGGGCTACACAGCGGGGTATTTATATAAACTATAGTAGGGTTTCTGTAGCAAACACCCCAGCTGTACCAGTGCAGGAATGGCTGCCCCCGGGGCTACACAGCGGGGTATTTATATAAACTATAGTAGGGTTTCTGTAGCAAACACCCCAGCTGTACCGGTGCAGGAACGGCTGCCCCCGGGGCTACACAGCGGGGTATTTATATAAACTATAGTAGTGTTTCTGTAGCAAACACCCCAGCTGTACCAGTGCAGGAACGGCTGCCCCCGGGGCTACACAGCGGGGGTATTTATATAAACTATAGTAGGGTTTCTGTAGCAAACACCCCAGCTGTACCGGTGCAGGAACGGCTGCCTCCGGGGCTACACAGCGGGGTATTTATATAAACTATAGTAGGGTTTCTGTAGCAAACACCCCAGCTGTACCAGTGCAGGAATGGCTGCCCCCGGGGCTACACAGCGGGGTATTTATATAAACTATAGTAGGGTTTCTGTAGCAAACACCCCAGCTGTACCGGTGCAGGAATGGCTGCCCCCGGGGCTACACAGCGGGTATTTATATAAACTATAGTAGGGTTTCTGTAGCAAACACCCCAGCTGTACCGGTGCAGGAACGGCTGCCTCCGGGGCTACACAGCGGGGTATTTATATAACTATAGTAGGGTTTCTGTAGCAAACACCCCAGCTGTACCGGTGCAGGAATGGCTGCCCCCGGGGCTACACAGCGGGGTATTTATATAAACTATAGTAGGGTTTCTGTAGCAAACACCCCAGCTGTACCAGTGCAGGAATGGCTGCCCCCGGGGCTACACAGCGGGGTATTTATATAAACTATAGTAGGGTTTCTGTAGCAAACACCCCAGCTGTACCAGTGCAGGAATGGCTGCCCCCGGGGCTACACAGCGGGGTATTTATATAAACTATAGTAGGGTTTCTGTAGCAAACACCCCAGCTGTACCGGTGCAGGAATGGCTGCCCCCGGGGCTACACAGCGGGGTATTTATATAAACTATAGTAGGGTTTCTGTAGCAAACACCCCAGCTGTACCAGTGCAAGAATGGCTGCCCCCGGGGCTACACAGCGGGGTATTTATATAAACTATAGTAGGGTTTCTGTAGCAAACACCCCAGCTGTACCAGTGCAGGAATGGCTGCCCCCGGGGCTACACAGCGGGGTATTTATATAAACTATAGTAGGGTTTCTGTAGCAAACACCCCAGCTGTACCAGTGCAGGAATGGCTGCCCCCGGGGCTACACAGCGGGGTATTTATATAAACTATAGTAGGGTTTCTGTAGCAAACACCCCAGCTGTACCAGTGCAGGAACGGCTGCCCCCGGGGCTACACAGCGGGGTATTTATATAAACTATAGTAGAATGATTGAGTATCCGCTGGCGTTTGGCTGCAGCTTTATATCAATGACCATTTCCCTTTCAATTAGATTTAAAAAAAAGAAAAAGTTCATATTCACGAAGAACCACGTAGACCCGCAGCGCCCATTGATTTTATTCAAATACAGTAAAAATGCAATCTCGCGCGTCCCCGCAGATCTAACCTTTTAAGTGATTTGTTGCCCTCTTTGCAGTTCAGATTAAGAACCAACACGTCCCTGTTGTACGTTATATATTGGCGGTGGCAGTAATTCCAATAGCGCGACGATAAAAAGCTCCGACGCCCGGTTTATTATTGGTAATATCTTTGTAAATTCCCCACGTGTTCGGCCGCACTGTAACAAAAGCCGATAGATTTATTGGTCTTATTTGTATTATTTATTGGCTTATGTGTAACATTTCTGTCTCGTCAGTTGCTGTACATGCAGAAAATAAATATAGGGGGCGGGGAACTCTGCAGGGGGAGGGGCCTTTCTTACTGGCATGATGGCGGTTAGAGACCACTATGTGGGGTGAGTGCTTATTTATGCCCTGGGTACCCCTGGAACTATAGCAGGGTGACTGTTACCCCAATGTTTCTATATATCTGTAACCTTGTTATGGGCTAAGGGGGCCCAGCCTGAAGGCCAGTTAGGGGGGGATTTGGGGTGAGTGCTTATTTGTGCCCTGGGTACCCCTGGAACTATAGCGGGGTGACTGTTACCCCAATGTTTCTATATATCTGTAACCTTGTTATGGGCTAAGGGGGCCCAGCCTGAAGGCCAGTTAGGGGGGGATTTGGGGTGAGTGCTTATTTGTGCCCTGGGTACCCCTGGAACTATAGCGGGGTGACTGTTACCCCAATGTTTCTATATATCTGTAACCTTGTTATGGGCTAAGGGGGCCCAGCCTGAAGGCCAGTTAGGGGGGGATTTGGGGTGAGTGCTTATTTGTGCCCTGGGTACCCCTGGAACTATAGCGGGGTGACTGTTACCCCAATGTTTCTATATATCTGTAACCTTGTTATGGGCTAAGGGGGCCCAGCCTGAAGGCCAGTTAGGGGGGATTTGGGGTGAGTGCTTATTTGTGCCCTGGGTACCCCTGGAACTATAGCGGGGTGACTGTTACCCCAATGTTTCTATATATCTGTAACCTTGTTATGGGCTAAGGGGGCCCAGCCTGAAGGCCAGTTAGGGGGGGATTTGGGGTGAGTGCTTATTTGTGCCCTGGGTACCCCTGGAACTATAGCGGGGTGACTGTTACCCCAATGTTTCTATATATCTGTAACCTTGTTATGGGCTAAGGGGGCCCAGCCTGAAGGCCAGTTAGGGGGGATTTGGGGTGAGTGCTTATTTGTGCCCTGGGTACCCCTGGAACTATAGCGGGGTGACTGTTACCCCAATGTTTCTATATATCTGTAACCTTGTTATGGGCTAAGGGGGCCCAGCCTGAAGGCCAGTTAGGGGGGGATTTGGGGTGAGTGCTTATTTGTGCCCTGGGTACCCCTGGAACTATAGCAGGGTGACTGTTACCCCAATGTTTCTATATATCTGTAACCTTGTTATGGGCTAAGGGGGCCCAGCCTGAAGGCCAGTTAGGGGGGATTTGGGGTGAGTGCTTATTTGTGCCCTGGGTACCCCTGGAACTATAGCGGGGTGACTGTTACCCCAATGTTTCTATATATCTGTAACCTTGTTATGGGCTAAGGGGGCCCAGCCTGAAGGCCAGTTAGGGGGGGATTTGGGGTGAGTGCTTATTTGTGCCCTGGGTACCCCTGGAACTATAGCAGGGTGACTGTTACCCCAATGTTTCTATATATCTGTAACCTTGTTATGGGCTAAGGGGGCCCAGCCTGAAGGCCAGTTAGGGGGGATTTGGGGTGAGTGCTTATTTGTGCCCTGGGTACCCCTGGAACTATAGCGGGGTGACTGTTACCCCAATGTTTCTATATATCTGTAACCTTGTTATGGGCTAAGGGGGCCCAGCCTGAAGGCCAGTTAGGGGGGGATTTGGGGTGAGTGCTTATTTGTGCCCTGGGTACCCCTGGAACTATAGCGGGGTGACTGTTACCCCAATGTTTCTATATATCTGTAACCTTGTTATGGGCTAAGGGGGCCCAGCCTGAAGGCCAGTTAGGGGGGGATTTGGGGTGAGTGCTTATTTGTGCCCTGGGTACCCCTGGAACTATAGCAGGGTGACTGTTACCCCAATGTTTCTATATATCTGTAACCTTGTTATGGGCTAAGGGGGCCCAGCCTGAAGGCCAGTTAGGGGGGATTTGGGGTGAGTGCTTATTTGTGCCCTGGGTACCCCTGGAACTATAGCGGGGTGACTGTTACCCCAATGTTTCTATATATCTGTAACCTTGTTATGGGCTAAGGGGGCCCAGCCTGAAGGCCAGTTAGGGGGGGATTTGGGGTGAGTGCTTATTTGTGCCCTGGGTACCCCTGGAACTATAGCAGGGTGACTGTTACCCCAATGTTTCTATATATCTGTAACCTTGTTATGGGCTAAGGGGGCCCAGCCTGAAGGCCAGTTAGGGGGGATTTGGGGTGAGTGCTTATTTGTGCCCTGGGTACCCCTGGAACTATAGCGGGGTGACTGTTACCCCAATGTTTCTATATATCTGTAACCTTGTTATGGGCTAAGGGGGCCCAGCCTGAAGGCCAGTTAGGGGGGGATTTGGGGTGAGTGCTTATTTGTGCCCTGGGTACCCCTGGAACTATAGCGGGGTGACTGTTACCCCAATGTTTCTATATATCTGTAACCTTGTTATGGGCTAAGGGGGCCCAGCCTGAAGGCCAGTTAGGGGGGGATTTGGGGTGCTTATTTGTGCCCTGGGTACCCCTGGAACTATAGTGGGGTGACTGTTACCCCAATGTTTCTATATATCTGTAACCTTGTTATGGGCTAAGGGGGCCCAGCCTGAAGGCCAGTTAGGGGGGGATTTGGGGTGAGTGGGTATTTGTGCCCTGGGTACCCCTGGAACTATAGCGGGGTGACTGTTACCCCAATGTTTCTATATATCTGTAACCTTGTTATGGGCTAAGGGGGCCCAGCCTGAAGGCCAGTTAGGGGGGGATTTGGGGTGAGTGCTTATTTGTGCCCTGGGTACCCCTGGAACTATAGCGGGGTGACTGTTACCCCAATGTTCCTATATATCTGTAACCTTGTTATGGGCTAAGGGGGCCCAGCCTGAAGGCCAGTTAGGGGGGGATTTGGGGTGAGTGCTTATTTGTGCCCTGGGTACCCCTGGAACTATAGCAGGGTGACTATAGGTCGGATCTCCTATTACAATGCTTACTTCATTCAGATATATCATTTGCCCATTAGTGGAAGGCCATAGTAACGCTTGCCATAGGGAGTAGTGGGCCTAACCACACAGTAAATCATATTAATTTAAACACTCGAGCTGCGGCAATTAAGCAGATAAAATCCCATTCCTGATCAACAAGTATCCTATCCCATCTGAGATCCTGCAAGCAGATGGCGGCACGATTTTAATCAGGAAGATTGTAACATAAAACAATGGCCTTGTAAATCAGAGGGCTTGGAAAGACGATGTGGATGGACCTGGCAAGGGAGGCAAACAGGGGACAGATGTAAATAGAACACAGTGTAGTTCTCCTCAGCTCCCTGAGATTTCCTGGGGGTCACCCCTACTGTATTCTCTTTCTGGGGGGTCTAAACTTGCAGTTTATCAACAGTACAGTATGGGGGTACAGCTTATTGTGTGCCCAGAACATTCCTTCTCTGTATATTTGTATTTATACATATGGGTAGGAGGTGCCATAGTGTTTCCCTTAGACAGTACAGTATTGGGGTACAGCTTATTGTGTGCCCAGAACATTCCTTCTCTGTATATTTGTATTTATACATATGGGAGGGAGGTGCCATAGTGTTTCCCTTAGACAGTACAGTATGGGGGTACAGCTTATTGTGTGCCCAGAACATTCCTTCTCTGTATATTTGTATTTATACATATGGGTAGGAGGTGCCATAGTGTTTCCCTTAGACAGTACAGTATGGGGGTACAGCTTATTGTGTGCCCAGAGCATTCCTTCTCTGTATATTTGTATTTATACATATGGGAGGGGGTGCCATAGTGTTTCCCTTAGACAGTACAGTATGGGGGTACAGCTTATTGTGTGCCCAGAACATTCCATCTCTGTATATTTGTATTTATACATATGGGTAGGAGGTGCCATAGTGTTTCCCTTAGACAGTACAGTATGGGGGTACAGCTTATTGTGTGCCCAGAGCATTCCTTCTCTGTATATTTGTATTTATACATATGGGAGGGGGTGCCATAGTGTTTCCCTTAGACAGTACAGTATGGGGGTACAGCTTATTGTGTGCCCAGAGCATTCCTTCTCTGTATATTTGTATTTATACATATGGGAGGGGGTGCCATAGTGTTTCCCTTAGACAGTACAGTATGGGGGTACAGCTTATTGTGTGCCCAGAACATTCCTTCTCTGTATATTTGTATTTATACATATGGGTAGGGGGTGCCATAGTGTTTCCCTTAGACAGTACAGTATGGGGGTACAGCTTATTGTGTGCCCAGAACATTCCTTCTCTGTATATTTGTATTTATACATATGGGAGGGGGGTGCCATAGTGTTTCCCTTAGACAGTACAGTATGGGGGTACAGCTTATTGTGTGCCCAGAACATTCCTTCTCTGTATATTTGTATTTATACATATGGGAGGGAGGTGCCATATTGCTGTACCTATAATTCTCATTAGTATCGAGCTTGTCTTTAAGAAAACAAATGGAAACGGGAGCCAAGCTGATGAATCATCAGGACATCAAAAAGCCGCTGCAGCCCACACTGGTAATGAAAGCGCTACCTTTGTGATCAGTAAATATCTCTCGGTCACCGTTGGTTCGGATTTAAAGCACTGACACTCACACTTGGGGAGATCAATATCCCGGAAGATCAATTCTGGCGCTGGAACACATATCCTTCCTGACAACCGTGGCAAATGAGACGATTTGATCAAAAGCCCTTTGGGGAGCTCGGAAGCGATCATGGGACTTGCTCAGAGCAATCAATGGCAAATTAAGAGTTGGGTCGGATGTTCCTAACGAGAGGCCGGTCCCATTTGCCAAACACTTCTCTCCATATGTCAAAGGGTTTGGCCAAAGAACAGGAGCGTCTATGGTAACGGCCATTGTTGTTGGGATCTTCAGGATATTATATTATATTTGGGCAGGGCTCCCTTCCCCTCCTGTATCGGTTACTGATTGCTTTATATGTTACTCCTTGTAGAGTGTAAGCTCTTTTGGGCAGGGCTCCCTTCCCCTCCTGTATCGGTTACTGATTGCTTTATATGTTACTCCTTGTAGAGTGTAAGCTCTTTTGGGCAGGGCTCCCTTCCCCTCTTGTATTGGTTACTGATTGCTTTATATGTTACTCCTTGTAGAGTGTAAGCTCTTTTGGGTAGGGCTCTCTTCCCCTCCTGTATCGGTTACTGATTGCTTTATATGTTACTCCTTGTAGAGTGTAAGCTCTTTTGGGCAGGGCTCCCTTCCCCTCCTGTATCGGTTACTGATTGCTTTATATGTTACTCCTTGTAGAGTGTAAGCTCTTTTGGGCAGGGCTCTCTTCCCCTCCTGTATCGGTTACTGATTGCTTTATATGTTACTCCTTGTAGAGTGTAAGCTCTTTTGGGCAGGGCTCCCTTCCCCTCCTGTATCGGTTACTGATTGCTTTATATGTTACTCCTTGTAGAGTGTAAGCTCTTTTGGGCAGGGCTCCCTTCCCCTCCTGTATCGGTTACTGATTGCTTTATATGTTACTCCTTGTAGAGTGTAAGCTCTTTTGGGCAGGGCTCCCTTCCCCTCCTGTATCGGTTACTGATTGCTTTATATGTTACTCCTTGTAGAGTGTAAGCTCTTTTGGGCAGGGCTCTCTTCCCCTCCTGTATCGGTTACTGATTGCTTTATATGTTACTCCTTGTAGAGTGTAAGCTCTTTTGGGCAGGGCTCCCTTCCCCTCCTGTATCGGTTACTGATTGCTTTATATGTTACTCCTTGTAGAGTGTAAGCTCTTTTGGGCAGGGCTCTCTTCCCCTCCTGTATCGGTTATTGGTTGCTTTATATGTTACTCCTTGTAGAGTGTAAGCTCTTTTGGGCAGGGCTCCCTTCCCCTCCTGTATCGGTTATTGATTGCTTTATATGTTACTCCTTGTAGAGTGTAAGCTCTTTTGGGCAGGGCTCTCTTCCCCTCCTGTATCGGTTACTGATTGCTTTATATGTTACTCCTTGTAGAGTGTAAGCTCTTTTGGGCAGGGCTCTCTTCCCCTCTTGTATCGGTTACTGATTGCTTTATATGTTACTCCTCGTAGAGTGTAAGCTCTTTTGGGCAGGGCTCCCTTCCCCTCCTGTATCGGTTACTGATTGCTTTATATGTTACTCCTTGTAGAGTGTAAGCTCTTTTGGGCAGGGCTCCCTTCCCCTCCTCTATCGGTTACTGATTGCTTTATATGTTACTCCTTGTAGAGTGTAAGCTCTTTTGGGCAGGGCTCCCTTCCCCTCCTGTATCGGTTACTGATTGCTTTATATGTTACTCCTTGTAGAGTGTAAGCTCTTTTGGGCAGGGCTCCCTTCCCCTCCTGTATCGGTTACTGATTGCTTTATATGTTACTCCTTGTAGAGTGTAAGCTCTTTTGGGCAGGGCTCCCTTCCCCTCCTGTATCGGTTATTGGTTGCTTTATTTGTTACTCCTTGTAGAGTGTAAGCTCTTTTGGGCAGGGCTCCCTTCCCCTCCTGTATCGGTTACTGATTGCTTTATATGTTACTCCTTGTAGAGTGTAAGCTCTTTTGGGCAGGGCTCCCTTCCCCTCCTGTATCGGTTACTGATTGCTTTATATGTTACTCCTTGTAGAGTGTAAGCTCTTTGGGCAGGGCTCCCTTCCCCTCCTGTATCGGTTACTGATTGCTTTATATGTTACTCCTTGTAGAGTGTAAGCTCTTTTGGGCAGGGCTCCCTTCCCCTCCTGTATCGGTTACTGATTGCTTTATATGTTACTCCTTGTAGAGTGTAAGCTCTTTGGGCAGGGCTCCCTTCCCCTCCTGTATCGGTTACTGATTGCTTTATATGTTACTCCTTGTAGAGTGTAAGCTCTTTTGGGCAGGGCTCTCTTCCCCTCTTGTATCGGTTACTGATTGCTTTATATGTTACTCCTTGTAGAGTGTAAGCTCTTTTGGGCAGGGCTTCCTTCCCCTCTTGTATCGGTTATTGGTTGCTTTATATGTTACTCCTTGTAGAGTGTAAGCTCTTTTGGGCAGGGCTCTCTTCACCTCTTGTATCGGTTATTGGTTTCTTTATATGTTACTCCTTGTAGAGTGTAAGCTCTTTTGGGCAGGGCTCCCTTCCCCTCCTGTATCGGTTACTGATTGCTTTATATGTTACTCCTTGTAGAGTGTAAGCTCTTTTGGGCAGGGCTCCCTTCCCCTCCTCTATCGGTTACTGATTGCTTTATATGTTACTCCTTGTAGAGTGTAAGCTCTTTTGGGCAGGGCTCCCTTCCCCTCCTGTATCGGTTACTGATTGCTTTATATGTTACTCCTTGTAGAGTGTAAGCTCTTTTGGGCAGGGCTCCCTTCCCCTCCTGTATCGGTTACTGATTGCTTTATATGTTACTCCTTGTAGAGTGTAAGCTCTTTTGGGCAGGGCTCCCTTCCCCTCCTGTATCGGTTACTGATTGCTTTATATGTTACTCCTTGTAGAGTGTAAGCTCTTTTGGGCAGGGCTCCCTTCCCCTCCTGTATCGGTTATTGGTTGATTTATATGTTACTCTGTATGCCCAATGTATGAAACTTTATCTTCGACCAGACCCTATCCTTCTGTATTCAAATCAATGCCAATCCTGATAGCCGGCCTCCTAGATACTCACCTCTTTTGCCTGCAATCAGTCTTAAATCCAGGTCTCTCCTAAGAAGGAACTTGCCTGGACTGCCAGTTAAGCAATGGATGGCATACCCAATCCTACTATGAACATCTAAAGCCCTTCCTTCTTCTGCTGCTCCCTATATCACTTGTTTCCTTGTATGTCTTCTCCATTCTTCTTCCATCCTGCTGCTCCTTCCCGCCATAGTTCAGGTAACAATATGTTTCTTCCAGGTTTTCTAGGAGTTTTAACATTAGACTGTGTTCTTACATGGGACTTGGAGCTTTCTGGACCTGCCAAGGTCACTATTTTGGATTTTGCTCCTTCAGACCCCCGGGAGCAACAAATTCCTATGGATGTAAATAGTTTTGATTTTCCATCGTCCTCTTCCGGAAATCCATGGCAAAGGCATAGACTCTTCCTAGGACTGAGACTGCTTTGGTCCACTTTTCAGGTTCTTCATCGGGACATTTGGCCAGTGGACTGGGGGTTGAATTTTGGTTGAGATCATTGACCGGCATGTCGGTCTGAGTTATGTTAATACTTTCTTGTGAATTTTTTAATGAAAAAACATAAAAGCCCTCATGGATTCCATCCCACCTATTGTACAGCGCTGCAGGGTATGTTGGCGCTCTATAAATAAATGTTAATAATAATAATCCCTAATTTTTTAACTTCCATGTATATGCAGGGTCGGACTGGGGGGTGAAGGCCCCACTGGGGCTCCAACCCCAGGGGCCCTGCAGGTGCCCCCGCCAGCCACGTCCCCTAACCTGCCCCCCTGCACCTGCCCACCCCGCAGGGCCCCCCCTAACCTGCCCCCCCCCGCAGGGGCCCCCCTAACCTCCCCCGAGCGCAAAGATTTAACGCATCTGGGGAGGAGTGGTCGGGCAGGGGGGTCTGGGCCACCGGGATTTTTCCCAGTCCCAGTCCGACCCTGTGTATATGTTGGCCAGGTATGTGGATTTGGCCAAATCGGAATTCTGCTGAAAAAAGGCCAAATCCTGAACCAAATCCTGGATTTGGTGCATCCCTAACGTTCATACATCCTATATAAGGTGGGGCTTAACTAAAAGACCCCCTGGAGAAGGAAAGGGATCTATTTCTATGTCCTACTGGACCCCTCCATCCTTCTGGCGCCCCTAGGACCTTAGTTACCAGTTTCACTGTGCACATTCTTTGGTTGGGCTCGTGAAAAAGGCAAAGCAAACCCCAACGGCCGGCATTCAATAGATCACACCGAGTTACTTAATTATCTCCAACGAGCTATTTCTTTTTTTTTTTTTAGAGAAGCTAAAAACGCCCGGTGGGAATCGGCGACTCTGGCACACAAGCCTCTCTCTTTTCCGCGGCTATAAAACAACATCCGAGATGAAATTTCTCTGAGCCTCTTCGCGTTGAAATAAAGTCAAAGGTTTAATCAACTCGCAGCAAGACTGGCGGTCGGCCGCCGTCACAATAATTCCGCAAAAATGAGCTCTGGGCCCGAGATTCTCTCTTCTGTAGGAAAGCCTTAATTTCTTTTTGCTTCTCTCTGCCCTGCTTTTTTGTCGGTAATGCCCAGCGGGGCAAGACGCGCTGACTCGCGGTGGCAATGATGCTCATCTCATAGACAGGTTTTCCAGTCAAAGATATATAATGTAACGCGGCCGCGAGAAACCCGTTAGTAATTATACCACGAATGTCTCAATATAGAACAAGGAGACCACCGGGAGCCGGTCACGTGGCCGTGAACATTTGCTGTCATTCCAAAGGCCACTTTTAAAAAGTTTAACTCCTCATTCCCCTCGATCCTATGTTTGTATTGGCTAGGTCTTTATAATATTGGCTCGAAGAGGTTTTACTTTCCCTTTTATACTGTTGACAGTTCCATTCTGCTGCAAGTTGTCTATTCTGTTGGTCTCCATAACGAAGCTGCATCCTGGTTTTCTTCCTAAGCTTCTAACCACTTCTTCTCTTTTGCTAACAAACCCTCTCCCCCCAGTTCAGCTTGGTGTAGGGGAGCTCCGGGGTTTAGTCCTTGGTCTTCTGGTGTTCTCTTTGCTCTTTCTTTAGGAGAACTTATCTCTTAATTTAGTCATTAACCACTTATGTTATGACCCAGGTCTCTAACTGACTTGAACTATCTCCTCCTGGATGAACCAACTCCACCTCAAGCAGAACCTAGCTAAAACAGATCTTGTGGTCTTCCCATCCAAACCTATCTTCTGCTTTTACCGTTATTTTTGGTGGACTTTATCTTCGACCAGACCCTATCCTTCTGTATTCAAATCAATGCCACGCCAAATCCAGACATTTTGACCCTCCCAATATTGTCCTTTGCTTTTTCTTGCAACTGCTAAAACACTAATCCATGCCCTTATTCTACCCTGCTTAGACAAGTGCAGACTCCCGATAGCTGGCCTCCTAGATACTCATCTCTTTTGCCTGCAATCAGTCTTAAATCTTGGTCTTTCCTAAGAAGGAACTTGCCTGGACTGCCTGTTAAGCAATGGAGGGCATACCCAATCCTACTATGAACATCCAAAGCCCATCCTTCTTCTGCTCCTCCCTTGTTTCCTTGTTAGTCTCTGACCATCTTCTTCACTCTTCATAGAAGCCACCTCAAGCAGAACCGAGCTAAAACAGATCTTGTGGTCTTCCCATACAAACTTATCTTCTGCTTTTACCATTATTTTTGGTGGACTTTATCTTTGACCAGACCCTATCCTTCTCAAATCAAATTAATACCACTTCCAAAACCAGGCATTTTGCCCATCACTATATCACCCCTTACTTTCTCTTGCAACTGCTAAAACACTAATCCATGCCCTTATTCTACCCTGCTTAGACAAGTGCAGCCTCCTGATAGCCGGCCTCCTAGATACTCACCTCTTTTGCCTGCAATCAGTCTTAAATCTTGGTCTCTCCTAAGAAGGAACTTGCCTGGACTGCCTGTTAAGCAATGGAGAGCATACCCGATCCTACTATGAACATCCAAAGCCCTTCCTTCTTCTTCTTCTCCCATGTTTCCTTTTTGGTCTCTGACCATCTTCTTCACTCTTCGTAGAGGCAGCATCCTCACCACTCACATCTCTTATCTGAGACCTTTCCATTCTTCTGCTTCTTCCATCTTGGCTTCCATCCCTGAATTCTTCTGTCTCAACCCCTTCAAAAAGTATCTCACACCCTACCATCTTTACTTCTTCACCATTGATTTTATATTCAGAAACAAATTGACCTTTGTTGACTCCTACTGTTCAACCCGTTAAGAGCCGGCCAATTTACACTTGGAATGACTTTGAGAGGAGACAGCAGGCTGGGTCAGCTTCTCAGCAGGCATACGGGACGCCATATCATCGGGCAGAGAGCAATATAAGTGCCAACGTTCATTTTAATAGTTCTTTGAGCCTCCTCCTGCTTCTCTTTATATTAAGGTTGATTTTTTAAAGGTCATACAAGACAAAACACAGGTAATTTTCCGTTCTGCAGCTTCCCAAACTCATTTATTTTTCGCAGCCGACTTTCAGCAGATGCATTGCTTCTTATGCCTCGTCCAATTATTTAAGGAAAATTGGTCTCGCGGTTCAGGGGGGGGAGGATTTAGGGCCCGGAGGTTGCGCTCACCGGGCATATTTCATTAAATGACTTTCAACAATTGTCAGCAGATGTTTATATCCAGGGTAACCTTGCTTTCTTCTGGAAGAGCTCTGAGGAGCACAAAGACGCTCCCTGCACCTTGTAAAGGATTAGGGTTGCCACCTTTTTGTTGGACCCTTAAGGTGCCCATACACGTTAAGATCCGCTCGCTTGGTGAGGTCGCCAAGCGAGCGGATCTTCTCCCGATACCCCCACCTACGGGTGGGCGATATTAGGATAATTCAGGCTAATTCGATCGTTTGGCCCTGGGGCAATGGGCTCAGTCGGTTTGGGGGCCGCATCAACGAGCCGATGCGGTCCCCGATCCAACTAAATCTTTTAACCTGCCCAATCGATATTTGGCCAACTTCAGGCCAGATATCGGTCGGGCAGACCCCTCGTTCCTGCCCCTACACGGGCCGAATCGGTCTAAGGGACCGATATCGGCAGCGGCAATTGGCCCGTGTATGGCCACCTGTACAGGCTGATTATGTGGAAGTGGGGGCGAGACCGAGAAGGGCAGGTCTATGATCCAAATGGGGCGGGTCTATGATGCAAATGGGGTGGAGTTATGATACTACAATTGGTCTGTGTATGGCCACCTTTACAGGCTGATTATGATGAAGTGGGGGCGGGACCAAGAAGGGCAAGTCTATGATCCAAATGGGCGGGTCTATGATGCAAATGGGGCGGAGTTATGATGCCAATGGGGTGGGGCTGGCAGCTAAAGTGGAGGTAGAATCGTCAGGGAGGCAAAATTGGGGCAGAGAGAAGTGCTAGCCCTGTGTGCCACTGGGCATAGGGGGCAAATAGAGCACCCTGTTGTGGCCCGCAATTAGGTAGGGGTAGGGTGCACGTAGTGGGGTGCCTAGGTGCCTCCCCTATCCATGCCAATGGTGGACAGAACTGTACTGGGTTTACTATCCAACCCAAGACACATAGGGCAGTTTGCCCTGCAATAGGGGCAGATGTGTATGACAAAGGCCATTGTATGAGCCTTAGCCCTCCAGTACTTGTACCTACCCCTTAGTAAACCTTTAGTCCTGTGGTCTTTATTGACATTTTCTCACCAATCAATCACGTCGAGAGCCCGAGACCGAGGGAACAATTAGCTAAACGGTGGCAAATTTCCCCCATTGCTTTGCAATTCCCAATGGCATTGTTGGGTTGGGCCGGAGGGGCCGTCCGTATCTTCCCCAGCATAATAGTGAGCAAATGCATCGCACAATGGACGTTTATTGCAGCCGTGACCCCTTCTACAAATATTCCGCCACCTAAGCAAATACATATTGATGTTTGGAAATGAACGGCCCCACCCTATAGGGTTTGTGTGTGAGGGCTGCTGGGAAAATTGATTGGTGAAACTGAGCGGAAACCTTTAAGTTCATTGTTCCCTGTTGCAGCGGAGTTTATGCGCTTCCGGTTATACTTATATAGGGAAATGGAGCGGAAGGGAAGGAAATGATCTGTATGTTATAACTTAACCAAATAACCAGTTCCTTAGGTGCCATAGTGTTTCCCTTAGACAGTACAGTATGGGGGTACAGCTTATTGTGTGCCCAGAGCATTCCTTCTCTTTATATTTGTATTTATACATATGGGTAGGGGGTGCCATAGTGTTTCCCTTAGACAGTACAGTATGAGGGTACAGCTTATTGTGTGCCCAGAGCATTCCTTCTCTGTATATTTGTATTTATACATATGGGTAGGAGGTGCCATAGTGTTTCCCTTAGACAGTACAGTATGGGGGTACAGCTTATTGTGTGCCCAGAACATTCCTTCTCTGTATATTTGTATTTATACATATGGGAGGGAGGTGCCATAGTGTTTCCCTTAGACAGTACAGTATGGGGGTACAGCTTATTGTGTGCCCAGAACATTCCTTCTCTGTATATTTGTATTTATACATATGGGAGGGAGGTGCCATAGTGTTTCCCTTAGACAGTACAGTATGGGGGTACAGCTTATTGTGTGCCCAGAGCATTCCTTCTCTGTATATTTGTATTTATACATATGGGTAGGGGGTGCCATAGTGTTTCCCTTAGACAGTACAGTATGAGGGTACAGCTTATTGTGTGCCCAGAGCATTCCTTCTCTGTATATTTGTATTTATACATATGGGAGGGAGGTGCCATAGTGTTTCCCTTAGACAGTACAGTATGAGGGTACAGCTTATTGTGTGCCCAGAACATTCCTTCTCTGTATATTTGTATTTATACATATGGGTAGGAGGTGCCATAGTGTTTCCCTTAGACAGTACAGTATGGGGGTACAGCTTATTGTGTGCCCAGAACATTCCTTCTCTGTATATTTGTATTTATACATATGGGAGGGAGGTGCCATAGTGTTTCCCTTAGACAGTACAGTATGGGGGTACAGCTTATTGTGTGCCCAGAACATTCCTTCTCTGTATATTTGTATTTATACATATGGGAGGGAGGTGCCATAGTGTTTCCCTTAGACAGTACAGTATGGGGGTACAGCTTATTGTGTGCCCAGAACATTCCTTCTCTGTATATTTATATTTATACATATGGAAGGGAGGTGCCATAGTGTTTCCCTTAGACAGTACAGTATGGGGGTACAGCTTATTGTGTGCCCAGAACATTCCTTCTCTGTATATTTGTATTTATACATATGGGTAGGGGGTGCCATAGTGTTTCCCTTAGACAGTACAGTATGGGGGTACAGCTTATTGTGTGCCCAGAACATTCCTTCTCTGTATATTTGTATTTATACATATGGGTAGGGGGTGCCATAGTGTTTCCCTTAGACAGTACAGTATGGGGGTACAGCTTATTGTGTGCCCAGAACATTCCTTCTCTGTATATTTGTATTTATACATATGGGTAGGGGGTGCCATAGTGTTTCCCTTAGACAGTACAGTATTGGGGTACAGCTTATTGTGTGCCCAGAACATTCCTTCTCTGTATATTTGTATTTATACATATGGGTAGGAGGTGCCATAGTGTTTCTCTTAGACAGTACAGTATGGGGGTACAGATTAGTGTGTGCCCAGAACATTCCTTCTCTGTATATTTGTATTTATACATATGGGTAGGAGGTGCCATAGTGTTTCTCTTAGACAGTACAGTATGGGGGTACAGATTAGTGTGTGCCCAGAACATTCCTTCTCTGTATATTTGTATTTATACATATGGGTAGGGGGTGCCATAGTGTTTCCCTTAGACAGTACAGTATGAGGGTACAGCTTATTGTGTGCCCAGAGCATTCCTTCTCTGTATATTTGTATTTATACATATGGGAGGAGGTGCCATAGTGTTTCCCTTAGACAGTACAGTATGAGGGTACAGCTTATTGTGTGCCCAGAGCATTCCTTCTCTGTATATTTGTATTTATACATATGGGTAGGGGGTGCCATAGTGTTTCCCTTAGACAGTACAGTATGGGGGTACAGCTTATTGTGTGCCCAGAACATTCCTTCTCTGTATATTTGTATTTATACATATGGGTAGGGATTTTATTGAAGAATAAAAACATTACAAAAGCAAAAATAACTTCATATTACAATAACATCAAACAACACGAAAAACTTTAAAATCAAAAAGAAACTGTTACATTTTGCCAAAAAGTTTCATTTGCATTTGATTTCCTCATTTCACTTGTTTTAATAAGAAAAATCTCTCTTAAAATCACATTAACAACCCGTTCAATAGAGTCACTTATTTGCCCCAGAGTCATTTTACAGCGCATCTGCCAGAGGTGGTACCGTAACACAGAGATGACTATATACAAGGATTCCCTCTTAACATTTTGCACTCCCCTCTCACCTACAATCCCATAAGAAAACTCAGAAAAATTAAGATTTTCAAGAACTTTCAAGTTTAAAGAAACAGCTAGAGATTTTCTCAGATTTCGAGACACGGGGCAATCAACTAAAAAGTGTTCTTGTGATTCCTCCTTTTTACATCCCCATGGGCAGTGTCTATCAACTATATTGAGATATTTTAAATTTCCTCTCACAAAAAGCCTCCCTTGAAGGGCCAACCAGGCATTATCCCAAAATTTCTTGGGCATTCTCTTACTATTTAAATAGCGCAGGCTCTCCTCAAGCACAGACGTCCTACAGTCCCTGGGAGCCAAAGGAACACTAAAATAAGTTCCCAAGATCCTTAAATAAATGGCTCTTCTTGGCGCAGTATTTAGCTCCGTGGCGCTGACTCCCCATTTCCTTATGATTTTTAAAGCCTGAACAAGATGTGGTGGGATGCCCCTGCCTTTAGCCCTAACCTCTTTTATTCTGTCTCCTGTTAGCCAGTCCTTAATGAAGGGTGATGCCCAGTCCCGAACACTAGCCTCCCACAAAAAATTCCCTTCTGAGCCAAACACCCAAAATTAAACTTCAAAAACATGACAGAGAAGAAAGCAACAGGGCTTATCATTCCCAAGCCTCCATTCTTTTCCTGTAGGAATGTGATTCCCCTTTTCACCGGGTTCAGCCTACTCCCCCACAACAGCTGGAAGAATAGGCTTTGGACTCTAGCGTAAAAAGCTTCTGGCAAAAGAAATACATAAGATACAAACAAAAAGAGAGGGACCAAGTAAGACTTGACAATGTTGACCCTTTCCCTATAGGTCAGCCTCCGCCTTTTCCACCGCTGAACCTTTGCCGTAGCCACATCCAATTTCTCTTCCCAATTTGCCTTAGCATCATCTCCCCTCCCGAATTTAACTCCCAAAATCTTAACCTGTGATGAGGCTGCTGGGAAAGACTCAAGTTTAAAAGTTGGCTTCCCTTCTAGGACCCAAAAAGCTTCAGATTTCTCCCGGTTGACCAGAGACCCTGAAGCCTCTGAGTAGCTTCTGATGCAAGTTTTTACCACAGACTCTTCTTCAGCTCTGGATAAAACAACAGTTACATCATCTGCATAGGCGACAAACTGAAAGGGCTGGGCCTGCGGAAACAAGACCCTCCAAACCAATACTCTGCAAACTCCTTAAAAAAGGATCCAATGCAAAAGCATACAAAAGAGGGCTTAGAGGGCACCCCTGTCTCACACCTGCCCCCACCTCAAAGTCATCACCGCGCCAACCATTGATTAAAGGGAAGCTCTTTGCCCCTTTGTACAAAACTTGTAGCCAGCTAATAAATTCTCCCGGGATGTGGTACGTATGCAAAGCAGCCCATAGGTATTTGTGGTCAACTTTATCAAATGCCTTTGCCTGGTCAAGAGACAAGAAATATTTCCCTAAACCTTGGGCTTTACATCTTTCAAGAGCTTCTCTTATCGCAAGAACTGCTCCAAAGATGTTTCGCCCCTCCACAGTGCAAAACTGAAAGGAAGAAAGCAGGACATTTGTGAATTTACTTAATCTTAAGAAAAGAATCCTTGCAAGAAGCTTTCTGTCAACGTTAAGAAGGGCAATTGGCCTCCAGTTCTCAACGTGCTTAGAGTCCTTCCCCTTCGATAGCAGGATCAGTGAGGAAAGTGCCATTGAGGGGGGAAGATTGCCATCCTTCAGGCTCTCATTAAACACCTCTACTAGAACTGGTACAAGCCTCTTTTTAAATTTCTGATAAAATTCTGCTGTTAACCCATCGGGCCCTGGGGCCTTCTTCCTCTTTTGCTGATCAATTGCATGCACCACTTCTTCCTCTGTTATTGCTGCTATCAAAGGGGAATAATCCAAATTCACAGTGTCCGGGACTGTGGTTGCATCCAGGAAAGCTCTCATTTTGTCTCTATTCAAAGCTCTTTCCCTGAATAGATCGGCATAGTACGATTTTACCACTTGCAGGATTCCCTCCCTTGAGACTTGAAAATTTCCCTGGGAGTCATAAAGCCCTTCTACTAATTTTCGTTTAACTGTCTCTTTGCAATTTTGAAAAGGGTCTGGAGAGTTTGACACCCCATAATCCCTTTCCAACAACAAAGACTTATACCTACTGTACTGCTGTTGTCTTAACAGATACTTTAACCGGGATATTTTTCCCCCCACCTCCCCATGCGAAATGCAAGACTCAAGCTCTTTTCTCATGGACTGACAATTTCTGTCTCTCTCTCTACCTTTTTTTAAAGAGACAGACTTAAAAAAACCTCGAAAAGCATTTTTAACTGCATCCCACCACAAGGCAATGGAATCAAAAAAATCTATTTTTGATAACTGCACCATTAGTAAACCTTCAAAAGCCTCTTCTATGCCCTCCTCTTCCAAAATACCCACTCCAAGTCTCCATAAACCTTTCCCAAACACAGGCCCTTTCCCTACCCCGTAAGAGAGAGATAAGCCCAAATGATCGGAAAACTCCACCCCTACTTCTTTAACATTAGAAAATACCTCTTCCTTTTTAACAAACACCATGTCAAGCCTACTGCTCCTACCCCCACAATAATATGTGTGCTTACTCTTCCTACCCCCTACAGTTGCTACATCCACAAGGCCTGCTTCCTCAGTTACATTTTTTAAAAATAACCCTTCGTATTTATTAAATCTCCCTGTGCGGTCAGTAGCCCTAAGTACTTGATTAAAGTCTCCTGCTAGGATAACGGGCATAGAGGTATAGAGAAAAGGTTTTATCTGGGACAACAACTCCCTCCTTTCTGATATTACCTGAGGCCCATAAATATTAATCAGCCTTACCAACCTGCCTCTAACCAGAATGTCCATTAACATACACCTTCCTATCTCTATCTCCACTAGTTTCTTTACTTCTAGCTCTTTGATGCCTTTAAAAAGGATTCCAATACCACATGCTGGCTCTGCCCCAATGGACCAGAAAGATGGCCCATACCACCAGTCTCTCCTTGCCTCATTTATTTCATTTACAGAGGTTAATCTAGTCTCTTGTACAAAAATGACTTCTGCCTCTGATTTGCCTAAAAAATCAAAAGCTAAAAACCTTGACTTCCTATTTTTAATACTGCACACATTTATTGTTAAAAAAGTTAAAAAAAAGTCCATCTCAAGTCTTTTGATTTTTACATTTGCCATTAACTTTTTCCTCACCGGTTCTTTTGACCTGGAAACTTGGGGCTCCTGCTACTTCCTCTGGTCCCTCCACAATGTCATCCCCCCCCAGAGACCCCCACTCATCCTCTTGGTTTTGGTCTTTCTTTTTATTTTTCCTCCCTCTTGAAACCTCTTCACTGAAAACACTTTTCCTTTTTTCCTTCCTTTCCTCCTCCTCCTCCCTTTCCTTTCCCAGTCTCACCGAAACCTCCTCTTCCTCCTCCCTTTCCTCTCCCAGTCTCACCGAAACCTCCTCTTCCTCCTCCCTTTCCTTTCCCAGTCTCACCGAAACCTCCTCTTCCTCCTCCCTTTCCTTTCCCAGTCTCACCGAAACCTCCTCTTCCTCCTCCCTTTCCTTTCCCAGTCTCACCGAAACCTCCTCTTCCTCCTCCATAATTGCAGCCCAGGATTTCCCTAACAAATCAAATCTGTTTTCTGTTTGTACCACCATCTTTTTGGGCACAGCCTTTCTCTTATTTACTTTCTTTGAGTTTCCACCAACCACCCGCCAATCCTGTTTCTTCGCCCCTTGCTCCTCCCTCTCAGTGAGCTCCACCCCTTCCCCAGAAATACTTCCTCCGTTCCCCAAATCTGTTCCTCCCTCAGTCCCCCTTTGCGCTGCTCCCTGAGTCTCCGGTCCCTCCTCGCCCCCCATACCCTCCCTCAGTTCCGCCAGCAGGTTTGGGCACTGTTTCTGGACGTTATGCCAGGCGTCGGGGCAATCCCGGTATGCGTGGCCCAGTTTCAGGCAAAGATTGCACCTAATGGTGACACAGTCCTTGCTTGGGTGTCCCACCTCCCCACAAAAGGCACATTTCTGTACGGTACATTTGCCGGCCAGATGCCTATTGGAGCCGCATTTAAAGCAGACCCGGGGCTGGCCCACATAGAAACACACCCCCCTGTCCTTCCCTAGAAACAGAGAGTTGGGGAGATGTTTCTGCACATGGAGATGAGAGTGCAGTCTCACCTGGACCTTCCACCCCCCTATCCAAAAATCCTCTTCATCATAGATTCTCTGTAAAGGGGAGAGTACCTGGCACTGCCGCTTTAGCCAAAACATCACATCCTCCTCATTTATGGACTCGCTTTTAAAAATAATTGTCACATTTTTAACCTCCGGCTTTGAAACCGGAATAACCTCAAATCCGTTCCACACGTCCGAGCCCCTCTCTCTCTCATACCCCTTCCAAAATTCCTCCAGCCCCTGGGGCAACTTAAAGCTCAAGTCAAACTCCGTATCAGTGACAGTGACTAGGGCATAAACATCATCTGGGGTGAAACCCAGGGTCTCCTTGATCAGCCTCCTGGCTACGTATCTCCTGCCCGGGAACCCCTCTCTCCCCTGCACCCACTTAATCTTCACTACGTTCCTCCTCTTGCCCGGCTCTGCCACCTCAGTCTGGGGCAACAAAGCCCTCTCTGCCCCCCGCACAATCCTGTCTGCTGCCCCATCCCTGGTATCACTATTAGTAACAGCATCACTGTAAGATACATTGCCCCCTGTTCCACCAGCCCCCCCATGTACCCCCCTCCCGAGAAATCTGTCTCCTTTATTTCCCCCTCCATTCACCCCATTCCCACTCAGAGAGAGAGTCTCTGTATGTTGGTGCAGGTCACATGGGGCAGTCTCTGTGACAGTCTGTGAAACTACAGCCTGCTGAGCATCCTGGGAAAAAGGAAAAGTCATTGCTGGTTTGGGCTTATGTGGCTGCTCCATTTGCTGGAAGCTCTCTCTATTCTCACACAGTTCTTGCCCGGGCCCGATTGCCCCCATGGTGCTGCCCATCTCCTGCTCGGTCTCCTCTAGTTCTTTATTAATAAAAGCCAATTCCCTTATTATCTCAGATCTCCTTCCCCCGTTACACAGTCCCAGATCAGCAGCCAAAAGCTCAATCCGTAGCTTTAAATCTCCCTCCTTTCTCTCCAACACAGACATTTTGTGCATAAAGTCAGTGATTCCCTCAGGCTGCGGCCTCTCTCCCCCTTCCCCCTCAGGCTGAGCCGCACACAGTCCCGGCTGCAATGCTCGGCCCTGACAGCCCAGTGAGTTAGTGGCAGGTACCTGTGGGCCGGCGGCCATGTTGGGCTCCTCACTCAGTGCACTTTCAGCAACTTCCATAGCGACAGGGTTCTCCCCCGCTGCTCCCAGCACCTCCATGCTGCCTCTCTCCTGCTCACCGGTCCCAGAGGTCATGGCGCCTGCTTCCTGTTCCTCCCGGGCCTCCGTCCCGCAGCTTCCCGCAGGCACGCCGGCCTGGATTCCCCGGGCAGACTCCCCCACACAGCCAGGTGAGCTAGTTTGAACTTTCCTAGGTGAGGCCTTACGTGCCGGTCGCTTCTTTCTTTCAATCAGAATAGCTTTCTGTGCAGCAGCGCTGTCTGTTATGGCCGCCGCTCCTGCAGCCCTCCTGCTAGAACCCAAGCGGGTCTCCACTCTCCTACCCGATGGGTCACTCATCTTTCCCCTCATTATTAAATTACAGGGAAAAGAAAAAGTACTGAGCAAAAACCTTTCCCAAATACCCCCCCAGACCCAAAAAAAAAAGGGCCTGGGAGTTGCAGCAGCACACACCACCTGCTCCTCACAGTATGGGGATACAGCTTATTGTGTGCCCAGAACATTCCTTCTCTGTATATTTGTATTTATACATATGGGAGGGAGGTGCCATAGTGTTTCCCTTAGACAGTACAGTATGGGGGTACAGCTTATTGTGTGCCCAGAACATTCCTTCTCTGTATATTTGTATTTATACATATGGGAGGGAGGTGCCATAGTGTTTCCCTTAGACAGTACAGTATGGGGGTACAGCTTATTGTGTGCCCAGAGCATTCCTTCTCTGTATATTTGTATTTATACATATGGGTAGGGGGTGCCATAGTGTTTCCCTTAGACAGTACAGTATGAGGGTACAGCTTATTGTGTGCCCAGAGCATTCCTTCTCTGTATATTTGTATTTATACATATGGGAGGGAGGTGCCATAGTGTTTTCCTTAGACAGTACAGTATGAGGGTACAGCTTATTGTGTGCCCAGAACATTCCTTCTCTGTATATTTGTATTTATACATATGGGTAGGAGGTGCCATAGTGTTTCCCTTAGACAGTACAGTATGGGGGTACAGCTTATTGTGTGCCCAGAACATTCCTTCTCTGTATATTTGTATTTATACATATGGGAGGGAGGTGCCATAGTGTTTCCCTTAGACAGTACAGTATGGGGGTACAGCTTATTGTGTGCCCAGAACATTCCTTCTCTGTATATTTGTATTTATACATATGGGAGGGAGGTGCCATAGTGTTTCCCTTAGACAGTACAGTATGGGGGTACAGCTTATTGTGTGCCCAGAACATTCCTTCTCTGTATATTTATATTTATACATATGGAAGGGAGGTGCCATAGTGTTTCCCTTAGACAGTACAGTATGGGGGTACAGCTTATTGTGTGCCCAGAACATTCCTTCTCTGTATATTTGTATTTATACATATGGGTAGGGGGTGCCATAGTGTTTCCCTTAGACAGTACAGTATGAGGGTACAGCTTATTGTGTGCCCAGAGCATTCCTTCTCTGTATATTTGTATTTATACATATGGGTAGGAGGTGCCATAGTGTTTCTCTTAGACAGTACAGTATGGGGGTACAGATTAGTGTGTGCCCAGAACATTCCTTCTCTGTATATTTGTATTTATACATATGGGTAGGGGGTGCCATAGTGTTTCCCTTAGACAGTACAGTATGAGGGTACAGCTTATTGTGTGCCCAGAACATTCCTTCTCTGTATATTTGTATTTATACATATGGGTAGGAGGTGCCATAGTGTTTCCCTTAGACAGTACAGTATGGGGGTACAGCTTATTGTGTGCCCAGAACATTCCTTCTCTGTATATTTGTATTTATACATATGGGAGGGAGGTGCCATAGTGTTTCCCTTAGACAGTACAGTATGGGGGTACAGCTTATTGTGTGCCCAGAACATTCCTTCTCTGTATATTTGTATTTATACATATGGGAGGGAGGTGCCATAGTGTTTCCCTTAGACAGTACAGTATGGGGGTACAGCTTATTGTGTGCCCAGAGCATTCCTTCTCTGTATATTTGTATTTATACATATGGGTAGGGGGTGCCATAGTGTTTCCCTTAGACAGTACAGTATGAGGGTACAGCTTATTGTGTGCCCAGAGCATTCCTTCTCTGTATATTTGTATTTATACATATGGGAGGGAGGTGCCATAGTGTTTCCCTTAGACAGTACAGTATGAGGGTACAGCTTATTGTGTGCCCAGAACATTCCTTCTCTGTATATTTGTATTTATACATATGGGTAGGAGGTGCCATAGTGTTTCCCTTAGACAGTACAGTATGGGGGTACAGCTTATTGTGTGCCCAGAACATTCCTTCTCTGTATATTTGTATTTATACATATGGGAGGGAGGTGCCATAGTGTTTCCCTTAGACAGTACAGTATGGGGGTACAGCTTATTGTGTGCCCAGAACATTCCTTCTCTGTATATTTGTATTTATACATATGGGAGGGAGGTGCCATAGTGTTTCCCTTAGACAGTACAGTATGGGGGTACAGCTTATTGTGTGCCCAGAACATTCCTTCTCTGTATATTTATATTTATACATATGGAAGGGAGGTGCCATAGTGTTTCCCTTAGACAGTACAGTATGGGGGTACAGCTTATTGTGTGCCCAGAACATTCCTTCTCTGTATATTTGTATTTATACATATGGGTAGGGGGTGCCATAGTGTTTCCCTTAGACAGTACAGTATGGGGGTACAGCTTATTGTGTGCCCAGAACATTCCTTCTCTGTATATTTGTATTTATACATATGGGTAGGGGGTGCCATAGTGTTTCCCTTAGACAGTACAGTATGGGGGTACAGCTTATTGTGTGCCCAGAACATTCCTTCTCTGTATATTTGTATTTATACATATGGGTAGGGGGTGCCATAGTGTTTCCCTTAGACAGTACAGTATTGGGGTACAGCTTATTGTGTGCCCAGAACATTCCTTCTCTGTATATTTGTATTTATACATATGGGTAGGAGGTGCCATAGTGTTTCTCTTAGACAGTACAGTATGGGGGTACAGATTAGTGTGTGCCCAGAACATTCCTTCTCTGTATATTTGTATTTATACATATGGGTAGGGGGTGCCATAGTGTTTCCCTTAGACAGGACAGTATGGGGGTACAGCTTATTGTGTGCCCAGAACATTCCTTCTCTGTATATTTGTATTTATACATATGGGTAGGAGGTGCCATAGTGTTTCTCTTAGACAGTACAGTATGGGGGTACAGCTTATTGTGTGCCCAGAACATTCCTTCTCTGTATATTTGTATTTATACATATGGGAGGGAGGTGCCATAGTGTTTCCCTTAGACAGTACAGTATGAGGGTACAGGTTATTGTGTGCCCAGAACATTCCTTCTCTGTATATTTGTATTTATACATATGGGAGGGAGGTGCCATAGTGTTTCCCTTAGACAGTACAGTATGGGGGTACAGCTTATTGTGTGCCCAGAACATTCCTTCTCTGTCTATTTGTATTTATACATATGGGAGGGAGGTGCCATAGTTTTTCCCTTAGACAGTACAGTATGAGGGTACAGGTTATTGTGTGCCCAGAACATTCCTTCTCTGTATATTTGTATTTATACATATGGGAAGGAGGTGCCATAGTGTTTCCCTTAGACAGTACAGTATGGGGGTACAGATTATTGTGTGCCCAGAACATTCCTTCTCTGTCTATTTGTATTTATACATATGGGAGGGAGGTGCCATAGTGTTTCCCTTAGACAGTACAGTATGAGGGTACAGGTTATTGTGTGCCCAGAACATTCCTTCTCTGTATATTTGTATTTATACATATGGGAAGGAGGTGCCATAGTGTTTCCCTTAGACAGTACAGTATGGGGGTACAGCTTATTGTGTGCCCAGAACATTCCTTCTCTGTATATTTGTATTTATACATATGGGTAGGGGGTGCCATAGTGTTTCCCTTAGACAGTACAGTATGGGGGTACAGCTTATTGTGTGCCCAGAACATTCCTTCTCTGTATATTTGTATTTATACATATGGGTAGGAGGTGCCATAGTGTTTCCCTTAGACAGTACATTATGGGGGTACAGATTAGTGTGTGCCCAGAACATTCCTTCTCTGTATATTTATATTTAATACATACAAAAAATATTGTTAAATAAATATATATGTTCACTTTAAGCTTTGCCCTATCTGCTCTTTCTGGTCTGTAGGTTTTACTGTCCTTTTAAACACAATAAAACACGGAGTTACTATTTTGGTGCTGATCCTTTTATTGCTTTCTGCACAAATCCTCTGGGGTCCTTGGTAAATAAGTCGATGCTTGTGGATTCTTAGAAATCTGCTCCTGGTTTCTATATGGCTTAAGGGTTACTAAGCTTAAAAGTCCAATAACCTACTTGTTTAAAGGAGAACTAAAGCTCAACAAAGTCTAAAAACACCACTGCCCTTCAGCAGGGCAGATCTGTGCCCCTGAAGATGCCCCCACAGTAGCTCCCCATCTTCTGCTGATTCAGTTTGCATGCTTGGGGGAGGTGGTTTGGAGGGCAACGGGGGCCACAGGGGTTGGGGACCACATCGGGGGTCCCTTGGTGGGGTCCCTGTGGTGGCCCCTTCACCCCCTGTCTGACCCTGAGCTTGCGCAATGGAATAACAGGCGTCAAAATTGGGACCCTACAGATTAACCCGTAACAGACAGGGTCGGACTGGGCCGCCGGGATACCGTGATAAAACCCGGTGGGCCCCAATAGCCCAGACCCGATCCCTGTTACTGCTCCCCCAGCCGCCGGTGTCCTCCCCTGACGCATTTCACTTGCACATTCAGGGAAGGATGTTGGGCGGGGGGATACGGGAGGAGCTGCGGGGTCCGTACTGGGGGTGCTGGGGTTGCGGCTGGCAGTCCCAGTCAGGGTCGGACTGGGGGGTGAAGGGCACACCGTGGTTTCCACCACAGGTGCCGCCCCACCCCGAAGGTGATCCCCTAAACCCTCTCACAGGGCTCCCCACCCGATGACCCGAACACGTAAATTTAGCACATCAGGGGGAAGAACAGTCGGGCAGGGGTAGCGCCGGCAAGGGTCGGGTCAGGTCCGACCCTGGTCTCAGTGGGCCCTGGATCCCCCAGTCCGACCCTGGTCCCAGTGGGCTCTGGACCCCCCAGTACAACCCTGGTCCCAGTGGGCTCTGGACCCCCCAGTACAACCCTGGTCCCAGTGGGCCCTGGACCCCCCAGTCCGACCCTGGTCCCATTGGGCTCTGGACCCCCCAGTCCGACCCTGGTCTCAGTGGGCCATGGATTCCCCAGTCTGACCCTGGTCCCAGTGGGCCCTGGACCCCCCAGTCTGACCCTGGTCCCAGAGGGCCCTGGACCCCCCTGTACAACCCTGGTCCCAGTGGGCCCTGGACCCCCCAGTCCGACCCTGGTTAAAGATATTCCTCATGAAAAATTAAATATATATTATTTAGTCGGCAGTTTAGTGGAAAGGCGGCAGTGCGGGTGTTTAGTGTCTCCTTTATTTGTTATTTAAGTGTTTCAATTAAAGTTATAAATCCAAACCTCGCCATTTTATTGCCCCATCTCCATCTCAGAAAATGGAATTTGCTAATCCAGTTATTGATTGATTTACCTGCCTGAGCATGGGTGCTGGCTGGGAGAAAAAAAAAAAACTCTGAATCTAATCTAATTAGAATCTAATAAACCGGCTTTGTTCACGTCGCGCTTTTGACATCTCGGAATCCGCCGCCCCTCACCGTTATTACAAAAAAGTGGAGAAAAAAAATGAAAATGCCAAGAGAAGGCCCACAGAGTCCGTCTGCAGTCACTAGATGTTTCTCAGAATTCCCACCGGCGCTCGCTGCTATAGACATCTCAAATATTGTGTCAATCTCTTGCCCTCCCCACGCGTTTCACTCATCTGGATTCTCTCTCCCAGTTTGGCCTCATTAACATGCAAAAGCAGTTTATCCTCTGCATCTTTTATCTCAGCAGAGACTCTTTATTGCAGATTTATTCCATGTGAGCGTAGAAATAAATACCTCAAATCACCACCTCTAGCATGTATTTATGGGAAGCTCTTCCATATTCATCTCTGTTGCGCGTCGGCTTCTTAACGAGAACATGCATTTGTGTTTAAAACCGCATCACGGCTCTTAGAAAGAAAGATGGGGAGTGCTAGAGAGTTTTATTGTACAGGAAGAGGCAACAGATATGGGCTTCAGCCCTAAAGGGATTTGGTAACTTCATTCATCAATCCAGAGGGGGCTTCCCACCAGAGAGCACTTCCCACCAAGAGAGAGGGCTACCTGCCGTATAAGAGCCGTTTGGGTGTAAGTGCTTCAGTGTTAGTGTTTAGCAATATGTTCCCAATAAATCATGGCCTGAAGCATTGGCTGTTCAAGACCCTTTGGAGGCCCCAGTTGGCTCATATCAAGGTTACAGACAATGGTGTACCAGCCATTCAACTATAGCTCCAAGACAAACTAGGGCAGCAAACCCTTACAGTTTAAGGTCCAGATTTGATGGCATATTTCTGAAAACTGTTCAGACCACCTATGCTAAAGTCGCCAGAGCTTCAGCTAATTATACCCAGATACATTAAACCACCAAAGGCAGCGGTCTTCAGACTCTTTTTGTATCTCAAGCCCCCTTTAAAGTTCAGCATTTGGTGAAGGCCCCACTTGGATCATAACAAGGTTACAGACAATGGTATAGCAGCAATTCAGTCATAGTTCCAAAAAATATACCTAAACCTTTTAGTTTAAGGTGCAGATTTGATGGCATTTTCCCTGAAGTTTGTTCAGGCCACCTATACTGAAGTTCTCCAGATCTTCTGCTGATTAGACCCAGATACACTAAACCACCAAATACAGTGGTCTTCAGACTTTTTTGTGTCTCAAGCCCCCTTTGAGGTTCAGCATTTGGTGAAGGCCCCTCTTGGATCATAACAGAATTACAGACAATATATATAGGACCCTTACAGTTTTAGGTCCAGGTTTGATGGCAATACCTATGAAGACTGTTCAGACTATCTTTACAGAATTCTCCATATCTTATGCAGAGACAGGAAACCACCAAAAGCAATTGTCTTTAGACCTTTTTGTCTCAAACCTGCTTTGAAGTTTATCATTTGGTGAAGGCCCCACTTTAACAAGGTTAAAGATCTAGGAAAACATCAGCCATTTGTTAGTATCTACAAGTTCATCTACAAGTTTCCTTACAGTTTCAGATCCAGGTTTAATGCCATTGAGACATCTACATGCACAGAATTCCCCTCATCTGCTGCTGATTAGATGCAGAGACAGTAAACCAACTAAGGCAGTGGTCTTTAGACTTTTTTTGTCTCAAGTCCCCTTTTGTGGTCCAACATTTGGTGAAGGCCCCATTGGGTATTTGCCATAGTTCCAATAATATCTAGGGCTGTGATCCCCAACCAGTGGCTCAGGGGCAACATGTTGCTCCCCAACCCCTTGGATGTTGCTCTCAGTGCCCCCAAACCAGGTAGTTATTTTTGAATTCCTGACTTGGGGGCAAGTTTTGGTTGAATAAAAACAAGATTTCCTACCAAATAAAGCCCCCTGTAAGCTGATAGTGTGCATAGAGGCCCCTAATAGCCAATCTTAGCCCTTATTTGGCTCCTCCATGAACTTTTATGGTGCTTGTGTTGCTCTCCAAGTCTTTTTACATTTGACTGTGGCTCACGAGTAAGAAAGGTTGGGGTCCCCTGATCTAGGGCATCAAGTAAGTAGTCATCGCCAAATCTCATCTTCATATACCTTCTATCTGGAATTTCAGGGATATCTAAATAATCCATATATAGCCTTAAGTGGCCTTTAGCCCTACAGTTTCAGCAGGGTGCCCTTGAAAACTGGATGTACATCAATCATCTTGTTTTTGTTGGGCATCCCATTACTCCATGATCCATGTCTACGTTCTCCAGCCGGCAGAAGATACCGGCTTACCATTTTGCCGATACAGAATTCATGCATCATAGATGTGCGCTCTAATGTTTGCAGTGAGGCGTCCTATCAACATTTGTCTTCCTTAGAAACATTGATTGCGTGCATCAGCTGTGATTTCTCAGATGGGAGATAGAGAGTGTCAAAGTGAGCCACAAAAGCATGGCGCGTAGTCTTGAAAAATTAATCCGCCGAGACAAGACCATCGTTCTCTCCTCTTGGTGTGTGCCTAAGTCATCCTTTTAACAGATAGCAGAGACATCAAATACGTTCGGACCATGCTGAAACAAATAGCGCAATATCTTCTGAGCAATCTATTCTATCTCTCCTGATTTGCTGGAAGATGGCTTGATCGAAGCAATTCTCCGACCCCCTCCGATTTTCTTTTTTATATATTCGTCTTACACATTGAGGTTGTGACCATCACGTAAGGCAATGTAAACACTGATTAAAGCTGAAGTGCCTCTCTGTACGGCCGAATGAATTTATTTGCGGTGTTGCGGTGTCCTCAGATAGGGAAAATGACACAAAGAGAGAGAAATGGGTCCCTGGGGGTCCATCAGTAATTGTGTTGTTTCTTTAGGTAAATAGGTCGGTTAAAGTAACAGTGGACAATTTATTACGCCCTGTGTAAAAGCACTGGAGCACGGGGCAATTCCTATCAAGGCAAAGAGGGTGGGAGTGATTGTTCTTTATGAGTCTATATCTCAACTGAAGGCTCTCTCCTTAATAAATATGGAACAAGCTCTTTCCCTCAAATTGCTCCTATCTTTCTTGACAAATGGAAAGTGCTTTAAAGCCCCAGCAGAACAGCCTGATATATAGCAATGACATGCCTTGGTACTCCTTAAGCAGAATATATTGTCTACGGGAATGGCGGTGTTCAGGTTGAGAGAGGTCGTGACTATACATGGAGGATGTTGGAGAAGAGGCGTTTGATGTTGGTTCTTCAGATAACTGATGGACACCTAAAATGATTAAAAAAAACCTATTGCTCTGGGTATACAAGTAATAGAGAAGCAACTGGGCAGTTATGGATGTAAATTGATCTTGAGTTGCCTATTTCAGTGTCGAATAGGTCTCTTACAGTCCATCAGAGATCCTGACATTGGGAGAACACTCTCCAAGCAATTAGATGTAGACATTGCTAAATGTAAGAAGTGTTATATAGACCTATGGTGGAAAGGAGGAAGGGTTTATGGGAATTGCCCTTGATTATGACCCATGGGGAGATCTTCTGGTTTTCTGCAGATCCTCTGGTTCTTTAGATAAGTGATGGACACCTAAAATGATTAAAAAAAAACCCATTGCACTGGGTATAAAAGTAATAGAGGAGCAACTGGGCAGTTATGGATGTAAATTGATGTAAATTGATCTTGAGTTGCCTAGTTACTTAGTCCATCCAATGTCGAACTAGGTCTCCTACAGTCCATCAGAGATCCTGGCATTGGGACACTCTCCAAGCAATTAGATGTAGACAGTGCTAAATGTAAGAAGTGTTATATAGACCTATGGTGGAAAGGAGGAAGGGTTTATGGGAATTGCCCTTGATTACAGACCATAGGGAGACCCTCTGGTTTTCTGCGATAAGAAGGAAGGGTTTATGGGAATTGCCCTTGATTATGGCCCATGGGGAGATCCTCTGGTTCTCTACAGTAAGAAGGAAGGGTTTAAGGGAATTGCCCTTGATTAAGGCCCACGGGGAGATCCTCTGGTTCTCTGCCATAAGTAGGAAGGGTTTATGGGAATTGCCCTTGATTATGGCCCATGGGGTAATTCTCTGGTTCTCTGCAGTAAGAAGGAAGGGTTTATGGGAATTGACCTTGATTATGGCCCATGGGGTGATTCTCTGGTTCTCTGCAGTAAGAAGGAAGGGTTTGTGAGAAATTGCCATTGATTAAGGCCCACTGGGAGATTCTCTGGTTTTCTGCCATAAGAAGGAAGGGTTTAAGGGAATTGCCCTTGATTATGGCCCATGGGGAGATTCTCTGGTTTTCTGCCATAAGAGGAAAGGGTTTAAGGGAATTGCCCTTGATTAAGGCCCATGGGGAGATCCTCTGGTTTTCTGCCATAAGAAGGAAGGGTTTATGGGAATTGCCCTTGATTAAGGCCCTTGGGGAGATCCTCTTGTTTTCTGCAACAAGAAGGAAGGGTTTATGGGAACCGACCTTGTTTAAGGCCCACGGTGAGATCCTCTGGTTTTCTACTGTAAGAAGGAAGGGTTTAAGGCAATTGCCCTTGATTAAGGCCAACGGAGAGATCCTCTGCTGGTAACTGGACACTCAATGCCGCCATATAGTATCCCAACGCGTTTCGCAATAGAAACCACATCCCCTCTTTTGGGGTTTGAAATGCATTGGAACATTGTGCAGATAGCAGAAGGGTGGGGATATACAAACAACTCCTCCCAGTAATGTAGGTGCAAGTCATTCACTTCCTATCTATGGAAGGAGGTCTATGAGAGGCACATATACCTCTTCAGTTAATTAGGTACAGTAGGTGGTTCCTTATCTGCCCTAGGCAATAACTTTGGCCTACTTACATAGACAATACTCACTTACAAAACTTGCTTGTTCGCAATCCTTTCCTTTAAAGTCTCAACCTCTTTATTTTACACACTTGCATTGACCAAACTCCACTTTTTATGATCTAGATTCTGGTTTCCCTGTATCTGCAAGTACTATAAATACTGTCAGAGCTACATTAGTATTGATTGCCCAAACATTGGCAGTAATTTCGCATCAGGCCCCGTCCAACGAGCCCTGAGCTTGCAGTTTTCTTGCACTTCTCTCTGCTTATTAGGTTTGCGTGATTCTATTAGGGACCGCGGCGCCCGATATTGCCCGGTGGAGATATTACTCCACTGACAGCCTCAAGTTTACAGCCAAACATTGGGTTTTTAGTGCTTATGCCTACAATGTTTCAACCTAAACCCTTCCCGACCACCGAGCTCATAACATCTGTATGACGTTCAATGGTTGAATTACCATTCCGACCATCCATCACCCCACGCGTTTCGCCTTCAGTAGTGAAAATAAGTCCTATCCGAGCATGAGCTGGAAGCAAAAAGTATCCAACGCGGCGTGCCAATAAACAAAGCCATTTTTAATAAGAAATTAATTTGTCTAGACTGCAAAGTCAATGGCTTGACGTTCATTATGCTTGATAGATCCTTCTTGTTGTTCTAGACATTTAATTCCTTTTTTTTTTTGCCTTCCGTTGATGTTGAGCTTTGATCTCCCCAGAAACGCTCAAAATCGGTCATTCAACCTTCTTTTTAATCTTTTTTTTTTTTTTATAATTTGTAACTTTTATTGATTTTGTAATTTTCTTTCAAATAACAGGAAACAAAAAAATGAAGAGTAAAGAAGAGGAGTTGATTTGTTCTGTTGCTTTCCTTGGTTAGTGGGGTGTTCTTCAGGGCTTGTTAGTTGATTCTAGTCTTTTGGTTGGGTTTTAGTTGGTTGCAAAGTATTTTGTTTTCCAGGTTTGCCATATATGGTGGGAAGTGATGAGCGAATCTGTTCCGTTTCGCCGAAAAATACGCAAATCTTTCAAAAGATCCGCAAAACGGCGAAAATGCCGTGTGGCAAAAAAAATTGTCGCCCGCAGCTATTATTTTGTCGCACGGCTATTATTTTGTCACCCGCAGCTATAATTTTGTTGCACGGCTATTATTTTGTCGCCCGCGGCTATTATTTTTTCGCATGGCTATTATTTTCTCGCCCGTGGCTATTATTTTGTCGCACGGCTATTATTTTGTTGCCCGTGGCTATTATTTTGTTGCACGGCTATTCTTTTGTCGCCCGCGGCTATTATTTTGTCACACGGCTATTCTTTTGTCACCCACGGCTATAATTTTGTTGCGTGGCTATTCTTTTTGATGCCCGCCACAATTTTTGGACATGTGGCAAATTTTTCTGCGGCAAATTTTTTCATCCGTTTCACGAAACAATCCGCCAATGGCGCAACGCGTAAATTCGCTGTGAATCCATGCCTGGCGAAACATACCTAATGGTGGGTGATTTTTTTCCTTGTTTGGTGTTGGGGTGTTCTGGGTTACTTGTCTTTCATAGGTGAGGTTGGAGTCCGTGAGGTAGATTAGGTCTTCTTTGGTTGGGATGTTGCTTGTTTTCCATAGTCGGGGTATCAGTAGTCTGGCTGAGGTGATGATGTGGAAGGTGATTTTTCGTAGTTCTGGGGGCAGGTTTTAAAGTCCGTGGTTGAGTAGTGCTAGTGGTGCTGTTTCATTGTGTCGTATAATAATTGTGAGACTTCTGACCAGAAGGGAGCAAGTGTTGGACACTCCCACCAGATGTGTATTAGTGGAGGATTGAGGGTGTTTTATACCATCTGTATAGGATTTTCCGTCGGTTCTCTATGTGGTTGGTACATTTGGAATATTTGTAAGGTGTGTTGGATGCTTGGAGCCATTGGGTTTGTGTGAATGATGTGTTAAGATCCAAAGATCCTTTCCCCATTTTTGGATGTGTGCTGGCTTTTTGTTGCTCGGTTGGGTCAGAAGCAGTGATGGGTGAACTGTTTCGCCAGGCATGAATTCGAGAAACGGATGAAAAATTTTGCCACGGAAAAATTTGCTGCGCGTCCGAAAATTGTCGCCTGCGACAAAAGAATAGCCGCGCAACAAAAGAATAGCCACGGGCAACAAAATAATAGCTGTGCGACAAAATAATGGCCGCAAGTGACAAAAGAATAACCATGGGTGACAAAAGATTAACCACGGGTGACAAAAGAATAGCCACGCAACAAAAGAATAGCAACGGGCGACAAAAGAATAGCCATGCAACAAAAGAATAGCTACGGGCGACAAAAGAATAGCCACGGGCAACAAAAGAATAACCATGGGTGACAAAAGATTAACCATGGGCGACAAAAGATTAACCACGGGCGACAAAAGAATAGCCACGCAACAAAAGAATAGCCACGGGCGACAAAAGAATAACCATGGGCGACAATTTTTTTTTGACGAGCAACATTTTTGCCGTTTCGTGAATTTTTTGCCGTTTCTTTTGAAAGATTCGCGAATTTTTCGGCGAAGTGAAACAGGACAGATTCGCTCATCTGTAGTTAGAAGCATTTTGTATATTTTTGATAGTCCTTTCTTTTTCCCTGCTTTGTGGAAGCTCTTTGTGGAAGTTCATAGTCGGTTTGATGGTCTGGTATGTTTTTTAAGCATGGGTTAAGCAGGTGGATTTTTTCCAATCTTAATGCAAATAAAGTTGCCGGGAAGTTGCCAGGAGGGTTGGAAGAACTTCTCCTATGCTAATAATGGCCGCCTCCGCGCTTATTTATTCACATTGATGACTGGTTCCAATTCCCCTTTTTACATAATCTCTGTGAAAATATAAATAGTTTTTCTATTTTCTATTCCGCATCTTGTTATGGTAATGCCGTCGCTAAGCCGTACCCTTCCCAAACATGGCTGCGCCCGTCGCCCCGGCAGGAGAAATGATTGAAATTATGTAGATTTTTCTTTGATTTTATAGTAAGAAATTTCTTATCTTTATTCCCCCCCCCCCCCCCCTTCTTCTTCTTCTAGGAAAACAAAATCAAATCAAAGCAATATCATCTAAAAGCAACACGATTGGTTGGGTCGGTACAAGCCGTTCCATCATCGGGGGGGGGGGAGCTGTCATATTGGGATTCACTGAGCCGCCTCCTCCTCCGTCTGCTTCTTGGTGCGGAAACTACAACTTTCAACTGATCTGTAAGCGACATTCTGAAAAAGATTTACTTTCTGAGGGAGAAAATATTTCCCTGACAGTTGAATAACGTCTCCCCAATGTCATTTCAGTATTTATAGCATTGGTTTGGTTTGCAAAATGTATCCTATAAGTCATTATTATTCCTGACTAGTTTTCCATTAGTCCTGCATCGGGTTGGGTACAAATGGAATACCCACAAAGTTGTTGGGTTTTGGGTGCAAAATCCCTGTTTCCATGAAAACGGGGGTGGTCCTTGCTAGGGTCCATGCTTGGGTATCTGGCTCAAGTGCCCCGCCCACCCTTCCCCGATGGTAATGCTGTTTTTTACTCTTACCTGGTTGACTGGAATCCAGAGTGACAGGATCCGGATCAATTTCGGGCCAAAGGTCACATCACTTGTGATCTTGTGGGTCACAAGGTCCGGAAGGTAATTTAACCAATAACTAATAGGGCCGGGTTGAGGTTTTGGGTAGGGGGCATAGCAAGGTGGTGGGTGAGCGTTGGGTTGAAGCTCAGAACCCAACCGGACCCATGCAGGTCTCTAACTTAGAGAGCTCATTCACTATGATGGACGTGTTTACCCACAATGCAACATAGTTTCCCATTATTCCGTCATACTGGCGCCTTCTGCTGTCCAACACAAATCTTCCAATTTCGGAGGTAAAAGTTTGTACTGGCGACAAGCAACATGGAAACACCCACATCCCACACCCCCACAGGTACAGGGGCTCCAAAATGGACACGATAGAGAGTGCATATTGGAGAAATGTATTAATTTTCTTGTGTCCAAACATGCTCCTTGCGCTTCCACATGGTTTCCAATGCGTCTATCTGATGGTGGTTCTACCACCACTAGTGATGTGAACAATTCGACCCATACCCGACCTTAACCCACCCAAACCCTACCTGACCCGGCTTCTCCCCCATATTTAAAAACCCAGGCCTGCCCTGTTCCACAGGGATGTCACAAAAGGGGCGGGGCGTGAAGCCAGAAGAAGAACCTGGCCGTGTTAGGTCGACATCAGGCAAGATGAGCGGAAGAGCTCACCCCAAACCCGCCCAAGACCCACACGTGATGTGCCCAGGTCGGCACGAACACAACTGCTGGTATCCGGCCCGCCCGTACATCACTACCCACCACCCTCGACCAGTTGGTAGCTCCAGGGTTCCCACAGAGGGTTATGCAATTAAACACCAGACACTACCCCCCCCCAAGCTAAACACAACCTAGCCCCAATGATGATGCACCAGGTGCAATTGCTGTGGAATCAACTTGGCTTCTGCCTTCTATTATGTTGAAAATGTGGCCAAAACACTGCATTATGGGTAAGAACAATGACAAGTTGCATCTAGTTTCAAGATGGACCACCTATGAGCATAAGGGAGCTCTGTGCTTAATGCCACCCTCGGCAAAGTGCCCCCTTCCCAACCACATCCCATGTACTTAAACTCTACAGCCCCCTTTACCTGGCCAACAAATGCAGAGTTATGTAGCACTGGTGGCCACCATGGTCATACCTATTGTGATGCTAATTGTTGGCCATTGCCAAGCAGGACCCTCTCTGATCCCCATCAATATTCCTTGTAAGCCAATGTAAAATACCCTTATAGATTAGGACCCCTGGTAGCATTGCCCATAAAGGAGAAGGAAAAGAATTTTGGCATTTTATTGCCAATAGATTAGACACATAAGTGTATGCTAGAACTTTATATTTATTCTGCATCAAGCTTTACCATACCTGAGTAAACAGCCCTAGAAGCTCCCTCTGTTTGTTTAAGATAGCAGCTGCCATTTTAGCTTGGTTTGACTTCATTTCCCTGCTTGCACACTGCTCCTGGAACAGCTCTCGGCTCAGATTACAGCAGAGATGGGAGGGGGAGGAAGGAGAAGGGAGGGGGAGAGAGGAGTAAACTGGGCAGATGTGCCAGATCCTGAAATATTTTTCTGAGAGCAGGAAGTCTGACACAGATGATCATATATACAGAATAAAGGGAAAGAAATCCTGTGTTTATTTTCACTGAGGACCCAGAGCAGCAGTTCCGTGCATTTCTAATAAAGCTTACTTAGTTTTTTACCTTTCCTTCCCCTTTAAAGATGGCGCAGAGACAAACCCCCAAGGCCCTGCCTGTAAGCAAAGAGAGAAGTCATTACACCATATTAAGACAAGATGCTTCGGGAGGAAAATCAACACGAGTTTTAACGGCACGTTAAATCAACTTTGTTTTTATGATTAGACTTAAAGAACTTAAAAGCAGATAGTAAAGCCGATTTCCGCACACAAACTCCCGGCTCGTTAGGCGAAAAGGACTCCGCGTCGCTCCTGCCGGATTAAAACCAAATTGCCCTTTATGCTCCTATCAAATTTGCATGACTTTTTATTGTGAGACGGAAGTCAATATATTCCCTGGCTCCGCTCAGCGCCGAGGTTGCTTTTTATTATATGGCACTTAATAGACTTCCGATTCGCCTTTTGGCACCGGCACGGAGTAACGATTTCCTTATCCGTCGTCCTTTTCTTTCACGTTGTTGGCAATGGGGTATAGCGCCCCCCCTCGCTCTCGCTCTACAAAATGTAATTCCGCCATCACCCCGCTGACCTGTTAATTAGTCTCCTTGATTCGTTACTTGGATCAAAATGGCATCATTTTCAGCATTTCGTTTTGCACAATGCCATATGTTATTCCTTGGCTTTGGGGATGGCGGGGTTTGGGCAAATAGACCTATCAGAAAGTGGAGAAAGGAAAGGTAGAAGCCAATGACTGTGGCGCTTATGGCACGTAGGAAAGAGGTACCAAAGGGCGGCAGTCATCGCCCACTATATGCCCACCCTTAGCAGAACAGGTGCTGACATTTAGCAGAGAATGGCTTCATCTCTGCCCGCTTCCTGCCGGATTAAAACCAAATTGGCCTTTATGCATGACTTTTTATTGTGAGACGGAAGTCAATATATTCTCCGGCTCCGCTCAGCGCCGAGGTTGCTTTTTTTTTTATATGGCACTTAATAGACTTCCGATTCGCCCTTTTGGCACCGGCACGGAGTAACGATTTCCTTATCCGTCGTCCTTTTCTTTCACGTTGTTGGCAATGGGGTATAGCGCCCCCCCCTTTCTCTCGCTCTACAAAATATAATTCCGCCATCGCCCCGCTGACCTGTTAATTAGTCTCCTTGATTCGTTATTTGGATCAAAATGGCATCATTTTCAGCATTCCGCTCTGCACAACGCCATATGTTATTCCTCGGCTTTTAATGCCACCGGGGAAGGCGGCGTTTGGGCAAATAGACATATCAGAAAGCAGAGAAAGTAACGGTAGAAGCCAATGACTGTGGGCGACAGTCATTGCCCACTATATGCCCACCCTTAGCAGAACAGGTGCTGACATTTAGCAGAGAATGGCTTCATCTCTGCCCGCTTCCGTCCGCCAACTGGGGGTATTTTTTTGGCTCATTTTGCCGTCTCGTAGGGGTTGGTTCATTGCTGAAGTCTCGGCTTGGAACGACGGCAGTGAAAGATTGCTTCTGCTGCCAGCTCGACAGTAAATCAAAGCAAGTGCCCGTGAATTACCAGCTGCTCAGCTGTTTGGCACCGGAGCAAAAACGAGAAAGAAAAAACAGAAAGGGCAGCCATTTTTTTGTTCATTATGTGTCATTATGATGGCCGCCGAGCTTGTATAGAGAGATATTTGGGGCCATTCTTGTTCCCTAGGCTTGATATTTAAGTTCCACTAATACATTAAATCAATAGGGCCCAAGGGTTCTTTAATTCGCAGCGAATTCGCCTATGGCAAAATAGGTTGCGGCGAAGTCAAAATGGGCACGGTTGTGTCAAAATGGACGCGATCAGGTCAAAATAAGCGTGGTCCAAAATAGGCAGAGAATTGTACCCAGCAAAATTGTACCTGCCAGGCCAGGATTCAACAGCGCCCAAGGTAAGTCACTGATTGGCCTGCCCCCTCGCCACGCATATGGGGGTGCATATGGGGGTGCATACACTTCCTGTCTGGGAACTCTAGGCAGGAAGGTGGGGTCTGATGTTACTAGGCGGGGCAGTGATATCACAGGCAGGGTCAGACTGGGGGGTGCAAGGCCCACCAGGGCTCCCGCCCCGGGAGCCCCGCACCCCCCAATGTATGAGGGGTTTGTGAAGGCATCAGGGGAGAACATTGGCGGCAAGGGAACTGCCAACAGGGTCGGGTCTGGGCTGCTGGGGCCCACCGGGTATTTTCCCGGTGTCCCGGTGGCCCAGTCCGACCCTGGTCACAGGGGCGGGCCGCTATCATCATTGGGACAGGGCTATGACCTGGGCTATCAGCAATTGGCCAATCACCTTGTCAGTCTTCGAGAAGATTGGGAACTGGGAAAACTGGGCCGGCAGTTTTGACCTGGACAGCCCTACTGGAAACCAAACTGTCCGAGTCAAAACCAGACAGGCGGCAATTAGTGATGAGCAAATCTTTCCATAAAAATTCGCAAAATGGCGAGAAAATTCGCAAAACGGTGATTTTGCGAAACGCACCTTTTTTTTGTCTCGACCGCGCCCAATTTGACGTGCAACAACATTTTTTTACGTGTGTCAGATTTTCCCGCTGCGAATTTTCATGGACGTTTCGCGAAACAATTTGCCAATGGCGAAATGCGTAAATTTGTTGCGAATCCAAGCATGGCAAAAAAATTCGCTCATTACTAGCGGCAACCCTATGACAAGTGGGGGTGGGGCAGGGGCGGTGGGAGGATTCATGAGTCGGTGGCTGGGGTGATGAAAACAATAGCCCCCACTCGTTATTGGAAATACAACCGGCATCTCAAGGCAACCCAGATCAGCAGAAAAGAAGATGGGGGGCTACTGGGGGCTTTACATTGAGGTGTCGCCCCCCCCCCCAACTGTCAGTTGTCGCTTCCCATTGATGTAAAGTCGTAAAATGAAGTCTGCAGAGATTTATTAACAACGGGCGGGCAGGGTATGAAGGATCGGTTCCCTAATGAATGTGCCGACAGCCGTGTCCATGTTGTATTTGTGTACTCGGCTGTGTAATGAGAGACAGTGACAAATACATATAACTGACTAGCGAGCGTGTAACGTGATTACTGTCCCTCCCGAGCAGCGCTTTATCCCTGTCTCTTCTTCTGTACTGTCACTTCTGTGCCAGAACATACCTACGGCCTCCGTAACTATACTAATTATCCCTTAGCAACGTGTTGTATCAGGAGTCAGAACCAGCAGTGCAGGGAAGGGAAAGGGACAGACACAGTGACAGTTACACATAACTATAAACCCAGTGAGAATGAGGGATGAATGGGTATTGGGGAGTTGTATCAGGAGTCAGAATCAGCAGTGCAGAGAAGGGAAAGGGACAGACACAGTGACAGTTACACATAACTATAAACCCAGTGAGAATGAGGAATGAATGGGTATTGGGGAGTTGTATCAGGAGTCAGAATCAGCAGTGCAGGGAAGGGAAAGGGACAGACACAGTGACAGTTACACATAACTATAAACCCAGTGAGAATGAGGAATGAATGGGTATTGGGGAGTTGTATCAGGAGTCAGAACCAGCAGTGCAGGGAAGGGAAAGGGACAGACACAGTGACAGTTACACATAACTATAAACCCAGTGAGAATGAGGAATGAATGGATATTGGGGAGTTGTATCAGGAGTCAGAACCAGCAGTGCAGGGAAGGGAAAGGGACAGACACAGTGACAGTTACACATAACTATAAACCCAGTGAGAATGAGGAATGAATGGATATTGGGGAGTTGTATCAGGAGTCAGAACCAGCAGTGCAGGGAAGGGAAAGGGACAGACACAGTGACAGTTACACATAACTATAAACCCAGTGAGAATGAGGGATGAATGGATATTGGGGAGTTGTATCAGGAGTCAGAACCAGCAGTGCAGAGAAGGGAAAGGGACAGACACAGTGACAGTTACACATAACTATAAACCCAGTGAGAATGAGGAATGATTGGGTATTGGGGAGTTGTATCAGGAGTCAGAACCAGCAGTGCACCCCATGACTAGGCCCAAATAGAGTATGGATCTGGGTTCCATTCTGCCACTCCGGGGTTAATGTTTAGCCTGAAGAGCTTACACTCTGCGTTGGGTTGGGGGGGGGGGGGAGCCATACATCTCTCACAGTATCATTATGGCTCTCCCAGCTGCTATACAGACATTAAGGCGACTTTAGAGCGCAATATATTAGAAAGGCTCTTTTTGATGATGAGATTTAGGGAATTATTAGATTTGCGGCTGCTTTTCCCAATCTCCGTGGGGGAACGTTAATACTGGAGGGAGAGTGGATTATAGTGAAATCCCCGGCCGTGGGGTCACCGTCAGCCTTATGGGCGGTGTATGGAGCGCGGCAGAGACGTCGGGGTGATAATAACCGTTAATCCTCCCCTTTCACCTTTAGCAAAAAAGACAAGTTAAACTACAGAACGTTTCCTCGGAACATGGCGGCGCCTCCATTTGCCTCATTTCTATAATGAACGTTACGCAATGGCGGCCGCTCCACTCAAATCCACTTTGGCTTCTAATCCCTTTTTAGATTAAAACTAATCTCAGTCAACCAGCGGCAGCAGCGCAGATCCATCGGAATCAGATAACTCCAACGACTGACACGGATAAATATTCCAAAGTGATGGGTTTATTTCTGTATTGTGCAGCTTATTGTGTGCCCAGAACATTCCTTCTCTGTATATTTGTATTTATACATATGGGTAGGGGGTGCCATAGTGTTTCCCTTAGACAGTACAGTATGGGGGTACAGCTTATTGTGTGCCCAGAACATTCCTTCTCTGTATATTTGTATTTATACATATGGGTAGGGGGTGCCATAGTGTTTCCCTTAGACAGTACAGTATGGGGGTACAGCTTATTGTGTGCCCAGAACATTCCTTCTCTGTATATTTGTATTTATACATATGGGTAGGGGGTGCCATAGTGTTTCCCTTAGACAGTACAGTATGGGGGTACAGCTTATTGTGTGCCCAGAACATTCCTTCTCTGTATATTTGTATTTATACATATGGGTAGGGGGTGCCATAGTGTTTCCCTTAGACAGTACAGTATGGGGGTACAGCTTATTGTGTGCCCAGAACATTCCTTCTCTGTATATTTGTATTTATACATATGGGTAGGGGGTGCCATAGTGTTTCCCTTAGACAGTACAGTATGAGGGTACAGCTTATTGTGTGCCCAGAACATTCCTTCTCTGTATATTTGTATTTATACATATGGGAGGGAGGTGCCATAGTGTTTCCCTTAGACAGTACAGTATGGGGGTACAGCTTATTGTGTGCCCAGAACATTCCTTCTCTGTATATTTGTATTTATACATATGGGTAGGGGGTGCCATAGTGTTTCCCTTAGACAGTACAGTATGGGGGTACAGCTTATTGTGTGCCCAGAACATTCCTTCTCTGTATATTTGTATTTATACATATGGGTAGGGGGTGCCATAGTGTTTCCCTTAGACAGTACAGTATGGGGGTACAGCTTATTGTGTGCCCAGAACATTTCTTCTCTGTATATTTGTATTTATACATATGGGTAGGGGGTGCCATAGTGTTTCCCTTAGACAGTACAGTATGGGGGTACAGCTTATTGTGTGCCCAGAACATTCCTTCTCTGTATATTTGTATTTATACATATGGGTAGGGGGTGCCATAGTGTTTCCCTTAGACAGTACAGTATGAGGGTACAGCTTATTGTGTGCCCAGAACATTCCTTCTCTGTATATTTGTATTTATACATATGGGAGGGAGGTGCCATAGTGTTTCCCTTAGACAGTACAGTATGGGGGTACAGCTTATTGTGTGCCCAGAACATTCCTTCTCTGTATATTTGTATTTATACATATGGGTAGGGGGTGCCATAGTGTTTCCCTTAGACAGTACAGTATGAGGGTACAGCTTATTGTGTGCCCAGAACATTCCTTCTCTGTATATTTGTATTTATACATATGGGAGGGAGGTGCCATAGTGTTTCCCTTAGACAGTACAGTATGGGGGTACAGCTTATTGTGTGCCCAGAACATTCCTTCTCTGTATATTTGTATTTATACATATGGGTAGGGGGTGCCATAGTGTTTCCCTTAGACAGTACAGTATGAGGGTACAGCTTATTGTGTGCCAAGAACATTCCTTCTCTGTATATTTGTATTTATACATATGGGAGGGAGGTGCCATAGTGTTTCCCTTAGACAGTACAGTATGGGGGTACAGCTTATTGTGTGCCCAGAACATTCCTTCTCTGTATATTTATACATATGGGTAGGAGGTGCTATAGTGTTTCCCTTAGACAGTACAGTATGGGGGTACAGCTTATTGTGTGCCCAGAACATTCCTTCTCTGTATATTTGTATTTATACATATGGGAGGGAGGTGCCATAGTGTTTCCCTTAGACAGTACAGTATGAGGGAACAGCTTATTGTGTGCCCAGAACATTCCTTCTCTGTATATTTGTATTTATACATATGGGTAGGGGGTGCCATAGTGTTTCCCTTAGACAGTACAGTATGGGGGTACAGCTTATTGTGTGCCCAGAACATTCCTTCTCTGTATATTTGTATTTATACATATGGGAGGGAGGTGCCATAGTGTTTCCCTTAGACAGTATAGTATGGGGGTACAGCTTATTGTGTGCCCAGAACATTCCTTCTCTGTATATTTGTATTTATACATATGGGAGGGAGGTGCCATAGTGTTTCCCTTAGACAGTACAGTATGGGGGTACAGCTTATTGTGTGCCCAGAACATTCCTTCTCTGTATATTTGTATTTATACATATGGGTAGGGGGTGCCATAGTGTTTCCCTTAGACAGTACAGTATGGGGGTACAGCTTATTGTGTGCCCAGAACATTCCTTCTCTGTATATTTGTATTTATACATATGGGTAGGGGGTGCCATAGTGTTTCCCTTAGACAGTACAGTATGGGGGTACAGCTTATTGTGTGCCCAGAACATTCCTTCTCTGTATATTTGTATTTATACATATGGGTAGGGGGTGCCATAGTGTTTCCCTTAGACAGTACAGTATGAGGGTACAGCTTATTGTGTGCCCAGAACATTCCCTCTCTGTATATTTGTATTTATACATATGGGAGGGAGGTGCCATAGTGTTTCCCTTAGACAGTACAGTATGGGGGTACAGCTTATTGTGTGCCCAGAACATTCCTTCTCTGTATATTTGTATTTATACATATGGGTAGGGGGTGCCATAGTGTTTCCCTTAGACAGTACAGTATGGGGGTACAGCTTATTGTGTGCCCAGAACATTCCTCCTTTGTAATACCAGTTGGATAGCCCTGTTATTCACCTTGTGCTTTGTATGAAGAAGCAAAGATTACGGATTACTAACAAAGTAACAAATTGCCTGGCACTTTAAATAAGCAGAGCTGAGGGGGGGGGGGGGGGCTGTGAGTGTGAGTGATGGAACCTATGGGGCATTAGGGGGAACATTGTGCTCCAACAATCCAGTAGGTACGAACACAAAAAACCTCAAAATGTCTTCCTGGGAAACACAACGCATGTAAACAATTGGTCCTAAGGGGCCACCATACAGGATTGTGGCCAATCAATGGCACAAAACACAAAGTGTTCCTCAAGAAGTCACAAACTTTGGGGATCCCTGCCCTACACAATGGAAGTCACCCTCAGGCTTGATAAAGTGCCCAGTGAGCCCTGAAATGTTACTTTGTGTCTCCACATGGAGCCACATATGAAGCTCTCTTGTCCAGGGTCACGGTGAGGGTGGGGTCTATCCATTGGTCAGCCCCCCACCTACAAAAATGGGTTTCACACAGGTTGAGGTCTCCATATTTGAGTAAATAAAATATGGAGTCTCCTGGTTCTCTCTCTATGTCCTGAACCTCATTAATGCTCTCTGTATAACCAACCCCCTTCCCTTTCTCTCTTCTAAACTCTACATGCAAAATTTTGGATTTTTTTATCAAGGCCATTTGTCATTTGGGCTTTGAATAACATGTCTCATGGTTCTCTCTCTACCGCCTGAACCTCATTAATGCTCTCTGTATAACCAACCTCCACCCCCCTCTTTCTCTCTTCTAAACTCTACTTGCAAAATGTTGGATTTTTTTCTCAAGGTCATTTGTCATTTGGGCTGTGAATAAAATGTCTCCTGGTTCTCTCTCTACCTCCTGAACCTCATTAATGCTCTCTGTATAACCAAACCCCCCCCCCCCTTCTCTCTTCTAAACTCTACATGCAAAAGTTTGGATTTTTTTTAAGGTCATCTGTAATTTGGGCTGTGAATAAAATGTCTCCTGGTTCTCTCTCTACCGCCTGAACCTCATTAATGCTCTCTGTATAACCAACCTCCCCCCCCCCCCCCTTTCTCTCTTCTAAACTCTACATGCTAAATTTTGGATTTTTTTCTCAAGGTCATTTGTCATTTGGGCTGTGAATAAAAGGTCTCCTGGTTCTCTCTCTACCTCCATTCTCCATTCTCCATTCTATACTGTGTTTTACTTTTAAAACTAAACTCCAGGTAAATTCCAGACGTGGTCCAAAGTGTTTAATCTAAGTTTTTTGTTTGTTTGTTTTTTTCATTTTTTATTTAATTAATTTCAAAATTCATTTCATTTTTACAGAATTTTTTAAATTTATTGCAAATGAATTTGATTGAATTAAAAAGCATTTGGTTGATGTTATCTATGGGATGTAGTGATGGGCGCAAGTATTCACCAGGCATGGATTCGCGGTGAATTTCCACGTTTTGCCATTGGTGGATTGTTTTGCAAAACGGGCGTCAAAATTCGCCTTGTAAAAATTCAATTTTGGCAAATTTTTTTTCACAATTTTTTTGCCATTTTGTGAATTTCTTGAAAGGTTTGCGGAATTACGGCGAAACGGAGCAGATTCGTTAATCACTAGTGATGGGCAAAATGTTTTGGCAGGCATGGATTCGTGGCGAATTTCCGTGTTTCGCCATTGGTGGATTGTTTTGTGAAACGGAAGAAAAAAATTGCAGCGGAAAAATTCGCCGCACATCCAAAAATTGTAGCTGGCATCAAAAAAGAATAGTCGTGGGCGTCAAAAGAATAGCCGCAAGACGAAATAATAGCTGCGAGCAACAAAATAATAGCCGCGCGACAAAATAATAGCCACGAGAGACAAAATAATTGCTGCGGGCGACAAAAGAATAGCTGCGGGCGACAAAAGAATAGCCGCGCAACAAAATAATAGCCACGGGCGACAAAAAAATAGCCGTGCAACAAAATAATAGCCACGGGCGAGAAAATAATAGCCGCGGGCGACAAAAGAATAGCCGCGCAACAAAATAATAGCCACAGGCGACAAAATAATAGCCGCGGGTGACAAAAGAATAGCCGCGCAACAAAATAAAAGCCACAGGCGACAAAATAATAGCCGCGGGCGACAAAATAATAGCCGTGGGCAACAAAAGAATAGTCGCGAGTGACAATTTTTTTTGGCGCACAACATTTTCGCCGTTTCGGGAATTTTTTGCTGTTTCGCGGATCTTTTGAAAGATTTGTGAATTTTTTGGCGAAGCAACACAGAGCAGATTCGCTCATCAGCACAGAATGCCATTTTTCAAAATCCAATTTTTTCTTCTTTGGGGGGGCAGAATCCTGTTGCTAGGCGCTTAGATACGCAGTTCTGTAGACTCATGGGTATTTTATTTGATCCTTTTGAAGCCAAAAACTCTTTCCTTCCTATTCAGCACAAGAGAAAGGACCTTAAGGTGTAAGATTTATGGAGTCTGCCCCGAGCCGGTGACATGACCTTCATCATATTTATTCATCGTATGCTCAGTGGCCACGCAGTCAGTGGGCGGGACCTTCGGCTGGCAAGGTCAAGGAGAGGGGCAGATTGATTTCACCAATCCGGGGACTGCCGGCTAAGCAGAAAATGATGTGTGACTGCGATCTTGAGATTTAGGAGGTGCTAAAGGGATGGCAGTATGGCTTTCTGTATTGTCAAATATTATCATACAAAAGTAGAAGCTAAGGCCTATATAGTACATACGGTGCTAACTAGTACTGCCCCGGTGTCTATGGGCAACCATACAGGATGATAAAGGCTGCCACAATCGGTGTTGGTTAGAGGTAGGGTTGCTACCTTGCCTGCCTGGGCAGGGAGGTGGGGCGTGACTTCATGGGGGGTGGGGTGTGATGTCATAGGGCAGGCTGTGCCGTCATAGGGGGCGGGGCTATGACACAGCAATTGGCCAGTCTCTGTGCCAATCTTCAAGAATCCTGCCAGGTAGTTTTAACCAGGACAGCCCTACTTATTATTAGCCCCCCAAAGCCAAATCCATTTCTCGCCATGGTGGGCATAGTATGAGTTTCTGTTCCTTTCCAGCCCAGTTTGTGGCAACCTTGGAAGAGGAGTTCCAGACTAACCAAGAAACAAGGTGCTGCGCTTGGGGCCCATTCTTTTCCTATGGAAACAGTGCTTTGGTTGCTTAGGGTAAGTAGCCTGGTAAGATGTCTTCCTTTTGCCATCAGCCTATGCAGCTTTATTGTACCAACGGGCAGTATCCATGTCTAAAGGACAACTAATGGTTGCAAAGAGCATACTGTATGTTTAGTGATGTTTCCCCAGGCATGGATTTGCAGCGAATTTCCACGTTGCCCACATCAAAAGAATAGTCGCGCATCAAAAAAGAATAGTCACGGGCATCAAAAGAATAGTCGGGCGACAAAAGAATAGCCGCGGGCGACAAAAAAAATAGCCGTGGGTGACAAAAGAATAGCCGCGAGTGACAAAAGAATAGCCGTGCAACAAAAGAATAGCCGCGAGCGACAAAAGAATAGCCGCGGGCGACAAAAGAATAGCCGCAGGCGACAAAAGGATAGCCATGGGTGACAAAAGAATAGCCATGGGCGACAAAAGAATAGCCTCCCGACAAAAGAATAGCCGCGGGCGACAAAAGAATAGCCGCGGGCGACAAAAGAATAGTCGCGGGTGACAAAAGAATAGCCGTGGGCGACAAAAGAATAGCCGCGGGTGACAATTGTTTGCCGCGAAACGGGACAGATTCGCTCGTCACTACATATGTTCACTAAACAGTTACCAACCCTCTTTGGGTTGCCTTTGCCCTCTCTGTCTTCTGGAACCACAGTGAAATCCAGGCCAGGTTCGTAGCAGTAGAGGCTGCAGACCCAATGGCTACTGTTGGGCCCTAGTTATTTATCAGGGGGCTGTTTCCTCCTCTCTGTACATGAAACGCCAAAGCGCCTCGGTGCTGTGCTGCAGAGCCTCCCAATGCAGTCACAATGCAGTCAAGCAGCGAGGAGGTTGCCCGTCTTATCACATTGCCCTCACGTCCACGCTGGGTAATGTCCCGCACTTCTGCCTAATCCAATGTCTGTCCTCGTCGTCACCTTGAGAACTCAACCCGCAGCAACTGACCGACTTCTCCGTCTCGGAATAGAGAGGCAGAACATTTCAAAAGCTTGTCTGTCGCTTTGTTTAAGCAGGTTCCACACCTTGTAAAGGAACAGCCGCTGAATGCATATGAGTCGGTTTCAAGGAAAACTATACCCCAAACGATGTAGGTCGGCAGCTCATATCTATATACTGAATATGGCGGCTTAAAGACTCCCCTAGTATCCAGGTTGTGCCTTGTGTTAGTTGGACCATATTTCCATGACTGTGTCTAGTATTTACCCATTGGGATGATCTTTCCACCAGAAAAAGGTTCTGAACCAATAGTTTTCCAGTCTCTGTTTACTCTACTCTGGAGAAGCTTCGGTTGGATGTATACCAGCATCTCAGTATAAAAACCACTCTTCCTTATCTTGCCAGCATTGTTTAATAGAGTGAGGAACCATGGCTCAGTCCATTAGAACCTTATAGTACACCCTTATAGCCACCTTACTCTTGTATTTTGGCTGGTTAAATGCTCTATCCCTTAGAACAGTGATCTCCAACCCAACATGTTGCTCACCGACCCCATGAATGTTGTTCCCAGTGGCCTTTGAATTCCAGGCTTGGTTTGGAGGCATAAAACCTAGTGTACTGCCAACCAGTCCTCATAGGGCCTTAACAAAATGTGGTCAAAGCCCAGAATGATAGGGTCCCATTGGATATGAGTCTGTATTATCTAAACAGTGATCCTCAACCACTGGTTTGTGAGCAACATGTTGCTCACCATCCCCTTGGATGTTTCCAACCCCTTATTTTTGAATTTCTGGCCTGAAGGCACATGTTGATTGCATAAAACCCAGTGTAAAGCCAAACAGAGCCTTCTATAGGCTGCCAGTCCACATAGGTTCTACCAAATACCCAATTACATCTCTTATTTGGCACCCCTGGAACTTTTTTCATGCTTGTGTTACTCCCCAACACCTTTCCCACTTGAATGTGTGCCATGCATATAAAGGGTTGGGGACCCTCTGCCTTAGAATATTGGGCATCTTCAACTCTCCAAGGTATCCCCAATGTGGGAAACCCTAAAACACCCCAAAGTCTTGACTACTGGCTTGACCCTACTTCTTGCATTTTGGCTGTTTATATGCTCTATCCCTTAGAAGAGTCATCCCCAACCCAACATGTTGCTCACCGACCCCATGAATGTTGTTCCCAGTGGCCTCAAACAGGGGATTATTTTTGAATTCCCGGCTTGGAGGCAAGATTTGGAAGCATAAAAACCTAGTATACTGCCAATCAGAGCCTCCAAAAGGCTGCCAGTACACATAGGGGCTGCAAAATAGCCTTACCAAAGTGGGGCCGAGGCCCAGAATGATAGGGTCCCATTGGATATGAGTCTGTATTATCTAAAGCAGTGATCCTCAACCACTGGTTTGTGAGCAATATGTTGCTCACCATCCCCTTGGATGTTTCCAACCCCTTATTTTTGAATTTCTGGCCTGAAGGCACATGTTGATTGCATAAAACCCAGTGTAAAGCCAAACAGAGCCTTCTATAGGCTGCCAGTCCACATAGGGGCTACCAAATAGCCAATTATAGCTCTTATTTGGCACTGGAACTTTTTTTCATGCTTGTGTTGCTCCCCAACACCTTTCCCACTTGAATGTGTGTCATGCATATAAAGGGTTGGGGACCCTCTGCCTTAGAATATTGGGCATCTTCAACTCTCCAAGTATCCCCAATGTGGGAAACCCTAAAACACCCCAAAGTTTTGACTACTGGCTTGACCCTACTTCTTGCATTGTGGCTGTTTATATGCTCTATCCCTTAGAAAAGTCATCCCCAACCCAACATGTTACTCACCGACCCCATGAATGTTGTTCCCAGTGGCCTCAAACAGGGGCTTATTTTTGAATTCCCAGCTTGGAGGCAAGTTTTGGAGGCATAAAAACCTAGTGTACTGCCAATCAGAGCCTCCAATAGGCTGCCAGTCCACATAGGGGCTGCAAAATAGCCTTACCAAAGTGGGGCAGAGGCCCAGAATGATAGGCTCCCATTGGATATGAGTCTGTATTATCTAAAACAGTGATCCTCAACCACATGTTGCTCACCATCCCCTTGGATGTTTCCAACCCATTATTTTTGAATTTCTGGCCTGGAGGCAAGTCTTGATTGTATAAAACCCAGTGTAAAGCAAAACAGAGCCTTCTATAGGCTGCCAGTCCACATAGGGGCTACCAAATAGCCAATCACACCCCTTATTTGGCACCCCTGGAACTTTTTTTTCATGGTTGTGTTGCTCCCCAAAACGTTTCCCAGTTGAATGTGGGTCATGCCTATAAAGGGTTGTAGACCCTCTTCCTTAGAATATTGGGCATCTTCAATTCTCCAAGGTATCCCCAGTGTAAGAAACCCCAAAAACACCCCAAAGGCTTGACTGCTGGCTTGACCATTTTTTTTTTTCATTCCTGGCATGGAGGCAAGTTTTGGGGCATAAAAACCTTGCATAAAAACCAGTGTAAAGCCAAACAGAGCCTTCTATAGGCTGCCAGTCCACATAGGGGCTACCAAATAGCCAATCAGAGCCTTCTATAGGCTGCCAGTCCACGTAGGAGCTACCAAATAGCCAATCAGAGCCTTCTATATGCTGCCAGTCCACGTAGGAGCTACCAAATAGCCAATCAGAGCCTTCTATAGGCTGCCAGTCCCCATAGGGGCTACCAAATAGCCAATCAGAGCCTTCTATAGGCTGCCAGTCCACATAGGGGCTACCAAATAGCCAATCAGAGCCTTCTATGGGCTGCCAGTCCACATAGGGGCTACCAAATAGCCAATCAGAGCCTTCTATTGGCTGCCAGTTCACATAGGGGCTACCAAATAGCCAATCACAGCTCTTATTTGGCACCCCCTTTTTTTTAATGCTAGTGTTGCTCCCCAACATGTCATGCATATAAAGGGATGGGGACCCTCTGCCTTATTGGGCATCTTCAACTCTCCAAGGGATCCCCTAAAACACCCCCAAAGTCTTGACTGTTGGCTTGACCATTTCTGAATCCTACAACCTTGGACTGTTGTGTATTTTTGTTTAGTATTCAGAAAGATGGGCGACAAAGAGGCAGAGCAAATGTTCAGCTCGTCCTGCTGGGAAGCATCTTCACTTTGGGGGGTGGCCCCGGGACGTCAACAGATTGCAGCCATAAAACCAGCATTGTGTCTATAATTGCACTCCTAGTTAAAAACCGCCGGAGGAATAGTTAGCGCTGCATGGATATTTCACAGCTTACGTGTATTATAGACACATCACGATCTGTACGTAGACTCATTAAACTTGAATTAAAATACCATTAAGACCATCAACTCCAGCAGAAGAGCGCCTTTCCAACAGATTGTGACTATTCTCCCTCCGTTTCATATTAAAGTGCGCCTTTACGGGCACGGTATCCAAGCACGGAACATCTACGCTCCATAGCTGGGGGGGTAGAAGCGTTTAATGTCCGACTGTAGGAGTCAAATGGAGCATAGACGCCATCGATGGCTTTGGTTTTGTGCGCTTCCAATGGCCATGTTATTTAAGCAGCTTGAACAATCATCTCTCAGCCTGACAAATGAATTTCTATCTCCGCTATCCCATATAACACTCTAAAGCTTTAAGATTTAATGAATAATCCCTACGCTGCGTGGCGAATCCAATTTGTGCGGTCCCTTACTCATTTGTTGCTGCCTACCCATCTGCTGTTCTTTTTCTCTCTATGCCTACCTCCGGGCATGGCACGGTAAATATGTCACTCACTCGAAGAAGAAAGTGTTTGGAACATGTGCTACTAAGTGTACCGTTGGTTCCAATTGCTTTAAAGCTCTTGTACGTCTCAAATCTTCCAACGCTGGGCATTAATATTTAATGTTACCATATAACATGCCGCTAGTTGTCATGTCAAATTTGGGCCAGGGAAACGCTCTGTTGTGTTTTATCTTTCCTGACTGTATTCTTCAAGCCATACTGTGGTCTGTTATAGGGTATATACCTATATTAGAGGGATGGATTGAGGCTACCTTGAGATGGGAAGTCAACTGACCCTTTAAAAGGGTTTACGGTCTGTTGCTTTCAAAACATAGGAGTTCTACATTATGGTTGTGGTCTTAAGAGAACCAGAAGCAGTGGAGTGGAGAGTTTGGGAAAGATCCAATACCTGTGGGTTAACTTGTTGGTGGGGCAGGTTGAGGTCACAAAGTTGGGTTTCATGTGGATGGTAGATCCTGCTATTGGTATTTTCAGTCCCACACCTTGCACGTTACCTTAACTGAAATCTTCCTCCAAGCTCTCCCTTTGATGAAGTCAGTAATAGGCCCCTCCCCTGGGGTGTGGTCAGAGGATTCCGCTGCTTAATGGTGTCTTCCCATCTCAATTGCTTAATGGTGTCTTCCCATCTCTACTGCTTAATGGTGTCTTTCCATCTCCACTGCTTAATGGTGTCTTCCCATCTCTACTGCTTAATGGTGTCTTTCCATCTCCACTGCTTAATGGTGTCTTCCCATCTCAATTGCATAATGGTGTCTTCCCATCTCTACTGCTTAATGGTGTCTTTCCATCGCCGCTGCTTAATGGTGTCTTCCCATCTCAATTGCATAATGGTGTCTTCCCATCTCTACTGCTTAATGGTGTCTTTCCATCTCCACTGCTTAATGGTGTCTTCCCGTCTCCACTGCTTAATGGTGTCTTCCCATCTCCTCTGCTTAATGGTGTCTTTCCATCTCCACTGCTTAATGGTGTCTTCCCGTCTCCATTGCTTAATGGTGTCTTCCCATCTCTACTGCTTAATGGTGTCTTTCCATCTCCACTGCTTAATGGTGTCTTCCCATCTCTATTGCATAATGGTGTCTTCCCATCTCTACTGCTTAATGGTGTCTTACCATCTCCTCTGCTTACTGGTGTCTTCCCATCTCCTCTGCTTACTGGTGTCTTCCCATCTCCTCTGCTTACTGGTGTCTTCCCATCTCCTCTTCTTACTGGTGTCTTCCCATCTCCACTGCTTAATGGTGTCTTCCCATCTCCTCTGCTTACTGGTGTCTTCTCATCTCCTCTGCTTAATGGCATCTTTCCATCTCCACTGCTTAATGGTGTCTTCCCATCACCACTGCTTAATGGTGTCTTCCCATCTCCTCTGCTTAATGGTGTCTTCCCATTTCCACTGCTTAATGGTGTCTTCCCATCTCAATTGCTTAATGGTGCCTTCCCATCTCCTCTGCTTAATGTGTCTTCCCATCTCCACTACTTAATGGTGTCTTCCCATCTCCTCTGCTTACTGGTGTCTTCCCATCTCGTCTTTTTACTGGTGTCTTCCCATCTCCACTGCTTAATGGTGTCTTCCCATCTCCTATGCTTAATGGTGTCTTCCCATCTCCTCTGCTTAATGGTGTCTTCCCATCTCCACTGCTTAATGGTGTCTTCCCATCTCCACTGCTTAATGGTGTCTTCCCATCTCCACTGCTTAATGGTGTCTTCTCATCTCCACTGCTTAATGGTGTCTTCCCATCTCCACTGCTTAATGGTGTCTTCCCATCTCCACTGCTTAATGGTGTCTTCCCATCTCCACTGCTTAATGGTGTCTTCCCATCTCCACTGCTTAATGGTGTCTTCTCATCTCCACTGCTTAATGGTGTCTTCCCATCTCAATAGCTTAATGGTGTCTTCCCATCTCAATAGCTTAATGGTGTCTTCCCATCTCCACTGGTTAATGGTGTCTTCCCATCTCCACTGGTTAATGGTGTCTTCCCATCCCTACTGCTTAATGGTGTCTTCCCATCTCCTCTGCTTAATGGTGTCTTCCCATCTCACTTGCTTAATGGTGTCTTCCCATCTCACTTGCTTAATGGTGTCTTCCCATCTCCACTGCTTAATGGTGTCTTCCCATTTCCACTGCTTACTGGTGCCTTCCCATCTCCACTGCTTAATGTGTCTTCCCATCTCCACTACTTAATGGTGTCTTCCCATCCCTACTGCTTAATGGTGTCTTCCCATCTCCTCTGCTTAATGGTGTCTTCCCATCTCACTTGCTTAATGATGTCTTCCCATCTCACTTGCTTAATGGTGTCTTCCCATCTCTACTGCTTAATGGTGTCTTCCCATCTCCACTGCTTAATAGAACAAGAAAAGGATGAGACTGATCACTTTCTAAAACTCATACACCATTCTTGTCTTAAGTCTAAAGCAACTGGACTTTCTGAGTTTTCTTAAAAAAATGTTTTACCACTCATCCAAGAGGCTTCTTCAGTTCTTCGTTGACCTGAAGAAGCCACTCAGATGAACAACAATGAAGAAAACTCAGAAAGTCCAGTTGCTTTACACTTAATTCTGCTAGATACTGTATATCATGACCTGGATGAATGAGAATCTTTGAAGACAACTGTTGTCTTCCCCTTTTGATATATGCAAGTTCCCCATGTCTTCTGTTGGACGAAACAATTCCAGGGAGAGAAGAAGGGTGTCAAAATCATTCATGGAAGTTATATGGTACCTCATTGATTCAGAACATGCAGCAAAGTCATACATTCAACTTGAGCTGTATATGTATGTATGGAACAGTGATATTTGGATTTGGCAGAATACTGGATGCTCCACAATACATGTGCCTGAACTGTCCGCCCTAGCTATAAACTGCACATTAATAATTTAGCACAGTTGCCAAATTGCAACTTCTGGGTTCACATTTGTCTGATTGATTAAATCATGTGGAAAAAACCTGTTATTGAGCAAAACTAGACCTGGAGCTCCCGTGCCTACCAGATGATTGCCCTTATTAATATTTAAAGTGCAGTATCTGGAGGCTTGACCTCATCAGTACTACCCAGTGCAGGGGGATTTTAATTTAATTCAGCAGATATCAATATATTAGAAATCCTCTGAGAACTGCTTTCCACTGATCATTGATATTGATTGAACAACTGAGCACTTTAAAACCGGCACGTTTAAACATGAGGCAAAATGGAGGCTGGGAGGTTAAACGGAGCAGAACGTGAGACGAATTATTGAACATTAATCAAGAGCCACCATTGACTGGTATCCAACTTTTATATTCCATCCTGTAGGTTCAAACGGCAAAAGTCTCCACACTGGTCACAATTTGGGGGCAAAAATGCCCAACCATTGAATTTTTTTGGAGATCCAAAGCCTGTTGGATGACTTTCAGAGGGAGCTAATGGGAAGCTCGTGTTTCTGATGTTCCAAGGTTTACGAGGGTCACAGTAAAAGAGTACGGTTTCATGTACCTTCTTTGTTAATCCTTTAGATCAGGGACCCCCATTTTTATATTTTAACCCCCTTTTATACCAGTGAGCCACATTCAAATGAAAAAAGTGTTGGGGAGCAACACAAGCATGGAAAAAGTTCCTTGGGGTACAAATAAGAGCTGTGATTGGTTATTTGGTAGCCCCTATGTGGACCGGCAGCCTATAGAAGGCTCTCTTTGGCTTTACACTGGGTTTTATGCAACCAAAACTTGCATCCAGGTCAGAAATTCAAAAATAAGAGGTTGTAAACTTCCAAGGGGATGGTGAGCAACATGTGGTTGAGGATCACTGCTTTAGATAATACAGAATGACAGATATCCAATGGGAGCCTATCATTCTGGGCCTCGGCCCCACTTTGGTAAGGCTATTTTGCAGCCCCTATGTGGACTGGCAGCCTATTGGAGGCTCTGATTGGCAGTACACTAGGTTTTATGCCTCCAAAACTTGCCTCCATGCCTGGAATTCAAAAATAAGCCCCTGCTTTGAGGCCACTGGGAACAACAACATTCATGGTATCGGTGAGGAACATGTTGGGTTGGGGATGACAGTTCTAAGGGATAGAGCATTTAAACAGCCAAAATGAAGTAGGGTGGCTCTGTGTACTATAAGGCCCTTAATTTGAAGACAGCAGGTTCTAATGGACTGAGCCATGTTTGCTCACTTTATTAAACAATGGGCCTCGGCCCCACTTTGGTATGGATCCCTTTAGATCAGTGCTGTCCAACTGGCGGCCCGCGGGCCGCATGCGGCCCGCGACCCCCCTCTGTGTGGCCCCCCCACCTGTCTGGCTGCTTTGATGGCTTACCTTTGAGTAAGCATTAAATGGTATCAGTACTGAGATTAACTGGCCCCCTGCATGGTTCTCACCTCAGATTCAGGCTGTAATCCCTCTGTATTGTTTAAAAATGTAATCCCCTGTGTTTTTCACACCTTTTAATCTCTGCATTGTTCACCCCCTGCAGTGTTCACACCTCAGGCTCAGACTGTAATCACCCACATTGTTCACTTCTTCACACCTCAGACATAGGTACTGTAGGCAGAGTATGGCACATACAGCCAGCATAGGGCAGGTAGAGTATGGCACACACAGGCAGCATAGGTCAGGGAGGGTATGGCACACACAGGAAGGCTAGGGCAGGCAGAGTATGGCACACACAGGCAGCATAGGTCAGGGAGGGTATGGCACACACAGGAAGGGTAGGGCAGGCAGAGTATGGCACACACAGTCAGGGTAGGGCAGGCAGAGTATGGCACACACAGGCAGGGTAGGGCAGGCAGAGTATGGCACACAGAAGCAGCATAGGGAAGGCAGAGTATGGCACACACAGGCAGGGTAGGACAGGCAGAGTATGGCACACACAGACAGCATAGGACAGGCAGAATGCTGCCTTTGTGTGCCATACTCTGCTTGCCCTATGCTGCTTGTGGGAGGTGAACCTGGCAGGGGTTTGTTGTGGGAGTTTGTTAGCAGTTGGAAATAGCCATTAAATGGTCCCTAAGGTGTGTAATTATGTACTGGGGGTTGCTGTGCTATCCACAGGGGAGGAGGAGGCATATGGAATTTAAGGGTATATCTTAATATGACATAATTCTTTCACATATGAATGATGGTTGATATCCCCACAGTAAGGACCAAGCATTTGGGATTTTGCTGTGCTACCACCATTGTGATAAAATAGGTGTGGTTTGAAGTGGGTGTGGTTTCAAAAAGGGGAGTGGTCAAAACTGGCTTCCATTAGCGGCCCTCCACCATGTATGCTAGAGAAATTCCGGCCCTCGGCACCGTAGAAGTTGGACAGCACTGCTTTAGATAGTCCATTTGTAGAAGGGGATTGAGGCAGTGACATGACTTTTTAGTTTTGGCGGAAAATGTCACCCCAGTGGTCTCCAGTTCTTGGTTTGATATGGCCATTGCTTTCTATATTCCATCGGTAAACCAGTGATCCTCAACCAGTGGCACAGTGATCCCCAACCAGTGGCTCGGGGGCAACATGTTCCTCACCACCCCTTTGATGTTGCTCCCATGTTGCTCAAGAACCAGTGGTTGAGGATTGCTGCTTTAGATAATACAGGCTCATATCCAATGGGACCCTATCAGTCTGGGCCTCGGCCCCACTTTGGTAAGGATCCCTTTAGATAGTCCATTTGTAGAAGGGGATTGAGGCAGTGACATGACTTCTCTGAGGAAAATGTCACTTCAGTGGTCTCCAGTTATTGATTTGATATGGCCATTGCTTTCTATATTCCATTGGTATCCCTTTAAACCAGTAATCCTAAACCAGTGGCTTGGGGGCAACATGTTCCTCACTGCCCCTTTGATGTTGCTCCCAGAGGCCTCGGAATAGGTGCCCATTTTTACATTTCTGGCTTGGAGACAAGTTTTGGAAGCCCAGAGACACCATTTTGCTCCATGAAGAACCTCCTTCAGGCCAACAGTCCACATGGGGCCACCAAATAGCCAATCACAGCCCTTATTTTACACCTTACTCTGTTTTTGCCCAAAGTTACACCGTCGGCACTGCAGATTGCCAATCAAACAGCTTCCTCCTTGATCATTTCAGAATAATTGACTTCTTCATTTTGGCGCTTTCCTTGCGAATGACAGAGAACCGATCCCGGATACCTTTCATCCGCTCACATCAAAGCGCTACACGGCTCGTTGTTGTACCGAAACATTAAATAAAAAATCATCACCAGGCTTCAGAGGGGAAAACTCACCGGCATAGCATATGGCCTTCATAAGGTGTCCATTAATGAGATATATAAAGGGACAAGATAAGAAGCGCGGATGTTGTTATAACCTACAGTAAACTAAACGACATAGATTTCAAAGAGATTGCCGTTGCCTTAGATAGATTTATCTTGCAGGCGATGAGCGGAATAGGAATGTGTGCAGCTGATTCTCTGGGATTCCATCGGGCCTTTGATGAAATTACACCTGACAAGCTCTAGTTTGGTCTGAAAGCCACAGGGAACGAGCAGAAAAAAAGAAAAAAAAAGGAAAGCGAGACAGTAAAACAAAGGAAAATGATATAGATTATGAACTGCAACAACAACAAGCCCTGGATTTTGCTTTTATGTAATGTTGGAGGTTGGTTCCTGGAGCTTCTCCGGCTTCAGAGATGAACTTTGCATCTAGTTGTTGGGGATCTGGGTGGCCGGTGCCTATAGAGCTAAGGTTGCCCACTATCAAACAGGCCAATTTGCTCACAGTTAGACATCGGAAAAGGAGTGCCTTTTGTGTGGAGCAAATAGCTTACGGGCAGCAAAATTCCATTAGACAGTTGTTTTACTGCTGCATGGATCTGGCCACCGGTGGAGGTAACACTGGCAAGATGTAGAGTTAGACAACAATTGTTTGCCCAGAGTATACGTTAAGTACAGGGGTCTCTTGTCATTAAGTACAGGGGTCTATTGTCATTAAGTACAGGGGTCTCTTGTCATTAAGTACAGGGGTCTCTTGTGGCCCTCTCTGCTTCTGCCTTGGCCACTGCAAATGAGTTTAATAGGGGTGCTTCAGGGGACACTCAATGCCCATTTGATTCCTCTCTAGTATGTTGTATGGCTATGAGCAGGCATCAGTAAATTATGAGAAAGGGTTCATTATGAGACAAGAAAGATCTGTACTGTTGGCCAGTGTCAGACTGGGGTAAGTAGGGCCCACTGGAGGACCTGGCCTCCACCACGCTCCCCCAGTTGCTGTATGTCTGGGAGCAGGCATTAATGAATTATGAGAAAGGCTTCATTCTGAGAGAGAAAAGATCTGTTCTATTGGCCAGTGGCAGACTGGGGTAAGTAGGGCCCACTGGAGGACCTGGCCTCCACCATGCTCCTCCGGTTGCTGTATGGCTGGGAGTAGTCATCAATAAATTATGAGAAAGGCTCCATTCTGAGAGAGAAAAGATCTGTACTATGGGCCAATGCCAGACTGGGGTAACTAAGGCCCACTGGAGGACCTGGCATTTGCCCCTCCAGCTGCTGTATGTCTGGGAGCAGGAGCATCAATGAATATTGAGAAAGACATCATTCGGGGACAGGAAAGATCTGTACTAAGGCCAGTGTCAGACTGGGGTAACTAGGGCCCACTGGAGGACCTGGCCTCAGCAGGCATCAATAAATTATAAGAAAGAATTAATTCTGAAAGAGTAAAGATCTCTGCTATGGGCCAATGCCAGACTGGGGTACCTGGGGCCCACTGGAAGACCTTGCTGCCAGACCCCTGGCCTTTGCCCCTCCAGCTGCTGTCTGGCTAGGAGCAGGGGCATCAATGAATATTGAGAAAGGCTTCATGCCGAGATAGGAAAGATCTGTACTATAGGCCAGTGTCAGATCGGGGTACCTTGAGCCCACTGGAGGACATAACCTCAAGAACATCATCACCACCTAATCCCCTAGCCACCAACCCTTCCCACACCAGGACCAGGGCCCACCAAGATTTCTCCTGATACTGCTGTGGGCCAGTCCAGCCCTCCTATGGACACGGTCTCAATGTAACTGAAGAATTTCAAAGCCAACCATGGGTTAATATCTTTATTGCTATTTTGTGACTGGCCCCAAACATTCTACTTCCACTTTAGCTTGAAGGGCCACTTTGACATCTCCATGTAACTCATGGATTCCTCTATCCTCGGAAAGTCTATCCTCGGAGAGCTCCAAGTCATTTCATATTCAGGTGACGAGAAGGTTATCTGGAAACTTCTACTCGAATGAAAGAAAACAAGGTCAGCGTCTATCAAAGGGGAGCAAAGTCGAGATATTTTGTTTTATCAGCCTCCACCGTGGGAGGTGGAACCTCCAAGCAACAGAAGCCAAGAGACCACCACGATGCACTCAACCAACCGAGGGCACATCTTCAAAGAGCCTCTTTAAAGCAGGAATGATTAATTATAGGAAATTCCCCACGATCCCACACCCCGGCTGTTTATTAAAATTACAAATTCGACAGCACAAACAGCTCGTTTCATCTCATTCCCCTGACAGCTTCTCGCTGTGGGAGATCTTTTTGATGTCTACTCAGATCTGTGTCGGGGGGAAAAACACTCCAAGTCTTTGTTTTTTTTCTATTTTTTACTATTTTTTTACCTTTATCCTGGTCCATAAATCTGAGTTTCATTTTTCCTTGGCTTTGGATGCCGGGGAAAATCTTTCTTTCCATTAAGTAAGATGTTGGGTTGAAATAGCTTCTGAGATGAAACCGAGCCAAGTCCTTCAAAAGCCGTAAGGCTGTGTGACAGTAATCCTTAATCTACAGGGGCCCCACACCCCCCAAGGGACCCTCTCCTTGGCCCCCACACACCCCTGGGGCACCACCGACCACCCATGATGTAATGACCCGCCCCCATGAATGACATCACACTCCACCTCCTTGCTTGGAGTTTCCAGGCAGGAGAGGAGGCAACCCTAGCCAGGGGCCCACTATGTTTTTTCCCAGTGCCCCGCAGGTCCAGTCCAACCCTGTGCTCAGACAAAAAGTCCTTCAAAAGCCGTAAGGCTGTGTGACCATAATCCTTAATCTACAGGGGCTCCACACCCCCCCAAGGGGCACTCTCCTTGGCCCCCACACACCCCTAGGCCACCACCGACCGCCCAACCCCCTTCCCTGAGCGGGGGAGCACTGGCCAGGATCGGGTCTGGGCCGGGGATAGGGGTTGTCCGGGTCAAAACTACCTGGCCAATTTGGAAAACCAGGCAGGATTTTCAAAGATTGAGGTAGCGATTGGCCAATCGCCTATCACTGCATCATAGCCCCACCCCTGTGATGACACGGCCCGTTCCCATAATGCCATGTCCCGCACCCATGATGTAATGCCCCGCCCCCATGACATCACACCCCACCTCCCTGCTTGGAGTTTCCAGGCAGGAGAGGTGGCAACCCTAGCCAGGGGCCCACCATGTTTTATCCCGGTGCCCCGTAGGCCCAGTCCAACCCTGTGCTCAGACAAAAAGTCCTTCAAAAGCCGTAAGGCTGTGTGACCATAATCCTTAATCTACAGGGGCCCCACACCCCCCCAAGGGGCCCTCTCCTTGGCCCCCACACACCCCTGGGGCACCACCGACCGCCCAACCCCCTTCCCTGAGCGGGGGAGCACTGGCCAGGATTGGGTCTGGGCCGGGGATACCGGTTGTCCGGGTCAAAACTACCTGGCCAATTTGGAAAATCGGGCAGGATTTTCAAAGATTGACGTAGCGATTGGCCAATCGCCGATCACTGCATCATAGCCCCACCCCCATGATGACGCGGCCCACCCCCATAATGTCATGTCCCGCACCCATGATGTAATGAGCCGCCCCCATGACATCACACCCCACCTCCCTGCTTGGAGTTTCCAGGCAGGAGAGGCGGCAACCCTAGCCAGGGGCCCACCATGTTTTTTCCCGGTGCCCCGCAGGCCCAGTGCAACCCTGTGCTCAGACAAGAAGTTCTTCAAAAGCCATAAGGCTGTGTGACCATAATCCTTAATCGTTTTTTTTTTTTTTTTTTAAATTCTGAGATATTTCAGAATGAAGCCGTCAGAAAAAGGCGGTTTGGGATAGTCGGTTTGATCTAAGCCGCGTACGGATGTGCTGGTACTTAAGTTCCACAAGTAGGTTCCTCCGGGGACCCGTAAATAAAAGAGGAGTTTGTTATGTGGATCAGCGCGTCACTTGCTTATGGAATCTCGCTGCTTTTATATTTCTTCTTTGTTCTAAATACGGTATTTATATAACCCCGCCCCCCCGGGATTTGGCGGCAGTTTGAGTGACGTCTGTCTAGACATGGACATAGCTTTTATTATGAAAAGGGTACAGGGGAGATGCATTCCTCCCTTCATCTTCATCATTAGAAATAGATGTCTCCCCTGCATTATTTATATAGACACGGAGCTAATGGAGCCGCATCTGAAAGCCGTTTGTTTCCAAAAGAAATGTAGCTGGGGGTGTTTCCCTCATAGTAACGGCGCTTTATGTAATGAAGAATAAGGGGATATTTAGTGGGGATGGCATTGCTCAAACAGGGTCGGACTGAGGGGTGTTGTAAGTACAGGGGCCCCACACCCCCCAAGGGGCCCTCTCCATGGCCCACACATACCCCTGGGGGCACCGCCCAGACCCGACCCTTGCTGGCGCTCCCCCTGCCCGACCGCTCCTCCCCTGACGCGTTAAATTTACACACTCGGTGGAGGACGTCGGGTGGGGGGCCCTGCGAGGGGGGTTAGGGGGGCCCCTGCGGAGGGGGGGCAGCACAGGCACCTGCAGGGCCCCTGGGGTGGGAGCCCTGGTGGGCCCTTCACCCCCCAGTCCGAACCTGGCACCGCCAACCTCCCAAACCCCTCCCCTGAGCGGGGGGGAACACTGGCCAGGATTGTATCTGGGCCAGCAGGGACCACCACGGCTGGGGGTACGGTTGCCCCCTGTCTGGTTGTGACCCACACAGCCCGGTTTTTGGTATGACTGCCCGGGTCAAAACTAACTGCCCCATTTGGAAAACTGGACGGGATTCTCAAAGATTGATGCAACGATTGCCCAATCGCCGATGACTACATCATAGCTCCACCCCCGCAATGACGTGGCCCACCCCTGTAATGTCATGTTCCGCCCCCATGGTGTCATGACCCACCCCCATGGTGTCATGACCCGCCCCCATGACATCACACCCCGCCTCCCTGCTGGAGTTTCCATGCTGGAGAGGTGGCAACCATAGCCAGGGGCCCCACTATGTTTTTTCCCAGTGCCCCGCAGGCCCAGTCCAACCCTGTGCTGGTTGGAACATAAAATGGGCCAAGGGGGATGATTCTCTCCATATCCACAAACAATAGTAACATTTAGGGACACATCTATTAAAATCTGGATTTTCATGGTTTTAAACTCATTTCCGCTAATGGGACGCCTGCCATTGACTCTTTATTTGAAATGAAGACCAATTGCAAATATCCTTATAGTATCCCTGTCCAGGCTATACTAAAAGTCAATTTTAAGGTGAACTATCCCTTTAATTACTGTTCAGCCCTGTATGGTGTGTAGTTAATGGGGTTGTTCACCTTCAAGTTAACTTTTAGTATGATGTAGATAGAGCTATTCTGAGACAATTTGCAATTGGTCTTCATTTTTTATTATTTGTGGATTTTGAGTTTATTCAGCTTTCTGTTCAGCAGCTCTCAAGTTCGGAATTTCAGCAGAAAACTGGTTGCTAGGGTCCAGTTTAACTAGCAACCAGGCAACCTGATGATTTTTAACCCTTCCCGATCCTAATTGGCGTATCGGATTCGGTTCGGGGATTCGGCCGAATCCGGCAGGGTGGCTATGGTGCATCCAGGGTCGGACTGGGCCGCCGGGACACCGGGAAAAATCCCGGTGGGCCCCGGCCCTAGTGGGCCCCAGCGGCCCAGTCCGACCTTTGCCGGCGCTCCCCCTACTGACGGTTCCTCCCCCAAAGCGTTCAATTTATACGCGCTCGGGGAGGACGTCAGGCGGAGGCCCTTCGGGGGGGTTAGGGGGGCCCCTGGGGGGGGTTAGGGGACGCGGCTGGGGCACCTGCAGGGCCCCTGGGGCGGGAGCCCCAGTCCGACCCTGGGTGCATCCCTAGTAACAATACAATTGTAGCCTCACAAAGCTATGGGTTTTTTGACTGCCGGGGTCAGCGACCCCCATTGGGAAGCTGGAAAGAGTCCGAAGAAAAAAATTTCAAAAACTATAAAAAATAAAAAAAGACCAATTGAAATGTTGCTAAGAATAGACCATTCTATAACATAGTAAAAGTTAACCTAATGTTAAACAACCCCTTTAAAGGGATAGTGTCATGATTTTTATGCTAAAGAGAGACTGAAGTTTATCAGGGCACAAGTCACATGACTGAGGGTACCTGGGAAGCTAAGAATATGGCTAGTCTTCATGTCAAATTTCAAAATGAAATATAAAATAATCTGTTTGCTCTTTAAAAAAACAGATTGTAGTGCAGAATTCTGGCGGAGGGGCACTATTCACTGATGCATTATGGGAAAAACACACGTGACGGTATCCCTTTAACTGTGTAGCGCGGTTATACCGTTCCCACGATGGCTCGCGAGCAGAGAAAGTCATTGCCGGAGCTAGGATACTTAATTGTGAAGGTATTTTATGCCTGCAAAACCCCACTGATTAGAGCCAAACCTGTAATCACTATGTCCAATTAATCAATTGCTTAATTAGGCGATGCACTTTTCGGTGTGTATAAATCTAGCCCTCTGGGCAGCGGAGGAAATTGATGAACCATCTTTTATGGAATCTATTACGGCGCTGCTCCTATTAGTATCCGCGGGTGTCGTTTGCCGGCCAAATCACCGGCGACATCCAAACTTCTCCCAGTTATTAACCTGTTGGCTACTGATAGCCCAAGGGCAAACACCTTCCAGCCCCGATAGCCCATAAAAGGGCGGTTCTCCTATAAAAAATCTTTCAGAATGTAATAGAATGCCCTATTCCTAGCAACTTTGCAATTGGTCTTCATTATTTATTTGTTATAGTTTTTGAAATATTTGCCTTCTTCCTCTGCCTCTTTCCAGCTTTCAAATGGGGGTCACTGACCCCGGCAACCAAAGACTTTTGCCCTGTGAGGCTACAGTTTTACAGTTGTTGTTTACTGTTTATTCATCATCTTTATATTCAGTTTCTCTCCTATTCGTGTAGGAATATAGGTTGCTAAGGTAAACAAGACCCTAGCAACCAGAGAGCTGCTTAAATACCAAACCGAAGAGCTGCTGAAGGAAAAAAAGGAGAATAAACAAAATGGAAAAATGAAAACCAATTGCAAATATGAATGTCTCAGTCATACAACAGGTTAATATGAAACAGGGCGGATCTGTGCCTGTGAAGATGACCTAGTGAGTGCCACCCACTCAAGTCTCCTCCCACTGCGTCCCTTCTCACCCACTGAGCATGTGCAGTGCCCCTGGCACATAAGAGATATAACAAGATCCAATATGGGGAGCTCCCTCAAGCTGGGTGTCTGGTATTTTTTCTAATAGGAATGGGTGCAATCTTAAGGTGTTCGCATTGATCTAAAGGGGAGATGTGTGGCCATTTAGGGTCCTTCTCACCCTAAAACCCGGCCCCTTGTGGGCGTAAAGACCTAGGACCTCTTCGGAGGTCATTTGTTCCTTTTCCCAAGAAGCCATGGGGCTGTAGGGGATTGGATAAAGAGACCCCACCTCCTTAAGGTGGCCTTATTTGGCGAGGTTGCCAAGCTAGTGGATCTTCTAGCGGTATGCCAACCAAGGGCTAAATGATCAAGATAAAATGGTGGGCATAGGCTTCGTTGGTTCAGGGACCACATCAACGAGCCAATGCCGTCCCAGATCCTACGGAAAAATCAAACCTGCCCGATTAAAGGTGGCCATACACGCAAATATCCGCTCGCCTGGCGAGGTTGCCAAGCGAGTGGATCTTCTCCCGATATCCCCACCTATGGGTGGGCGATATCGAGGGAATTTAGGCTAATTCGGTTATATGGCCCTGGGGTTAAACGATCGAATTATAATGACTGGAATAGGTGCAGTCAGTTTTTTAACCTGCCCGGTCGATATCTGCCCGATTTCAGGCCAGATACCGGTCGGGCATGGCCGTCATTGTTTCCCCTACACGGGCCGATAAGCTGCCGAATTGGTCTAAGGGACAGATATCGGCAGCTACAATCGGCCCGTGTATGGGCACCTTAAGATCTGGCCAATTTCAGGCTGTCGGTTGGGTTGGCCCATTGGTGGTGCCTATACATGGGCAGATAAGCTTCTGAATCGGTCTAAAGGACCTTTAGCCTTGTGGCAAAGAGGGTCTGAAGACCCTTGCTTCCTGCGGGCCCTTTGAAGGCAGGCCTAAAGACTTCAGGACATTTTGCACCATTTGGCCAGTTTTTTGGGGGGGCCTTGTCTCTTTGGGGACAAGGCCCATTGCACCTTTTTTGCACCTGTTTGAACTGATTGTGATGCACAGTTTGGGCTTCAAAGAAAATCTTTGGGGCCATGGTGGGTGGGGGGCACAGATAGCCGGCCTTGCCTTGGGTGCCATAGATGCTTGGCCCAGTTAGTGGGTTCTGTTTGGCACAATGGCAGAAAGGCAACTAAGGACGTCTGGTGCCGTCAGAATCCTTTTTTAATGGAAATTGGCCGTTTCAGAAAGACCAAGCCTAAGAATAACCATTGTTACAGCTGTTTCCGAAAGTCGGTTCCGCCCAACCAAATGTCTCCATTAATTCTTGAGCGGTTTTTACGGCTCCTACAAACCAGCCCCGCGATAAACGTTCCATAAAGTCTTTCTGTTTAGTCTTCAGTTAGTACAAACACAGTGGATATTTCCACTTTATCTTCCTCGGAGCCGTTAAAGCCAAGTACTGGAACTCGGAATTGTCTAATTACGCCGCGTTTATGTCGGGTCACAAACCTTCAGGCTTCAGGCAAGTAATGTATCCGTACAGTTGCACTGCACTCTGGGTAAATGGAGGCCGATGGGCTTGTGGTTCTGTTGGATGGAGTCCAGGTTCTAATGGGACTGGCTGGGTATATATATATATATATATGTGCGCTTGGTTATAGAGCAATGTTACTGTACTCAGCACCGAACCCTCTTACAGAGCATTTATACTGCCGGCTGGGGAGTAACGTGATCCAGGGAACAACATCATAGTAACAGAGCCAAGTACCATAATGGGATAAATAGAAGGGCAGGTTTGTTCTATTAACCCCCCTGGCATTCCCAGTACCCAGAGGCACAAACAGCCCCCCCAGCCCAATAAATAGTGAGTGTCTGTGGCACCTTACAGCCCCCCTGGCATTCCCAGTACCCAGAGGCACAAACAGCCCCCCCCCCCCAGCCCAATAAATAGTGAGTGTCTGTGGCACCTTACAGCCCCCCTGGCATTCCCAGTACCCAGAGGCACAAACAGCCCCCCCAGCCCAATAAATAGTGACTGTCTGTGGCACCTTACAGCCCCCCTGGCATTCCCAGTACCCAGAGGCACAAACAGCTCCCCCAGCCCAATAAATAGTGACTGTCTGTGGCACCTTACAGCCCCCCTGGCATTCCCAGTACCCAGAGGCACAAACAGCCCCCCCCCAGCCCAATAAATAGTGACTGTCTGTGGCACCTTACAGCCCCCCTGGCATTCCCAGTACCCAGAGGCACAAACAGCCCCCCCAGCCCAATAAATAGTGACTGTCTGTGGCACCTTACAGCCCCCCTGGCATTCCCAGTACCCAGAGGCACAAACAGCCCCCCCCCAGCCCAATAAATAGTGACTGTCTGTGGCACCTTACAGCCCCCCTGGCATTCCCAGTACCCAGAGGCACAAACAGCCCCCCAGCCCAATAAATAGTGACTGTCTGTGGCATCTTACAGCCCCCCTGGCATTCCCAGTACCCAGAGGCACAAACAGCCCCCCCCAGCCCAATAAATAGTGACTGTCTGTGGCACCTTACAGCCCCCCTGGCATTCCCAGTACCCAGAGGCACAAACAGCCCCCCCAGCCCAATAAATAGCTGGGGGGGGGGCTGTTTGTGCCTCTGGGTACTGGGAATGCCAGGGGGGCTGTAAGGTGCCACAGACAGTCACTATTTATTAGGCTGGGGGGGCTGTTTGTGCCTCTGGGTACTGGGAATGCCAGGGGGGCTGTAAGGTGCCACAGACAGTCACTATTTATTAGGCTGGGGGGGCTGTTTGTGTCTCTGGGTACTGGGAATGCCAGGGGGGCTGTAAGGTGTCACAGACAGTCACTATTTATTGGGCTGGGGGGGGGGCTGTTTGTGCCTCTGGGTACTGGGAATGCCAGGGGGGGCTGTAAGGTGCCACAGACAGTCACTATTTATTGGGCTGGGGGGGCTGTTTGTGCCTCTGGGTACTGGGAATGCCAGGGGGCTGTAAGGTGCCACAGACAGTCACTATTTATTAGGCTGGGGGGGCTGTTTGTGTCTCTGGGTACTGGGAATACCAGGGCCTATTTTAATAACCAGTCAAGACCTGGCCTATGGAGTCCTTATCCTGACTAGGGCTCTCAGTCTCCTGTATGGACCACGGGAGGCAAATTTGTGGGTTCGGTTACACTCACATCTGCCCAATGAGCTCTGGACTCCCTATGGGGGGTATTGGGCCTGGACCTTCTTGCAATACCCTTCCCCATCTTGACCCAATTCCTTTATAAATGTTCTTCCTCCAACCGGATAAAATGATATCGGAGCCAAGAGACGCTCGCTGTGACGGGGGGGAATGGCGGCTCTTGATGCCGCTTCTCGCCTTTCTCCTCAGAACCAGAACTTCTAAATGCTCTTTGAGCCTCGGCGTTTGATATGCAGGTCGCTGCGAAAGGTGAAGATTCTCTCTCCGTCCATTTATCTCTGCGGAGCGAGCCATTGGGATTTGCTAATTAAATTCCGCACCTCCGGTTTCCATGGCGCTTGTCAATGCACAGATCTATCTCCTCGGATAAAATATGGGTCAGGGTATCACTTTCTCATTGTGCGGAACTTACAATTGGGGGTGGGGGAGGGCAATAAAAATCTAGGAATTATGTTCTTTTATTGGATTATTTGAGCCATTGTGGTCTCTTTATTATTCTGAATTTCTGCTCAGCCCCCCCCCCCCAAGGTACGGTATATAGTTTATATAAATACCCCGCTGTGTAGCCCCGGGGGCAGCCGTTCCTGCACTGGTACAGCTGGGGTGTTTGCTACAGAAACCCTACTATAGTTTATATAAATACCCCGCTGTGTAGCCCCGGGGGCAGCCATTCCTGCACCGGTACAGCTGGGGTGTTTGCTACAGAAACCCTACTATAGTTTATATAAATACCCCGCTGTGTAGCCCCGGGGGCAGCCGTTCCTGCACTGGTACAGCTGGGGTGTTTGCTACAGAAACCCTACTATAGTTTATATAAATACCCCGCTGTGTAGCCCCGGGGGCAGCCATTCCTGCACTGGTACAGCTGGGGTGTTTGCTACAGAAACCCTACTATAGTTTATATAAATACCCCGCTGTGTAGCCCCGGGGGCAGCCATTCCTGCACTGGTACAGCTGGGGTGTTTGCTACAGAAACCCTACTATAGTTTATATAAATACCCCGCTGTGTAGCCCCGGGGGCAGCCATTCCTGCACCGGTACAGCTGGGGTGTTTGCTACAGAAACCCTACTATAGTTTATATAAATACCCCGCTGTGTAGCCTCGGGGGCAGCCATTCCTGCACCGGTACAGCTGGGGTGTTTGCTACAGAAACCCTACTATAGTTTATATAAATACCCCGCTGTGTAGCCCTGGGGGCAGCCATTCCTGCACTGGTACAGCTGGGGTGTTTGCTACAGAAACCCTACTATAGTTTATATAAATACCCCGCTGTGTAGCCCCGGGGGCAGCCATTCCTGCACTGGTACAGCTGGGGTGTTTGCTACAGAAACCCTACTATAGTTTATATAATACCCCGCTGTGTAGGCCCCGGGGCAGCCCATTCCTGCACTGGTACAGCTGGGGTGTTTGCTACAGAAACCCTACTATAGTTTATATAAATACCCCGCTGTGTAGCCCGGGGCAGCCATTCCTGCACTGGTACAGCTGGGGTGTTTGCTACAGAAACCCTACTATAGTTTATATAAATACCCCGCTGTGTAGCCCCGGGGCAGCCATCCTGCACTGGTACAGCTGGGGTGTTTGCTACAGAAACCCTACTATAGTTTATATAAATACCCCGCTGTGTAGCCCCGGGGGCAGCCATCCTGCACTGGTACAGCTGGGGTGTTTGCTACAGAAACCCTACTATAGTTTATATAAATACCCCGCTGTGTAGCCCCGGGGGCAGCCATTCCTGCACTGGTACAGCTGGGGTGTTTGCTACAGAAACCCTACTATAGTTTATATAAATACCCCGCTGTGTAGCCCCGGGGCAGCCATTCCTGCACTGGTACAGCTGGGTGGTTTGCTACAGAAACCCTACTATAGTTTAAATAAATACCCCGCTGTGTAGCCCCGGGGCAGCCATTCCTGCACTGGTACAGCTGGGGTGTTTGCTACAGAAACCCTACTATAGTTTAAATAAATACCGCCGCTGTGTAGCCCCGGGGGCAGCCATTCCTGCACTGGTACAGCTGGGGTGTTTGCTACAGAAACCCTACTATAGTTTATATAAATACCCCGCTGTGTAGCCCCGGGGGCAGCCATTCCTGCACCGGTACAGCTGGGGTGTTTGCTACAGAAACCCTACTATAGTTTATATAAATACCCCGCTGTGTAGCCCCGGGGGCAGCCATTCCTGCACTGGTACAGCTGGGGTGTTTGCTACAGAAACCCTACTATAGTTTAAATAAATACCCCGCTGTGTAGCCCCGGGGGCAGCCATTCCTGCACTGGTACAGCTGGGGTGTTTGCTACAGAAACCCTACTATAGTTTATATAAATACCCCGCTGTGTAGCCCCGGGGGCAGCCATTCATATGGCAGATTCGCTCTGTAGAATACAATGGTGCTTTATCTGTTAACTGCTATGTACCCTGTGCCTTTTCTCCTAGGACTAAAAGCAAAATGTAGGGACATTTGAGTCACCGCCTTTGTATTGGCCGTTATAGTGATATAATGCGGCGCTGCGGTTCCTATTTACGCACCCCCGTATGTACATATAGGCTGACAGATGGGTGTTTGGGGGGGGGGGGACAGGAATCCACACAAAGCTGCCGGTTCTGTTGAAGAGAGAATGACTCAGTTTGCAGCCCCTATTTATTTTCACGCCTCCCCCAATCCCTTTCAGCCCCGCGCCGTATCTGACTGCCGGCTGCACTTTAACCACGGGACACGTTTTAAAAAGGGGGCCCCGCTGTTCCCTTTCCCCCCGTCATTGTTAGAATGTCGAAATCAATTTGGATAAAAAAAAAATAAATCTCAAATGAAATGAAAATATGTTCCGGTAATTGGGGCGCCGGGGCACGGAGATTATGTGCCGAACGGCGCGTTTTGCCAACCCACGGGGACTTTTAGGCCATTTCGGCGTCTCGCTACGCCGCCGTGTCACTGCTGAAATATGTGCCTGTTAATGTTCCCCGAATCTGCATGGCGGCTTTTTCCTTTTGTTATTTCCGACGCTAATGGCAAGTTCAGACCGAGGTTATGGATGAAAAATGTCGTAGTTGAGCAAAAAAAAAGGAAAAAAGAAAAATAAAAAAAAAGCTCTTAAGGGCACACAATCTTTTTCAAGGGATTTTTAAGGAGGATCTGGAGATCCTGGTCCTCAACCAAAGTTGAACCAATCTGAGCCTTAAGGTGGCCACACACAGGCCAATCAAAGTGTACCAATATCTGTCTAACAATTTGCAGAGAAGTTACCAGAAATATATTGGGCAGGTAAGAAAATCCCATTAAACAAGGGCCACCACCACATTCAGGGTCGGAGTGGGCCACCGTGACACTGGGAAAAAACTCAGTGGGACCCAGTGGCCCAGATCCCCACAGGGAACTATACTGAGCCGCTGAGCCCTCCCACCTCCGTTGAAGTGCTTAGGGGGAAAGGGGTCGGACAGGTGGGGGGGGCTGCACCCCCCCAGTCCGACCCAGACTGCATTGATGTGGTTCTTTCCCAACAGGTTTGCAGGGCCACCCAACAACCCCAACCAAGCCAATGTAAGTCTCAGTAATACAAATTTTCCAGGCTAATTCCAACTCATTTCATAATCTGCCCTGGCCACATAAGCCCTGATCTGCCCCAAATCTAACCCCATTTTACTCCTATCAGCCTGGATCATCCAGGAACCACCCCATTGCCTGCCCCTTTGCTTTGCGGGGGGTACAATTGCACCCAGGACCACACTCCCTCTGGGCCCTCCGGATGCTCTCGCCAATTCAAATACTCAATGAGAACAGTGTCTGGAGTGGGTGCCAGCGGCTCAGCCTGCACCCAGGCCCGGTGCTCTACAACATTATCCGCCTCCCTTCATGACCCACCCCTTCAAGTCATAATCTGCCCACAACCCTGTCATCAGCCTGCCTCCTTTCATCACCGATTGGTCCCCTTGTACATCCAGGTCCATAAGGTGTGGTTCAAGGTCAGACATGGTCATTCTATGACCCCCCACATCACTAGTGGAAACCTTACCTGCAGTATAATCCAATTTGGCCCAGCAAGTGGATGCCCAAACCTGGCAAAGATAAACCAGTTTGGTTCCTCACCAAGTGAGATAATCTTGCTGTAATGCCCAGCAAAAGCCAAACTTTATCTGGTGGTTGGCCATATGTTTTCAAGAACTAAATTCTGGACACTTGTATGATATTCTCTCTCAATATGGCACGTTGTCAACTCATTGGTGAAGACAGAATAAGTCTTTGTATGAAAAATGCCTCCTGTGCAAAACACATCTCCGTATGAGGGACACCTAATGTCAAATGCTTGTTATAAGCTGTACCCACTCACTCATCATTTAGCTGGAAAGAGTAACATGAGTCGGGATAAACATGTTCGTGGTAATAACAAAAAACATAATCTTTCATGCATTTAATGAAAGCTTGGGAAGGCTCATTTTATTACATTTTGGATGGGGGTATGATAAATTAAGTTGCCACTGTATTTAGTTGACTGTGGGTTCTGGGGTATTATACATGGAATTGGCACTGTATTTATCCTGCTGTGGGTTCTGGGGTATTATACATGGAATTGGCACTGTATTTATCCCACTGTGGGTTCCGGGGTATTATACATGGAATTGGCACTGTATTTATCCTGCTGTGGGTTCTGGGATATTATACATGGAATTGGCACTGTATTTATCCTGCTGTGGGTTCTGGGGTATTATACATGGAATTGGCACTGTATTTATCCTGCTGTGGGTTCTGGGGTATTATACATGGAATTGGCACTGTATTTATCCTGCTGTGTGTTCTGGGGTATTATACATGGAATTGGCCCTGTATTTATCCTGCTGTGGGTTCTGGGGTATTATACATGGAATTGGCCCTGTATTTATCCTGCTGTGGGTTCTGGGGTATTATACATGGAATTGGCCCTGTATTTATCCTGCTGTGGGTTCTGGGGTATTATACATGGAATTGGCCCTGTATTTATCCCGCTGTGGATTCTGGGGTATTATACATGGAATTGGCACTGTATTTATCCTGCTGTGGGTTCTGGGGTATTATACATGGCATTGGCCCTGTATTTATCCTGCTGTGTGTTCTGGGGTATTATACATGGAATTGGCCCTGTATTTATCCTGGCTGTGTGTTCTGGGGTATTATACATGGAATTGGCCCTGTATTTATCCTGCTGTGGGTTCTGGGGTATTATACATGGAATTGGCCCTGTATTTATCCTGCTGTGGGTTCTGGGGTATTATACATGGAATTGGCCCTGTATTTATCCTGCTGTGTGTTCTGGGGTATTATACATGGAATTGGCCCTGTATTTATCTGCTGTGGGTTCTGGGGTATTATACATGGAATTGGCACTGTATTTATCCTGCTGTGGGTTCTGGGGTATTATACATGGAATTGGCACTGTATTTATCCTGCTGTGGTTCTGGGGTATTATACATGGAATTGGCACTGTATTTATCCTGCTGTGGGTTCTGGGGTATTATACATGGAATTGGCACTGTATTTATCCTGCTGTGGGTTCTGGGGTATTATACATGGAATTGGCACTGTATTTATCCTGCTGTGGTTCTGGGGTATTATACATGGAATTGGCACTGTATTTATCCTGCTGTGGGTTCTGGGGTATTATACATGGAATTGGCCTGTATTTATCCTGCTGTGGGTTCTGGGTATTATACATGGAATTGGCCCTGTATTTATCCTGCTGTGTGTTCTGGGGTATTATACATGGAATTGGCCCTGTATTTATCCTGCTGTGGGTTCTGGGGTATTATACATGGAATTGGCACTGTATTTATCCTGCTGTGGGTTCTGGGTATTATACATGGAATTGGCACTGTATTTATCCTGCTGTGGGTTCTGGGTATTATACATGGAATTGGCACTGTATTTATCCTGCTGTGGGTTCTGGGGTATTATACATGGAATTGGCGCTGTATTTATCCTGCTGTGGGTTCTGGGGTATTATACATGGAATTGGCACTGTATTTATCTGCTGTGGGTTCTGGGGTATTATACATGGAATTGGCCCTGTATTTATCCTGCTGTGTGTTCTGGGGTATTATACATGGAATTGGCCCTGTATTTATCCTGCTGTGGGTTCTGGGGTATTATACATGGAATTGGCACTGTATTTATCCTGCTGTGGGTTCTGGGTATTATACATGGAATTGGCACTGTATTTATCCCGCTGTGGGTTCTGGGGTATTATACATGGAATTGGCACTGTATTTATCCTGCTGTGGTTCTGGGGTATTATACATGGAATTGGCCCTGTATTTATCCTGCTGTGGGTTCTGGGGTATTATACATGGAATTGGCCCTGTATTTATCCTGCTGTGGGTTCTGGGGTATTATACATGGAATTGGCGCTGTATTTATCCTGCTGTGGGTTCTGGGGTATTATACATGGAATTGGCACTGTATTTATCGCCGCTGTGGGTTCTGGGGTATTATACATGGAATTGGCACTGTATTTATCCTGCTGTGTGTTCTGGGGTATTATACATGGAATTGGCCCTGTATTTATCCTGCTGTGGTTCTGGGGTATTATACATGGAATTGGCACTGTATTTATCTGCTGTGGGTTCTGGGGTATTATACATGGAATTGGCACTGTATTTATCCTGCTGTGGGTTCAAGGGTATTATACATGGAATTGGCACTGTATTTATCCTGCTGTGGGTTCTGGGGTATTATACATGGAATGGCACTGTAATTATCTGCTGTGTGTTCTGGGGTATAATACATGGAATTGGCGCTGTATTTATCCTGCTGTGGTTCTGGGGTATTATACATGGAATTGGCACTGTATTTATCCTGCTGTGTGTTCTGGGGTATTATACATGGGAATTGGCCCTGTATTTATCCTGCTGTGGGTTCTGGGGTATTATACATGGAATTGGCACTGTAATTTATCCTGCTGTGGGTTCTGGGGGTATTATAACATGGAATTGGCACTGTATTTATCCTGCTGTGGGTTCTGGGGTATTATACATGGGAATTGGCACTGTATTTATCCTGCTGTGGGTTCTGGGGTATTATACATGGAATTGGCCCTGTATTTATCCTGCTGTGGGTTCTGGGGTATTATACATGGAATTGGCACTGTATTTATCCTGCTGTGGGTTCTGGGTATTATACATGGAATTGGCACTGTATTTATCCTGCTGTGGGTTCTGGGGTATTATACATGGAATTGGCACCTGTATTTATCCTGCTGTGGGTTCTGGGGTATTATACATGGAATTGGCACTGTATTTATCCCGCTGTGGGTTCTGGGGTATTATACATGGAATTGGCACTGTATTTATCCTGCTGTGGGTTCTGGGGTATTATACATGGAATTGGCACTGTATTTATCCCGCTGTGGGTTCTGGGGTATTATACATGGAATTGGCACTGTATTTATCCTGCTGTGTGTTCTGGGGTATTATACATGGAATTGGCCCTGTATTTATCCTGCTGTGGGTTCTGGGGTATTATACATGGAATTGGCCCTGTATTTATCCTGCTGTGGGTTCTGGGGTATTATACATGGAATTGGCCCTGTATTTATCCTGCTGTGGGTTCTGGGGTATTATACATGGAATTGGCCCTGTATTTATCCCGCTGTGGGTTCTGGGGTATTATACATGGAATTGGCACTGTATTTATCCTGCTGTGGGTTCTGGGGTATTATACATGGAATTGGCCTGTATTTATCCTGCTGTGTGTTCTGGGGTATTATACATGGAATTGGCCCTGTATTTATCCTGCTGTGTGTTCTGGGGTATTATACATGGAATTGGCCCTGTATTTATCCTGCTGTGGGTTCTGGGGTATTATACATGGAATTGGCCCTGTATTTATCCTGCTGTGGGTTCTGGGGTATTATACATGGAATTGGCCCTGTATTTATCCTGCTGTGTGTTCTGGGGTATTATACATGGAATTGGCCCTGTATTTATCCTGCTGTGGGTTCTGGGGTATTATACATGGAATTGGCCCTGTATTTATCCTGCTGTGGGTTCTGGGGTATTATACATGGAATTGGCACTGTATTTATCCCGCTGTGGGTTCTGGGGTATTATACATGGAATTGGCACTGTATTTATCCTGCTGTGGGTTCTGGGGTATTATACATGGAATTGGCCCTGTATTTATCCTGCTGTGGGTTCTGGGGTATTATACATGGAATTGGCACTGTATTTATCCTGCTGTGTGTTCTGGGGTATTATACATGGAATTGGCCCTGTATTTATCCTGCTGTGGGTTCTGGGGTATTATACATGGAATTGGCCCTGTATTTATCCTGCTGTGGGTTCTGGGGTATTATACATGGAATTGGCCCTGTATTTATCCTGCTGTGGGTTCTGGGGTATTATACATGGAATTGGCCCTGTATTTATCCCGCTGTGGGTTCTGGGGTATTATACATGGAATTGGCACTGTATTTATCTGCTGTGGGTTCTGGGGTATTATACATGGAATTGGCCCTGTATTTATCCTGCTGTGTGTTCTGGGGTATTATACATGGAATTGGCCCTGTATTTATCCTGCTGTGGGTTCTGGGGTATTATACATGGAATTGGCACTGTATTTATCCTGCTGTGGGTTCTGGGGTATTATACATGGAATTGGCACTGTATTTATCCCGCTGTGGGTTCTGGGGTATTATACATGGAATTGGCCCTGTATTTATCCTGCTGTGGGTTCTGGGGTATTATACATGGAATTGGCGCTGTATTTATCCTGCTGTGGGTTCTGGGGTATTATACATGGAATTGGCCCTGTATTTATCCTGCTGTGGGTTCTGGGGTATTATACATGGAATTGGCGCTGTATTTATCCTGCTGTGGGTTCTGGGGTATTATACATGGAATTGGCACTGTATTTATCGCGCTGTGGGTTCTGGGGTATTATACATGGAATTGGCACTGTATTTATCCTGCTGTGTGTTCTGGGGTATTATACATGGAATTGGCCCTGTATTTATCCTGCTGTGGGTTCTGGGGTATTATACATGGAATTGGCACTGTATTTATCCTGCTGTGGGTTCTGGGGTATTATACATGGAATTGGCACTGTATTTATCCTGCTGTGGGTTCTGGGGTATTATACATGGAAATTGGCACTGTATTTATCTGCTGTGGGTTCTGGGGTATTATACATGGAATTGGCACTGTATTTATCCCGCTGTGGGTTCAAGGGTATTATACATGGAATTGGCACTGTATTTATCCTGCTGTGGGTTCTGGGGTATTATACATGGAATTGGCACTGTAATTATCTGCTGTGTGTTCTGGGGTATAATACATGGAATTGGCGCTGTATTTATCCTGCTGTGGGTTCTGGGGTATTATACATGGAATTGGCACTGTATTTATCCTGCTGTGTGTTCTGGGGTATTATACATGGAATTGGCCCTGTATTTATCCTGCTGTGGGTTCTGGGGTATTATACATGGAATTGGCACTGTATTTATCCTGCTGTGGGTTCTGGGGTATTATACATGGAATTGGCACTGTATTTATCCTGCTGTGGGTTCTGGGGTATTATACATGGAATTGGCACTGTATTTATCCTGCTGTGGGTTCTGGGGTATTATACATGGAATTGGCACTGTATTTATCCTGCTGTGGGTTCTGGGGTATTATACATGGAATTGGCCCTGTATTTATCCTGCTGTGGGTTCTGGGGTATTATACATGGAATTGGCACTGTATTTATCTGCTGTGGGTTCTGGGGTATTATACATGGAATTGGCACTGTATTTATCCTGCTGTGGGTTCTGGGGTATTATACATGGAACTGGCACTGTATTTATCCTGCTGTGTGTTCTGGGGTATTATACATGGAATTGGCCCTGTATTTATCCTGCTGTGGGTTCTGGGGTATTATACATGGAATTGGCACTGTATTTATCCTGCTGTGGGTTCTGGGGTATTATACATGGAATTGGCACTGTATTTATCCTGCTGTGGGTTCTGGGGTATTATACATGGAATTGGCACTGTATTTATCTGCTGTGGGTTCTGGGGTATTATACATGGAATTGGCACTGTATTTATCCCGCTGTGGGTTCAAGGGTATTATACATGGAATTGGCACTGTATTTATCCTGCTGTGGGTTCTGGGGTATTATACATGGAATTGGCACTGTAATTATCTGCTGTGTGTTCTGGGGTATAATACATGGAATTGGCGCTGTATTTATCCTGCTGTGGGTTCTGGGGTATTATACATGGAATTGGCACTGTATTTATCCTGCTGTGTGTTCTGGGGTATTATACATGGAATTGGCCCTGTATTTATCCTGCTGTGGGTTCTGGGGTATTATACATGGAATTGGCACTGTATTTATCCTGCTGTGGGTTCTGGGGTATTATACATGGAATTGGCACTGTATTTATCCTGCTGTGGGTTCTGGGGTATTATACATGGAATTGGCACTGTATTTATCCTGCTGTGGGTTCTGGGGTATTATACATGGAATTGGCACTGTATTTATCCTGCTGTGGGTTCTGGGGTATTATACATGGAATTGGCCCTGTATTTATCCTGCTGTGGGTTCTGGGGTATTATACATGGAATTGGCACTGTATTTATCCTGCTGTGGGTTCTGGGGTATTATACATGGAATTGGCACTGTATTTATCCTGCTGTGGGTTCTGGGGTATTATACATGGAATTGGCACTGTATTTATCTGCTGTGGGTTCTGGGGTATTATACATGGAATTGGCACTGTATTTATCCTGCTGTGGGTTCTGGGGTATTATACATGGAATTGGCACTGTATTTATCCTGCTGTGGGTTCTGGGGTATTATACATGGAACTGGCACTGAATCATATTTCTTTACTTTCTATCCCTATCCTGATCCATTACCTCTCTATGCATGACTATTGTCTTTTTTTGCACACACATTACCGCGCTGGACGGATACAAACCGTTCCCTAAATGGAAAATCCTGGTGATGAATTCTATTCTACAAACAAACAAGTGGCGGATGTGTCTATTGTATCACTTAGAGAACGTATCATAAAATGTGTCCATAAAATAAATATATGCCGCCTTGATATTTTCATTCCACCTCATTAAACATATGCACTTTCCGTGATGATGGCGGCTGCGGTGCGTGACATCTGCTCTCCAACGACAGGGAAATAAAGCGTAAATACACTTTTACTTATAAAATACATCACCAAACTTGTTATAGGGATCCTTAAGCTGCATATGTCAGCAATGTGAGCATATATCAAGGATTTATAGAGGTCTGGGGTATTTGTATGTTACACACTGTCTGAGCTGCCGTCGCATTTCCTGATCTCTCCAACCAATCAATAGGGTTTCAGAGACAAAAAAAACATGTAGCCAATGACCTTGGTTGAGTGCTGAGATTCCTGAACTGTGGTCCAGATCTGTCCTAGGGGAGGCTCAGGGCAGGGGATGAAGATCAATCAAGGGGAAAATCTGTAAGCGGATACTCATGGTCTGGAAATATCCAACATGTATTGATTTCTCCGTGGCATTATTATAAGTCGAGGAAGGGCCGATCATTAATGTGTTTTGGAATCTAAAGGAGGCCTAAAGCCAAGTCAACAAACTTCTAATACAGGGCATTCTAGGAGTGTTTTCCTACTAAGAATGGGGAGTTAAAAAGTTTTCTAGAATGATTCTTGCTAGTCTTGCCTATAACTTGTGGGACCTTCTGATATGGTTCTCCCTTATCCTCTTTATGACTGTTGTTGTGGGGACCGCCTCAAATGGTTCTTCCTTGTCTTTTCTATGACTGGTATTGAAGGACCTTCTCATATGGCTGTCCTCTCTATGGCTGTTGTTGTAGGGACTTCCTCGTATGGTTCTCCTTTATTTTTTCTATGACTGGTGTTGGAGGACTATCTCATATAGCTGTCCTCTCTATGGCTGTTGTTGTAGGGACTTACTCATATAGTTCTCCCTTGTCTTGTTGTAGGCACCTCCTCAAATAGTTCCTCCTTGTCTTTTCTATGACTGGCATTGAAGGACCTTCTCACATGGCTGTCCTCTCTATGGCTGTTGTTGTAGGGACCTCTTCATTTACTTCTCCCTTGTCTTGTTGTAGGGACCTCCTCAAATGGTTTTTCTTTTTCTTTTCTATGATTGGCATTGAAGGACCTTCTCATTTGGCTGTCCTCTCTATGGCTGTTGTTGTAGGGACCTCTTCATTTAGTTCTCCCTTGTCTTGTTGTAGGGACCTCCTCAAATGGTTTCTCTTTTTCTTTTGTATGATTGGCGTTGGAGGACCTTCTCATTCGGCTGTCCTCTCTATGGCTGTTATTCTAGGGACCTCATCATATAGTTCTCCCTTGTCTTGATGTAGGGACCACCTCATATAGTTCTCCCTTGTCTTGTTGTAGGGACCGCCTCAAATGGTTCTTCCTTGTCTTTTCTATGACTGGCGTTGGAGGACCTTTTCATATGGCTGTCCTCTCTATGGCTGTTGTTCTAGGGACTTCCTTGTATGGTTCTCCCTTATCTTTTCTATGACTGGTGTTGGAGGACTATCTCATATGGCTATCCTCTCTATGGCTGTTGTTGTAGGGACCTCCTTATATAGTTCTCCCTTGTCTTGTTGTAGGGACCACCTCAAATGGTTCTTCTTTGTCTTTTCTATGACCGGTGTTGGAGGACCTTCTCATATGGCTGTCCTCTCTATGGCTGTTATTCTAGGGACCTCCTTATATTATTCACCCTTGTCTTGTTGTAGGGACCTCCTCCAATGGTTATTCCTTGTCTTTTTTATGACTGGTGTTGGAGGACCTTCTCATATGGCTGTCCTCTCTATGGCTGTTGTTGTAGGGACTTCCTTGTATGGTTATCCCTTATCTTTTCTATGACTGGTGTTGGAGGACCTTCTCATATGGCTATCCTCTCTATGGCTGTTGTTGTAGGGACCTCCTTATATAATAGTTCTCCCTTGTCTTGTTGTAGGGACCACCTCAAATGGTTCTTCTTTGTCTTTTCTATGACCGGTGTTGGAGGACCTTCTCATATGGCTGTCCTCTCTATGGCTGTTATTCTAGGGCCCTCTTTATATTATTCACCCTTGTCTTTTTGTAGGGACCTCCTCCAATGGTTATTCCTTGTCTTTTTTATGACTGGTGTTGGAGGACCTTCTCATATGGCTGTCCTCTCTATGGCTGTTGTTGTAGGGACTTCCTTGTATGGTTATCCCTTATCTTTTCTATGACTGGTGTTGGAGGACCTTCTCATATGGCTGTCCTCTCTATGGCTGTTGTTGTAGGGACCTTCTCATATAGTTCTCCCTTGTCTTGTTGTAGGGACAAACTCATATGGTTCTTCCTTGCTTCATGCAAGTCTATTTATTATTTTTGCATGCACTTTTCAATTATTGTTTGATTTGGAACTTGTACAAACCCCCTTCACCCATTACGTGTCTCAATCCCCAAGACAGCTTTGTGCTGGTTCCACTTAGATGAGTTGTGTATTCCTTGCTGGCACAGGATAAATAGGTGTGTGCTGTTGTATGTGTAGCGGCATCATTACTAAAGTCATGGAAAACTGAGCTGATTTATTTTGGAACTGCGCCACATGGGATTTAAGCCAATGGAAAAAAATGAACACGGTGTTACCATGGAAGCTGGTACAGAGCATTATTTACTTTCTACGTGGCCTACGGGTCTTTGAAATCCTACCTTTCATATGTTTGCGTCTCGGTTGTGTAGCTGGCTGATGTAAGGCTTTATTGTATAACACCGCATAGAATACACATTGTGCTACAGGGCTGATATACCAACATGGGTGCTAAATTGCACAAGTACAGATGAAAAGCCCAACCCATGAATTTGGGGTGTCTTTCTTTTTAACCTGCTGTACACCCCTGCTCAGCCAAGAGAGTCGTCTGAACTAGATATGTGGATGCAGATCAATGCAAGCCTGGGAGATGTACACAGGGGCAGCAGAAGACAGTTTTGATGGGGGGGGCCGGATTTGCCTAAATTTGTAGCCACGCCCACTTTTGTGGGCAAAGAGAGCCCATCTGAGCTGCCCACCCCTCCAACTCCGAGTCAACAGCAGTTTAGCCGCAACTTCCAAAATGGGGAGGAATTCTGGGGGAGGCCACGGCCTCCCTGGCCCCCTCGGGTTCCGATGGCTTATGGATGTACATCAGTCCAACAAGGTAAAAGGTTGAGAATGAATGCATTCTAAAACGTTTGTACCATGAAACCTTTAAGCACAGTCAGTTCCTAGTGGTACGGAATGGAAGTTCAAGGCAAAAATAAAGGGGAAGTTAAGCTTAAGACCTATCATGTCATTTATAATAGTAAGAGAAAGGGGGTAAGAGTAGGATAAAATTAAGGTGTACAGTCCTCATATCAAGGCGGTTTCATGAGCTGAATGTGGCCCAATGATGAGCGAAGAGTGGTGGAAGGATAAAGCTCAGCTTTATGCAGTTCCTGTAATGTCTAGGTGTGTTTTTCCTTTACAGCTCAACCTTATGACACATCCCCATAGAATTATGTCATGTAAGACGGGCAGAACATGTTTATTGATTCTCTATTGATAACCAGGCGGGATGAGTGATTACAACAGGCGCTTTGTGTCTTTGGAAGAACTTGCTTTAGTAGAGGGCAAGGCAAAGGTTGGCCAAAAGGATTTCATAGAGTAAAATAGGACTAGTGTTTTTCTTCAGAAAGAGCCTACAGGTGTATACGCTTAGCTGTCTAGGTCAGTAGCCAAGCCAAGTAGTCATCATCATGTTGATTTACCTAGATGGGGCAACAAGACATCTGTATTTTATGCCAATCTGGGATATTGAACATTTTGGTTCTTTTGGCAATTTGGGTTTTTTTTGTTTTTTTGGCAGGTTTTGACATCTTTTTACTGAGACATATGAACAACAGGGCTTCCTCCAAAGCAACAAAACAAAACAGAACATGCTGACTTGTCTAAATACATGAGATCTGTAAATTACAGCAGATGGTAAATTTGTGGTTTCATTTCTCATCCTGTCGGTTGTAATCTCAAGGGTTTAACACTGAGATGAAGAGAGAGAGACAGAGGGAAGAGGAGGAGGAGGCTCTGTTGGTCTTGTTCTCGCAACAAAATACCAGCAAGGACATTTCCTATCAAAGCAGCGTAACCACCAGATTAGGAGAGCCTTGAAAGCAGAGGATTAGAGTCTCATTAGAAAGGGACTTCCCTTCAGCGAAAGCCAAAATAATCAGGATTTGGTCCAACACTAATTAGTCTTACGCTAAGGTTTGAAGGAAACATCATAGATCAGGGATTAATTGGAGATGTGTCATGTCTACCATCTGGACAATATCTGTCCCACAAACAAGGAGGTGTTTGTATAGGATGTATGATTTCATACTGCCTGTTTTATGGAGAACAGATTGATAGCATCCAAGTTGGGAACCTGGACTTCACTGTTACCTAAGATTTTGCACCCTAACTCAAGTAGCTGCTCCACAATTTGTCTCATAGACCTTAAGCTGCCATGCATGAAGCAATGTAGTAAGGCAATTGGCTGTAGGCTTCATGAGAAGGTCTTAATGTCCTATATACATTGATAACGAGTGAGTGCAGAGGACTTATTGTTGTTATCTTCATGGAGAAGGTTCCTTATCAAGTCTCAGTCCATCTATCTGGACAAAAAGTCTTCAACTGACGTGCCTGGGGTCTACCCAAAAGTCACAAGGGCCATATATCACTGCACACCCCTTGGAAGATCATTTCAAGTGAGTCAGTGCAGTTGGGCCATTAATGCAGGGCTACGTGGCACAATGCATGGCTCATGGGTCCCACAGGAGTCCCACAAGTGGATCGTTAGAGAATTCTCCTATGTATCATCCCTTAGCTGTGTAATAGGAAAATCCTTGTTGAGGAGATGTAACAAGAGCTTCTTATTAGTGCAACGTTTCGTGTATCTCAAACGTTGGTCCAGTTGGCAAGCTTGATGTTCACAAGCTCGTTGGCATTGGCAATGGCTGCGAGTGGGAATTCCCAACCCCAATACAACCATCCTCTCTTTTACTTTGTCCCTCAAAATAGCCAAATAATTACCCCGTCGAGGATCCATGCTTATTATTTCCCAACAATCAAATTTCAAGATCTATGTATGGTCACCAATTTGGGATTAAATGCCCTGCTGCTAACTTGACATGTGTACACAAACCCTATTAAGACTGATGGAGCTGAACGGTCTGCAGATGGTTTTTGTGTTGTTGTTTCTTATGATTACATTTGAGTTTGTTGCTCTTGATGAGCCCCTGCCTACATTGTTGTGCAGTTAGAGCCCTAGGGAACCTGCTGCCGGTAAACTTGTTTATCCTGGCTTCTATTCATAAGTTCGTACAACAGGGCACGCTTTATTTAGACACAGTATCATACCTTTTTTCCCTTCTGATAATAACAGTGAGCCAGTTGGGAGAATAAACTGTAGAGCAAGAGCAGACATAAGGGTTCTCAAACACCTGGCTGGTTTAGTACCAACTATGAAAGGTTTAGGAGATATCGTTGAGCTTTCACCAAACATTGGAGACTTTTGGAGCTCCCCAGATGCCAAAGGGTTAAAGAAGGGGGAGCCTTGACCAGATCAGGAGGGAAGGGATGATAGTGCACCAGGAAGGGTTCTCAAACACCTGGCTGGTTTAGTACCAACTATGAAAGGTTTAGGAGATATTGTTGAGTTTTTCTGGCCTTGACCAGATCAGGACGGAAGGGGGGTAAGGAGTGGTTGGAAAGAGGATATAAAGAGGGGTGTCTCGGAGTCACTCTTCCTCTTCCATTTGGAGCACAGGGTGGAAACTCCCACACTCCCCCTAATGAGGTATGAGGAGTTAATTGTTTGTCACAGTTAGGATGTAGAGTAATGTAGGAAATGCTTGCTAGGTAGGAATGGGCTTGTGTTCCCCAGTCTAGTAGAGTACAATTCCCCACCCCCATGGGTAGTGGTCCCAAGAAGTAGTGTGGAGTGAGGCTTACCCGCTCTTACTCACCAATCAGAGCGTGGCTGCACCTAGTGGTTGGCATGGGGGGTGGAGTTGTTGGCCAGCAAGCATTCCCGGGGTGCTGTTTCCAATTTTTCTATTATGTTTTGTTAATAGTTACTAGTGTAAATAAAGCTGTTGCCTTTTAAACCCATCCTGGACTTTGTGTGGATTTATTTTGGATGACCAAGACAAGTAAGGCATTATCTCAGTTAAGTTCTGAGAAGACCACCGAAGACCACAACGCTGCCTGGTCATGGGGTTTAAGCCCCCCTGTTTTGTTAGGACTCATTGAGGATCTGAAACATATGAGTAACAGTTACAGTTCTAAGAGTATCCGGAGCTTTGGGAGCTTCTATCCAGAACATGTTGGAACCTGTGCATTAATAGGTACATTAACATTGAAAGGGTCATGTAGAACACAAAGCTTGATTGACACTGATTTATTACTCATCCCAGCGCAGCCAGGCTGGGGGCACCGCGCCAGATCCCTCGTGTAGTGGGGGGAGGTAGTTATTTAATAGACGTCTATAAATGACTTGTGTGTCTACAGTTATTGCAAGGGCTGGAGGTCACATTAAAGCACTGGCTCCAACCCCCTCATCCATATAGATAAAGCCAATACTTTTCTGCCTTTCAAGCTCCCTCCATTTCTATTTCTTATTTGATAAGAACATTATAAAGGTCAGTTTGCAAAAAAAAAGGGAATTTATGAAAAGGTTAATGGGAAAAGCCTACAAGACCCAACGAGACTGGCCATATCCTACGCCTCAATGACGTCTTTACCTTAATTAATTCATCCGTTTAGGTTTATTAATATAAAGTCTCTTAGAGCAGGGGTCCCCAACCACCGGGCTGGGGACTCGTGCTGGGCCGTGGGCTGTGCTGAACTGGACCTCCTCTGGTGATCCCAACTCCATAACAACTGCTTAGTGAAGCTCAGGAAGCCTTCTACTGGTCGTGAAAAGGACCAAAGTAATTAAAGCTCCATATTAAGCGTCACCACTTAGGTGGGAGTAAGAAGAACGAGGGGGCTGGGTGCATCTAGTTCCAGGGTAACAAACTCAGATCTATACCCACCACCCCCTTAGAAAAATGGTCTTGCTTGGTCCATGGTGCAAAAAAGGTTGGAGACCACGGACACTGAGTTTGAGAGAGGTAAGATTTAGTGATGAGCGAATCTGTCCCGTTTCGCTGAAAAATTCGCAAATCTTTCAAAAGATTGGTGAAACAGCGAAAAATTCACGAAACGGCGAAAATGACGCGTCAAAAAAAATTGTCGCCCGCGACTATTCTTTTGTTGCCCGTAGCTAATCTTTTGTCACCCACGACTATTCTTCTGTCGCGAGGCTATTCTTTTGTGGTGTGACTATTCTTTTGGCACGCGACTATTCTTTTGTCACACAGCTATTCTTTTGTCACTCGCGGCTATTCTCTTGTCACCCGCGGCTATTCTTTTGTCACCCGCGACTATTCTTTTGTCACGTGGCTATTCTTTTGTCGCCCGCGGCTATTCTTTCATCTCGAGGCTATTCTTTCATCGCAAGGCTATTCTTTTGTCTCCCGCGGCTATTTTTTTGTTGCCCATGACTATTCTTTTGTCACGCAGCTATTCTTTTGTCACCCGCGGGTATTCTTTTGTCGAGAGGCTATTCTTTTGTCACCCGCGGCTATTCTTTTGTCGTGTGGCTATTCTTTTTTCGCCCAAGGCTATTCTTTTGTCGCCCGCGGCTATTTTTTTGTCACCCGTGGCTATTCTTTTGTCGCCCGCCACTATTCTTTTGTCGCCCATGGCTTTTCTTTTGTCGCCTGCGGCTATTCTTTTGTTGCCCGCGGCTATTCTTTTGTCGTGCAACTATTATTTTGACGCCAATTTTTGGACGCAATGCAAATTTTTCCACAGAATCCATGCCTGCCAAAACATTTCGCCCATCACTAGTAAGATTTTATTAGTCCGCATTTTTATGGTACCAGCCTTTACAAATGGTCCCCCACGTAGATCTAAATTCTATGCTAGGCATAGAGGGTCACAACCATAGTCATTTTCCTCCATGTACCGGAATATTAAAGCACCGTGCTCTGTCCAAAGCAGCAATTTGTGCCTCTCGGCTGCTGTGTTTTTCTATTGAGCTAAAGCATAAGAAGGAAAGGCAGATAGGAAGCGGCGCCTCCCATAGAGAGCCATTATTTCTGGCTGTGATTCCAGACCAGCATCACTTTTTTTCCACTTTAATGTGAGAGCATACCTCTCCGGGGAGCGGCAGGCCTATATTTAGAGAGCTATAGGAAACCGTGTCCTATGGATACCGACGTCTTCAATGACATTTTTCATCTGACCTTCTCTTGCTTTCATTGCACGTCCAATGTTGTGTTTGGAAGGGACTTTATGGCCCCCTATAGTGTTTTATAAACGTGTTTTAAGCCTAGAACAAGTCATATAGTTATTCTTCTTTTTTTTTTCTTTTTTTATATTATGTGTAGGAAAATGTACCTGTCTGTTGGCCGACCCATTGTTCGAAGACCAATGTAGGTCTCTATATAAATATAATGCAGCTCATATGTCAAACCCTGCTTCATCTAAATAAACCATTTTCATATAAATACAGTATATTTGTTAAGCAGTATGTGCCATTGGGTAATCCTAAATAGGAAACTGCCATTTTAAGAACTAAGGGCCGCCCCCTGGGATCATAGGGTTCACAGTGCACACAAACAAGCCAAGGCACACATACATGCTTGGCCCCATCAGCCAATGAATGGGCAGAGTTCTGCCTTTTGCTCCCACACTACTTCCTGTTACAGTTATAGATGCATCACTTCCTGTCAGCTGATCTCTGAGGGAACACACAGCCCATCACAAAATGGCGGCTCAAGGGAAAGGATGTAAAAGGGCAATATTTACTGATATATATATTCCAGTTGGGCGAGATTCTTTAATAGGTCACTTAATATAATATAAACTATCTGTTGGTTAAGTATTCATTCTGGGGGTATAGTTTCCCTTTAATAATGGCTAATGAGCACAATCAGCATTGGAATCATGTCAACATGTCCCCTAAGGCAGTCATTATATAAAGATATTGTATTTTACCTGGGGTGGAAAATTGGTTTTCACCTAAAGCTTTGGATCTTCAGGCAGAAGTCAGTCAACAGTGGTCAAGTGGACCTCCAAATCCAAACCGATTAACTGTGTACCTGCCCAAAGGTCTGAAGCCAGGACCAAGGAAGAAGCTGAGGGGTTTTGAAGGCTCATGGTTGTAGTTCAGGCAACAGTCAGGGCAGGCAGCAATCAGACAAAGCCAGAAGGTCAAAATGGCAATTTTGGGGCAACCTTGAACTTCATGAAGAAAGACCTATGTTCGGGCATCAGGTCTTCATCTTCTTTTAATTTTGAATTTTTGCACCACAATGACGTGATGACGTCGCACAGAGGCATGTCACCATGGCCATGGGCACCACCATTTTGAGAGCGCTCCTCCCACCAACCTACAGTAGCCCAAGTCTCAAGTGACATCTCAGAATAAGTCAGGTCTTCATGTAGGTGGTTTGCCATGTTTTTCACACAGAAGGCAGTATCCCCCCCCCACCCAACCCAACCCAAGTGCAATGTTTCGTCCATGGCAGTTTTATCCCATACAACAAAAGGAACGCAATTGGGCAAGCAACATTGTTGAGATAACCCTAGCATGGGATATTTTGAGTGCAAGTCTGGTGGGCCTATTGGTGCAACACACTGAGGGAACCCTGGAAACACTGCAGAGTTCAGGGTGGGGGTAGATCCAGGGTTCCCTAACCTCAGTAGGTGCACCTATGATTCTTTGTAAGGGGCCCCATGAGCAAACAGATGCTAATTGGACCTACAGGAAGTGCAAGGATTGGGTTTGGACACCACAACCTGTAATAATTGATCAATAGACACACAGCCCCACGTCCATATTAACTCGGGGCACACTTGCATTTGTGTTTGTGCATGAGCCCTAACATTTTGGTAAATGCTTTTGACCACTGAAAGGCCCTATTGGGGGGCTTGCTATCTGAGTTTGCCCATTGGCCCAAGTTGTGCTTGTTTGTCATTGGACCAGCACGTTTGCTTAAATATAGGCTTTAGTAGGGTTGCCAGCTTGCCACCGGTCGAAAGCTAGGCAGGAGTTGAGCTATGACATCACAGGGTTAGACAGTGATGTCATGGGGCGGAGATGTGACATCATGGGGGTGGGACTATGACACAGTGATCACAAATTGGTTGATCCCCACGTCAATCTGGAATAGTCTTGTTAATAGATCTTCTCCAGCAGAATCCTGCATTGTAATCTGTTTTTCCTATTGGGCTAGCCATATTCTTCATTTCCCAGGGTGCCACAGCCATGTGACCTGTGCTCTGATAAACTTCACTCACACTTTACTGCTGCGCTGCAAGTTGGAGTGATATCCCCCCCCCCTCACCCCCAGCAGCCGATCAGCAGAACAATGGGAAGGGAGCAAGATAGCAGCTCCCAGTAGGTATCAGAATAGCACTCAATAGTAAGAAATCCAAGTCCGGCTTGGGACTCCTCCAGTTACATGGGAGTAGGAGAAACAATAGGTTAGCTGAAAGCAGTTCTAATGTGTAGCGCTGGCTGAAAGCTCAGACTCAGGCACACTTTACTGCTGCGCTGCAAATTGGAGTGATATCCCCCCCACTCACCCCCAGCAGCCGATCAGCAGAACAATGGGAAGGGAGCAAGATAGCAGCTCCCAGTAGGTATCAGAATAGCACTCAATAGTAAGAAATCCAAGTCCGGCTTGGGACTCCTCCAGTTACATGGGAGTAGGAGAAACAATAGGTTAGCTGAAAGCAGTTCTAATGTGTAGCGCTGGCTGAAAGCTCAGACTCAGGCACACTTTACTGCTGCGCTGCAAATTGGAGTGATATCCCCCCCACTCACCCCCAGCAGCCGATCAGCAGAACAATGGGAAGGGAGCAAGATAGCAGCTCCCAGTAGGTATCAGAATAGCACTCAATAGTAAGAAATCCAAGTCCGGCTTGGGACTCCTCCAGTTACATGGGAGTAGGAGAAACAATAGGTTAGCTGAAAGCAGTTCTAATGTGTAGCGCTGGCTGAAAGCTCAGACTCAGGCACAACGCACTGAGATGGCGCCTACACCCCAGTATTAAATATAAAGTACACCATAAAAATCATGACGGTATCCCTTTAATAGAATATAATACAAAAGTACACACGTGCACATATCTACATTATCAACATGAGTCAAGAAAACACGTCTCTTCTCGTTTTCTCTCTTTATTTGCCTCAGATAGCTGTGGATTGTACAAAGGTAAGTTATAATCCCACCCCTCCCCCGCCCCTATCAACTGTCTGAAATTAAAAAAAAAAAATCGAATTCGTCATTCGTTGATTTTTTTTTTTAGCTGTAGGGGGTAAGAAAGAAAGCTACACAGATTCCACAGAAAGCTATATATATATATATATTTTGTTATAAATTGGCATTGCTAACAAGTTACCGGAATATTTCTCTTCGTTAATATTAATTAGCCATCATGGCGTCACTTGCATATCGACTCTGTACATCTGGCCCCTCCCATAGCGCTTTGTTGACAAACACTGCCTCCTATATTCATATGTATATATTATATATGTAATAAATATTTTTTTTTTTTTAAATCGTTTTATTCGTAGTATTTTTTTTATTTATTTTTTTTTTACAATAAAAGAATTTTTTTTTTCTCGTTCTTTAATAATAAATTCCCCCCCCCCCCCAACTACTTCAAATCGAAAAACGACATTCATCGAGTGAAACGGACAAATACGATTGAATACTTCTGGTTACAACGGACGTTATACATGATATTTTTTCTTCAGGAATACACTGAAAAGTTTAAACAATTATGGACGACTACTTTCTTATAGGATACGCGCTGGAAACCGTCGTGATTGGGAGATCGTAAGGGCGACCAGTCTGGCAGGAAGAAGACTTTGGATAGTCTCCGCCCCTTCCTGGGCAGTCTCCACCCTTCCTGGACAGTCCCTGCCCATTTCTGGACAGTCTCCACCCCTTCCTGGGCAGTCCCCGCCCCTTCCTGGACAGTCTCCACCCCTTCCTGCACAGTCTCCGCCCCTTCCTGAATCTAGAAAAAAATGACGGTGACTTCGACTCTTAAGATCACCAAACAGATTTAGGTTTCCATAGAACATTTCCTTCTTTAGTTACATAAACCCTACCGGCCATAGTGTCCTGTCTACTAAGACCCTATAGGCAAAGGCCATTGTCCGTAATAGGTTAGAACCAACAGTCACTGCCTTGTTATTGTTATTATTATATATTTTTTTTTATCAGAAAGCTTAAGTGCAGTTGAAATGTCTTCCTCAAGTGTCATCTCCCCATTGTCCTTCCAGGGCACGTGGGATTCCATTGAATTCCGCCATGTTTGCTCCTTGACAGGTTTGGATTTTGGCAGCCATTTCCCTAGTATTTTTTGTTTTTGTTTTTGTTTTCATTCCATTGGTCAGTTCATAGGTCATAAATGGCCCGGCTACAATTCGTCGGAGCGAATGACGTGGAAGAGGGTGACGTTGTAGAGAATTTGGTGTCCATTGTTCCAAGCGTACAAGGCCCTGTCCTTGGGGTTGTAGTCCAACATGGAGATGTGTGAGTAGAGGTTGTGGAAGGGAATGTCAATGTATTCATAGTTGGATGTGTTGGTTTGGTAAGCATAGTGCACTTTGGTGCCACCTGAATAACCATTGGTGACATAGAGAGTCCCACAAATCATGAAGGCCTCACCGGCACTCCTCTTGGGGTAGCCCGTGTTCCACGACTTGAGTATCTGCAAGGTGTTAGGGTCCAGCTTGCTAATGACTATGTTACCAGCGTTTTGATTGGTGGCGTAGACCACCCACAATCCATTCTCATCCACCATGAGGTCAATATCTGACTGTCCGCCCCAAGCGTAGTGGTAGACGTTGGTGTAGCCGGCCGAGTCCAAGCTACGGGTCTTCAGTATCGTCTCCGATTTCAAGTCGAACCTGATGATGATGTGGCTTTGGAATTTGTTGAAGTATATGGAACCGTTGTACACCACCTGCCCGGTGCCGGACCACGGATGTGGGAGACGGTGAGAGGTAAAGTTGTCGGTATTCATGAAGTCCTCCATGGATTTGTACTCCCGGACGAATCGGTTGTTGTGGTAGCCGTCCATATACCAAACCTGTTGGTTGGAAGACAATAACATAAATGCCTTGCCCCATGGGTTCAAATTACTGCCTAGTACCAATATAAATGAGTCTGGACTGAGCATTAGAACATTAATTACAGTGGGGGCTTTGAGTGCTAGATACTTCTACTAAGCCTACCCCATACTATGCATGGGTTATAATGGCTGATACATGGAATACTGACAAGTACCCTAAGCTCTTCGATGTTGCAGCTTTTACACTAAACCAATGCAAAGTTATCTGATACAGGGCAAACGGGGCTCTGAATATAGTAGAGGCTTTCCGTGCCTCAATGGGGCCAACATTGAGCAGTCAAAAAGAAGTAGTAGTAATAGGAGGCAGTCAAAACTGAAATCTAAATAGAGGACTTCTGTGCCTCATTGGGGCCAAACTTAGTAAAAAAAGTAGTAAGTAGTCAAAAAGTAGTAATAGTGGGAGGCAGTCAAGTAGTGGCCTTCGGTGCCTCACTGGGGCCAACCTTGAGCAGTCAAAAAGTAGTAGTAGAAGTAGTAGTATGAGTCAGTTAAAACTGAAGTCTAAATATAGTAGAGGACTTCTGTGCCTCACTGGGGTCAACCTTGAGCAGTCAAAAAGTAGTAGTAGTAGGCAGTCAAAACTGAAATCTGAATATATTAGAGGCCTTGCATGCCTCAATGGGGCCAACCTTGAGCAGTCAAAAAGTAGTAGTAGAAGTAACAGTAGTAGTAGTATGAGCCAGTTAAAACTGAAGTCTAAATATAGTAGAGGTCTTCCGTGCCTCACTGGGACCAACCTTGAGCAGTCAAAAAAAAAGTAATAATAGGAGGCAGTCAAAACTGAAGTTTAAATGAAATAGAGGCCTTCAGTGCCTCACTGAGGCTAACCTTGAGCAGTCAAAAAGTAGTAGTAGAAGTAGTAGTAGTATGAGTCAGTTAATACTGAAGTCTAAATATAGTAGAGGCTTTCTGTGCCTCACTGGGACCAAACTTAATCAGTGAAAAAGTAGTAATAGTAGGTGGCAGTCAAGTAGAGGCCTTCTGTGCCTCACTGGGGCCAACCTTCTACTACTACTAGTAGTAGAAGTAGTAGTAGTATGAGTCAGTTAATACTGAACTCTAAATATAGTAGAGGCCTTCTTTGCCTCACTGGAACCAACCTTGATCAGTCAAAAAGTAGTAATAGTGGGAGGCAGTCAAGTAGAGGCCTTCGGTGCCTCACTGGAACCAACCTTGAGCAGTCAAAAAGTAGTAGTAGAAGTAGTAGTAGTAGTAGTATGAGTTAGTTAAAACTGAAATCTGAATATAGAAGAGGCCATCCGTGCCTCACTGGGGCCAACCTTGTGCAGTCAAATTGTAGTAATAGTAGGAGGCAGTCAAAACTGAAGTCTAAATAAAATAGAGGCCTTCTGTGCCTCACAGGGGCCAACTTCGACCAGTCAAAAAGTAGTAGTAGTAGGAGGCAGTCAAAATATTAAAGTAGTTAGGTCTCTTCCTTGTTGGGCACCATACATGGAACAGTCAAGTCAACCAACTGTGCCTAGTCAAGTTACCTTAGCCACCAGGGAGTGGTCTGGCTGTGAGACTGGTATATGAATAGGAGAAGGGGCTGAACAGAGACAAAAGTAACAATAACAATAAAACTGTAGCCTCACAGAGCAATCGTTATTTGGTTGCCGGGGTCAGTGACCCCCATTTGAAAGAGTTGGAAGAAGGTAAATAGTTCAGAAACCATAACGAACAAATAACAAAGACCAATTGAAAAGTTGCTCAGAACTGACCATTCTGTAACATACTAAGCCCCAGTGCTTCCAAGACGTTCTACCCCCAAAAGGGGGTCCTACAGCGGTGAAAATAAATCCGCCCGGATACAAAAAACGTGTGGTTGTCTCTTGGCGCCTCCTACTTACCCTGTTGTCTCCTTCTGGAGCCTGTGGATCCGTCATCCAAGAGCCAAACCGGGACCCAGACGTCTTTATAGTGACAGGTTCGCTGATTCCCGTAAGCTTTCCGCAGGCTGTAAAGAGAGGGCGAGAGGGGTGAGAGAGGGCGCCCTATCGCCGCGCTATCAAGCAAGAACCAGGGCGATAAAGGGCCCCCGCTAGGCAGGTCCATAGATGAACCAGCAGGGGATATAGCATAGATTAGTAGGGTATTATGGTCCTAACAGATGGCGGAGGGAGCGCCGGACTACTTTTCCCGCGTTGCGCCTGGGGGGATAGGACCCAATGCATATACATGAGCCCCTCGTTAATGCAAAGAAGTCGCCTTCCATTTCATTATCTCTCTCTCCGGCCGGCGCCGCTCACTGGGAAAGTACAATCCGACGGCTGGTAATTAGTGCGCGGAACGGAATAATTGCTGAAATAATCACCCGTATAGATTAAATATTAAATTTCAACCTCTGGGTGTGGGGGCGGGGGGGGGGGGCGGGGGGCTGTGAAGCCAAATATAACCGCCGGCAATATGAATATCCCATTACGCACACGTTCTATATTTGCGCGGCTGGATTGATTGTAAGGGACGGCCGCACAAGGAAAATATTTGATTAATGAGATTTTTTTCTCCCCCCCCCCCCCATGTGTATTGCATCGGATTATGGAGAAGAATGGAAACCGTCTGCTTCCAATTCTGTGTCATTAAACCCCCCCTGTTACACTTGCAAGGATGTAGCATCGGTCCAGCCAAGACTCCAGCTCCCACAATGCCTTGCATCTGGGGTTGGCAGGTCTGGAAAGAAATGCAAGGCATTATGGGATATGGAGTGCTGCTACATTGTTATAGGGGGTAAATATATGGAGAGCACATACTGCCATACAGCCGACCCTGCAGGGGCCGGGCCAGGGGGGTTTGCTGTGTGGGGGGCTCAGGGGACAAGGGGTCTGGGCCAGGGGGGTTTGCTGTGTGGGGGGCTCAGGGGACAATGGGGCCGGGCCAAGGGGGTTTTCTGTGTGGGGGGCTCAGGGGACAATGGGGCCGGGCCAAGGGGGTTTTCTGTGTGGGGGGCTCAGGGGACAAGGGGTCTGGGCCAGGAAAGTTTGCTGTGTTGGGGCTCAGGGGACAATGGGGCCCGGACCAAGGGGGTTTTCTGTGTGGGGGGCTCAGGGGACAAGGGGTCTGGGCCAGGGGAGTTTGCTGTGTTGGGGCTCAGGGGACAAGGGGTCTGGGCCAGGGGGGTTTGCTGTGTGGGGGGCTCAGGGGACAATGGGGCCGGGCCAGGGGGGTTTGCTGTGTTGGCGGCTCAGGGGACAATGGGGCCTGGGCCAAGGGGGTTTGCTGTGTGGGGGGCTTGGGGACAATACGGCCTGGGCCAGGGGGGTTTGCTGTGTGGGGGCTCAGGGGACAATGGGGCCCGGACCAGGGGGGTTTGCTGTTTGGAGGGCTCAGGGGACAATGGGGCCTGGACTAAGGGGGTTTGCTGTTCGGGGGGCTTAGGGGACAATGGGGCCTGGACTAGGGGGGTTTGCTGTGTGGGGGGCTTGGGGACAATACGGCCTGGGCCAGGGGGGTTTGCTGTGTGGGGGCTCAGGGGACAATGGGGCCTGGACTAGGGGGGGTTGCTGTTTGGGGGCTCAGGGGACAATGGGGCCTGGACTAAGGGGGTTTGCTGTTCGGGGGGCTTAGGGGACAATGGGGCCTGGACTAGGGGGGTTTGTTGTGTGGGGGCTCAGGGGACAATGGGGCCTGGACTAGGGGGGTTTGCTGTGTGGGGGCTCAGGGGACAATGGGGCCTGGACTAGGGGGGTTTGCTGTGTGGGGGCTCAGGGGACAATGGGGCCCGGACCAGGGGGGTTTGCTGTGTGGGGGCTCAGGGGACAATGGGGCCTGGACTAGGGGGGTTTCCTTCTCTTAGACCCATCTGCCTTCAAATTTTCAACACCCACCGCTGCAAACTAACAAGTGGGTGGGTCAGCAGCCTAACTTGGTTGCGTCGGGCCCCCCTGCAAAAAAAGCTTCTGAGAGGGCCCAGTGCGACCAGTTCCCGCCCCAACTTAGCCACACCTCCCGGCCCCCACTGCACCGGTGTATTTAAATTAGAAGAGGGGCCGGGGTGGGGGAACTAAGGCACAGAAGACCCTGCGGTCCAGGCCCTCCCACGACTGTGGGGTCTGCTCTATATATAGTTATGCCACTGCGGTGGGCACACAGGCAGCCAACAGTGGTTGGGAGGGAGGGGCCAAAGCAAGTACCATAACAAATATCCATTGTTTAAACATACATTCTATTAGTAGGGATTTTTTTTTTTTACTATTTAGGTAAAGTTCCCCTTTAATTTAATAATTATTAGACAATAATCAGTAATGATCAGGTTATTACCGGACAATGTCAGCCGTCTCTGTGCCAGGGAGAGCGCAGCTGGCAGTGCCCATTAAACCTGCTAAACCCAATACCTGTCCGGCTCTGATTTATTTTGGATTCCAGGCAGCGCTCCTATCTGCCGCCCAGCTGCTGCGGGGGGGGACTGAAATGTCATCCTGGATATTTAATTAATAACTCAGTCCTGTGACCGAGGGGGGGGATCCATTTGCATAGCTTTCCTGCAGAGCGGCACCCGTGTAAATGCCAAAGTGCATCCTGGGAACCCTGGTACCCGCTGTAATTAAACCCAGCCTCAGCCGCCAATATAAATAGATAGGGGCTCCGGAATGTTTAACAACTACAGATCCCATCATCCTTTGCCAGCCAGTGTCTCAGCATCATTCCCGGGTCATTGTGATCTAGAGCCTCGGTTTCTAAAATTCCATTTATACGCTGGATTGTGGGGAAAGCCAAAAGGCAACTGAAGTGGCCAATATCGGCCAAACAATCGCATTATAACGACAAGTATAGGAGTAGGGTTCCCCTGTCTGCTGGATTTTTTTTTTGGCCGGGCAGGAAGCAGGCAGTGACGTCATAGGAAGAGGTGGGGCCATGATGTCACAGAGGTGGGGCCTCAACATCTCTGGGCGGGGCTATCTCAGAGTCCTAATTCAACCCCTTACAAGAACTGGGCTGTCCACATAGGTGGCAACCCCATATATGAGCCAGTGGGGTCCCCGATCTGATGGGAAAATCTTTGGCCAGATATCAGTCGGAAAAGCTCATCGGGGGTCCCCACCCACAGGCAGGTAAGTTGCCGAATTGGTCTAAAGGACTCAAATTTGTAGCCTAAATCTGCTTGTGTATGGCCAGGGGCGTGCCAAAGTGCTGGGAGGGGCCCGGCGGGCACTGCAAACGCTATACTCCCGCCTCTGTCCCCGCCCACTGGGGACAGCAGTTGACCCTGTAGTCCAGACCCCCCTGTCCCCCCGGGGGTCTGCTTCCTCTATAGTTAACTATAGTATAGTATATAGTAAAGTATAGTAAGTATAGTTACACCACTATTTAACTATAGTAACTATAGTATAGTATATAGTAAATTATAGTAAGTATAGTTACACCACTATTTAACTATAGTAACTACAGTATAGTATGTAGTATAGTTATTATAGTTACACCACTATTTAACTATAGTAACTATAGTATAGTATATAGTAAAGTATAGTAAGTATAGTTACACCACTATTTAACTATAGTAACTACAGTATAGTATGTAGTAGAGTATAGTTAGTATAGTTACACCACTATTTAACTATAGTAACTATAGTAACTATAGTATAGTATATAGTAAATTATAGTAAGTATAGTTACACCACTATTTAACTATAGTAACTATAGTATAGTATATAGTAAAGTATAGTAAGTATAGTTACACCACTATTTAACTATAGTAACTACAGTATAGTATGTAGTAGAGTATAGTTAGTATAGTTACACCACTATTTAACTATAGTAACTATAGTATAGTATATAGTAAATTATAGTAAGTATAGTTACACCACTATTTAACTATAGTAACTATAGTATAGTATATAGTAAAGTATAGTAAGTATAGTTACACCACTATTTAACTATAGTAACTACAGTATAGTATGTAGTAGAGTATAGTTAGTATAGTTACACCACTATTTAACTATAGTAACTATAGTAACTATAGTATAGTATATAGTAAATTATAGTAAGTATAGTTACACCACTATTTAACTATAGTAACTATAGTATAGTATATAGTAAATTATAGTAAGTATAGTTACACCACTATTTAACTATAGTAACTACAGTATAGTATATAGTAGAGTATAGTAAGTATAGTTACACCACTATTTAACTATAGGAACTACAGTATAGTATATAGTAAAGTATAGTAAGTATAGTTACACCACTATTTAACTATAGGAACTATAGTATAGTATGTAGTAGAGTATAGTAAGTATAGTTACACCACTATTTAACTATAGTAACTACAGTATAGTATATAGTAGAGTATAGTAAGTATAGTTACACCACTATTTAACTATAGTAACTACAGTATAGTATATAGTAAATTATAGTAAGTATAGTTACACCACTATTTAACTATAGTAACTATAGTATAGTATATAGTAAAGTATAGTAAGTATAGTTACACCACTATTTAACTATAGTAACTACAGTATAGTATGTAGTAGAGTATAGTTAGTATAGTTACACCACTATTTAACTATAGTAACTATAGTATAGTATATAGTAAATTATAGTAAGTATAGTTACACCACTATTTAACTATAGTAACTATAGTATAGTATATAGTAAAGTATAGTAAGTATAGTTACACCACTATTTAACTATAGTAACTACAGTATAGTATGTAGTAGAGTATAGTTAGTATAGTTACACCACTATTTAACTATAGTAACTACAGTATAGTATATAGTAAATTATAGTAAGTATAGTTACACCACTATTTAACTATAGGAACTACAGTATAGTATATAGTAGAGTATAGTAAGTATAGTTACACCACTATTTAACTATAGTAACTACAGTATAGTATATAGTAAATTATAGTAAGTATAGTTACACCACTATTTAACTATAGGAACTACAGTATAGTATATAGTAGAGTATAGTAAGTATAGTTACACCACTATTTAACTATAGTAACTACAGTATAGTATATAGTAAATTATAGTAAGTATAGTTACACCACTATTTAACTATAGGAACTATAGTATAGTATGTAGTAGAGTATAGTAAGTATAGTTACACCACTATTTAACTATAGTAACTATAGTATAGTATATAGTAAAGTATAGTAAGTATAGTTACACCACTATTTAACTATAGTAACTACAGTATAGTATGTAGTAGAGTATAGTTAGTATAGTTACACCACTATTTAACTATAGTAACTACAGTATAGTATATAGTAAATTATAGTAAGTATAGTTACACCACTATTTAACTATAGGAACTACAGTATAGTATATAGTAGAGTATAGTAAGTATAGTTACACCACTATTTAACTATAGTAACTACAGTATAGTATATAGTAAATTATAGTAAGTATAGTTACACCACTATTTAACTATAGGAACTACAGTATAGTATATAGTAGAGTATAGTAAGTATAGTTACACCACTATTTAACTATAGTAACTACAGTATAGTATATAGTAGAGTATAGTAAGTATAGTTACACCACTATTTAACTATAGTAACTACAGTATAGTATATAGTAAATTATAGTAAGTATAGTTACACCACTATTTAACTATAGGAACTATAGTATAGTATGTAGTAGAGTATAGTAAGTATAGTTACACCACTATTTAACTATAGTAACTATAGTATAGTATATAGTAAAGTATAGTAAGTATAGTTACACCACTATTTAACTATAGTAACTACAGTATAGTATGTAGTAGAGTATAGTTAGTATAGTTACACCACTATTTAACTATAGTAACTACAGTATAGTATATAGTAAATTATAGTAAGTATAGTTACACCACTATTTAACTATAGGAACTACAGTATAGTATATAGTAGAGTATAGTAAGTATAGTTACACCACTATTTAACTATAGTAACTACAGTATAGTATATAGTAAATTATAGTAAGTATAGTTACACCACTATTTAACTATAGGAACTACAGTATAGTATATAGTAGAGTATAGTAAGTATAGTTACACCACTATTTAACTATAGTAACTACAGTATAGTATATAGTAAATTATAGTAAGTATAGTTACACCACTATTTAACTATAGGAACTATAGTATAGTATGTAGTAGAGTATAGTAAGTATAGTTACACCACTATTTAACTATAGTAACTATAGTATAGTATATAGTAAATTATAGTAAGTATAGTTACACCACTATTTAACTTTTTAACACCACTATTTGCTTTTTAACTTGTTTATTAATGACCTGGAGGTGGGCATAGAGAGTACTGTTTCTATTTTTGCTGATGACACTAAATTGGGCAAAACTATAAGTTCCATGCAGGATGTGCCGCTTTGCAGAGCGATTTGACAAAATTAGATAACTGGGCAGCAAACTGGGAAATGAGGTTCAATGTTGATAAGTGCAAAGTTATGCCCTTTGGTAGAAATAATATAAACGCAAACTATCTACTGAATGGGAGTGTGTTGGGGGTTTCCTTAATGGAGAAGGATCTGGGGGTTTTTGTTGATAACAAGTTGTCTAATGCCAGGCAGTGTCATTCTGTGGCTACTAAAGCAAATAAAGTGCTGTCTTGTATAAAAAAGGGCATTGACTCAAGGGATGAGAACATCATTTTGCCCCTTTATAGGTCCCTGGTAAGGCCTCACCGTGAGTATGGGGGGCAGTAACAGTGAGTATGCAGTGCAGTTTTGGGCTCCAGTCCTTAAGAAGGATATTAATGAGCTGGAGAGAGTGCAGAGACTGCAACTAAACTGGTTAAGGGGATGGAAGAGTTAAACTATGAGGTGAGACTGTCGAGGTTGGGGTTGTTTTCTCTGGAAAAGAGGCGCTTGCGAGGGGACATGATTACTCTGTACAAGTACATTAGAGGGGATTATAGGCAGTTGGGGGATGTTCTTTTTTCCCATAAAAACAATCAGCGCACCAGAGGTCACCCCTATAGATTAGAGGAACAGAGCTTCCATTTGAAGCAGCGTAGGGGGTTCCTCACGGTGAGGGCAGTGAGGGGGTTGGGGAATGCCCTGCCGGGGGATGTTGGGTAGGGGGTTCCTCACGGTGAGGGCAGTGAGGGGGTTGGGGAATGCCCTGCCGGGGGATGTTGGGTAGGGGGTTCCTCACGGTGAGGGCAGTGAGGGGGTTGGGGAATGCCCTGCCGGGGGATGTTGGGTAGGGGGTTCCTCACGGTGAGGGCAGTGAGGTTGGGGAATGCCCTGCCGGGGGATGTTGGGTAGGGGGTTCCTCATGGTGAGGGCAGTGAGGGGGTTGGGGAATGTCCTGCCGGGGGATGTTGGGTAGGGGGTTCCTCACGGTGAGGGCAGTGAGGGGGTTGGGGAATGCCCTGCCGGGGGATGTTGGGTAGGGGGTTCCTCACGGTGAGGGCAGTGAGGGGGTTGGGGAATGCCCTGCCGGGGGATGTTGGGTAGGGGGTTCCTCACGGTGAGTGCAGTGAGGGGGTTGGGGAATGCCCTGCCGGGGGATGTTGGGTAGGGGGTTCCTCACGGTGAGGGCAGTGAGGGGGTTGGGGAATGCCCTGCCGGGGGATGTTGGGTAGGGGGTTCCTCACGGTGAGGGCAGTGAGGGGGTTGGGGAATGCCCTGCCGGGGGATGTTGGGTAGGGGGTTCCTCACAGTGAGGGCAGTGAGGTTGGGGAATGCCCTTCCTAGTGATGGGGTAATGGCAGATTCTGTTAATGCCTATAAGAGGGGCCTGGATGAGTTCTTGATCAATCAGAATATCCAAGGCTATTGTGATACTAATATCTACAGTTAGTACTAGTGGTTGTATATATAGTTTATGTATGTGAGTGTATAGATTGGTGGGTGTGGGTTAGGTGTGCTGGGTTTACTTGGATGGGTTGAACTTGATGGACACTGGTCTTTTTTCAACCCTATGTAACTATGTAACTATGTAACTATAGTAACTACAGTATAGTATGTAGTAGAGTATAGTAAGTATAGTTACACCACTATTTAACTATAGTAACTATAGTATAGTATATAGTAAATTATAGTAAGTATAGTTACACCACTATTTAACTATAGTAACTATAGTATAGTATGTAGTAGAGTATAGTTAGTATAGTTACACCACTATTTAACTATAGTAACTATAGTATAGTATATAGTAAATTATAGTAAGTATAGTTACACCACTATTTAACTATAGTAACTATAGTATAGTATGTAGTAGAGTATAGTAAGTATAGTTACACCACTATTTAACTATAGTAACTACAGTATCGTATATAGTAAAGTATAGTAAGTATAGTTACACCACTATTTAACTATAGTAACTACAGTATAGTATGTAGTAGAGTATAGTAAGTATATTTACACCACTATTTAACTATAGTAACTATAGTATAGTATATAGTAATGTATAGTAAGTATAGTTACACCACTATTTAACTATAGTAACTACAGTATAGTATGTAGTAGAGTATAGTAAGTTACACCACTATTTAACTATAGTAACTACAATATAGTGTATAGTAAAGTATAGTAAGTATAGTTACACCACTATTTAACTATAGTAACTATAGTATAGTATATAGTAAATTATAGTAAGTATAGTTACACCACTATTTAACTATAGTAACTATAGTATAGTATATAGTACAGTAAGTATAGTTACACCACTATTTAACTATAGTAACTATAGTATAGTATATAGTAAATTATAGTAAGTATAGTTACACCACTATTTAACTATAGTAACTACAGTATAGTATATAGTACAGTAAGTATAGTTACACCACTATTTAACTATAGTAACTACATTATAGTATATAGTAAAGTATAGTAAGTATAGTTACACCACTATTTAACTATAGTAACTACATTATAGTATATAGTAAAGTATAGTAAGTATAGTTACACCGCTCTATAGTTTGCCGTTGCAACAAGCGGTGACGCTCTGTATTCACAAGCGGTGGGGCTCTGTATTCACTTGCACCAAAGGGCAAAGGTGCAATGGCCCCAGTTGCTCCACGCAGAGCGCCCAACAACATATAGAACCTACTATAACTCCCAGCATGCACTTGCACCTTTATACATGAAATCCCAATAAAGCCCTGTGTTCCCAGCTACGCCCGCGCCATACAAATGCGACGTGGGTTGTGTAATTGTATTTTCCGAAATGAGCTACACAAATACGCACCCCCGGCTGCCATAATCCATCTTCGCGGAATAAGACTAAGCACCGGCGTTCCCTGCTCAGGGAGCACTACCTCGGGGTAGGGAGAAAGCTCGTTGTGTCGGGGCAACCTAACACGGATCCCATAATGTGCATTGGGACTGATTAAATCCTTCCCGCGTGCGTTATGCCTGTGTGAACTGAATGGCAATGAAGCCATAACTAAGGCAACCGACGGCGGTGGCCTTTAAAGGTGATACGGGAAGGAAGGCCGTCATCCGTGGTTAATAATGCCATCGTGGTGTCTGCAACATGCCGTCTATAAAACTAGTAGCCCTATTAAACCTACAGGTGTTTGTTATAGGGGATCAGGGTCGGACTGGGCCTCCGGAGCATAGGGATAAAACCCAGTGGGCCCCCGGCCCTGACCCGATCCCTCCCCTGATGCACCGAATCCTGGACTCAGTTCGGGATTCGGGCCAAATCCAGGCTTTTTTTTTAAGGATTCAGCTTCGGCCGAGCCGAATCCGAGTCATAGCATGAGCCAATTAGAATTCGGAAAGGGTTAAATGGTCAGGGGGAATTTTTTTTAACCCCTTCCAATCCAAAAGAGTGGGTTGGGTGCATCCCTACACTGAAGGTAAGTTTAAATTATGCACGCTCGGGGTACGGGATTGGACGGGTCTTGGGGGGGGGGGTGCAGGGGCCCCTGAGGCAGCAGCCCCACCCAGTCCGACCCTGTAGGGGATACATGTTCCCACCTAAAGACAGCTCCGACTGTTAGAGGACAAACAGTGCCAATGGGTAAGAGACAATTGACCAACCCAAAAGGGTCGATCCTGAGGAAGAGCTCAGTGAGTCTTCCTATAAATATATGTACAAGGGATGCACCAAATCTGCTATTTTGGGATTTGCCCGAACCCCACGTGCGTTGGAAAATGTCCAACTTCCATGTTCACGTGACCAAAAGTCATGTGGTTTTAAGAATTTGGATTTGGTTTGGCCACTTGGAATTCATCTGAATCCTTCAGGGTGGGTTCAGAGGTTCGGCCCAACCCAAAAGAGAGGGTTGGGTGCATCCCTACACTGAAGATAAGTTTAAATTATGCACACTTGGGGTAGGGGATTGGACGGGTCTTGGGGGGTGCAGGGGCCCCTGAGGCAGCAGCCCCACCCAGTCCGACCCTGTAGGGGATACATGTTCCCACCTAAAGACAGTTCTGACTGTTAGAAGACAAACAGTACCAATGGGTAAGGGGCAATTGACCAACCCAAAGGGGTCGATCCTGAGGAAGAGCTCAGTGAGTGCATGTATGTTACTATATATATGTACAAGAGATGCGCCAAATCCTCTATTTTGGGATTTGGCCGAACCCCACGCACGTTGGATAATGTCCAACTTCCATGTTCATGTGACCAAAAGTCACATGGTTTTAAGAATTTGGATTTTGGTTTGGCCACTTGGAATTCGGCCGAATCCTTCAGGGTGGGTTGGATGCATCCCTACACTGAAGGTAAATTTAAATTATGCACACTCGGGGTAGGGGATTGGACGGGTCTTGGGGGGTGCAGCCCCACCCAGTCCGACCCTGTAGGGGATACATGTTCCCACCTAAAGACAGTTCTGACTGTTAGAGGACAAACAGTGCCAATGGGTAAGGGGCAATTGACCAACCCAAAGGGGTCGATCCTGAGGAAGAGCTCAGTGAGTGCACGTGTGTTCCTATATATGTACAAGGAATGCGCCAAATCCTCTATTTTGGGATTTGGCCGAACCCCACGCAGGTTGGAAAATGTCCAACTTCCATGTTCACGTGACCAAAAGTCATGTGGTTTAAGAATTTGGAATTGGTTTGGCCACTTGGAACTTGGCCAAATCCGAATCCTGCTGAAAACGACTGGCCGAAATCTCCCCGAACCGAATCCTGGATTCGGCACATCCCATGTGAGAGCAGCCAAGTCCCAGCATTCACTGCCAGACACTCCTTCCAATGCATCATTTACTATCCAAAGTGAATTTCCATTGCTCTATGATTTCTGGTTGTGGAATTGTGGAATTTTCCGTGCTCACATCACAAACAGGCTGTTCTTCTGTCGCCTTTGATTGAAATTCACTTTTTATTGTAATAAGACCTTAGGAACGTGGGAACCGAGGCGTCTGTTTTTCATTTGTCACATTTATGCGCCATATGGAACCTCAACTAAGAGTTGTGCTCACTCACTGGAGCATCTTTGGAACAGATTGTGTTTCTTTTGCTTCGCTCTTTGCTTTTCTTTGCCTTGATTTATACATTAGTGAGACCAATGGATTCAGCCAACATTCTAATCTGGCTTTGGACAGGAGGGAGGAACCTGCCAACCAATGGGAACTCTTTGGAGTAAGGTCTCAAAGCTACCATGTCTTCTGGAGGTCCTCCTGGAGAATCTTTCTAAATCCTTCAACCGCTTACTGATCTACTGCTGATCTGAGGGTTTTGCCAAAACCCTTTGACGTAGGTTGTAGAAAATATTCTCTATTCTAAAGGGCAAGTGTAATGCCTGATAAGTAATGATACTACTGTGCCAGTAGCTCCTGGATAAAGGGGCAGCAGCTGAAACCTACTCTAGGTCCCAAATGTCATATGTTCAGTCTACCTGCTCATTCTATACCTGCATCTGTTCTACTAAAGTATCCTAATTAAACTAAAATATACACTTGTATGTCTTTTACAGACCTTGAAACCCTTACACCTAGCTACATTTCAAAGCTAGTCTTCCAATGGCCAACAATGATGGAAGCCATAATGCAGGACAATGACCCAACTCTTGGTAAAGATGCTCTGATGTTCATAGATACATCTAAGTTCAAATCAGTCAAGACCTTCTCTTCTCCAACAGCCATTGGGATGCTTATATCTGTTGTTATACCCTACTACTGATGTATCTAGTATATTTTCATTCATCCAGGTCATGGTATATTTAGTATAACTAAATCTAAAGCAACTGAACTTGCTAAGTAATCATTGAAGACGTTTCACTACTCATCCGAGCAGCTTCTTCAGTTCAACTGACTGGTATGGGAAGTCCTCAGCATATTCTTCCACTAATCCAATCACAATGGCCATACCAGTCAGTTGAACTGAAGAAGCTGCTCAGATGAGTAGTGAAACGTCTTCAATGATGACTTAGCGAGTCCAGTTGCTTTAGATTTAGTTATACTAGATATTCAAAGCCTCAGTTGTCCCATAAACCCCTCTGGAAGGCAAAGAAAACATTTACATCAGCAATATCAACCATCTAGCAAAAAGCCAAACCAATGTCAACTCTTTAGAACATCTCCCATCCCACGGGCAACCACTCCCATCTAATGAAGAGGACAAGTCAATGAAATTTCTCCAAGTCCAGTTGCTTTAGATTTATTTATACTAGATATACCATGACCTGGATGAATGAAAATCTTCATAGTACTACTACTGATGGGCATGCCGTGCCCTGCTGAGGGATGTCTTCTCCATCACCAAGAGGTTCTCCATCTATCAGCAAAGCCCTGCCTCACCTAAGAGCCTACATTATGGAGCCCTCCATCCAATTCCAGCTCTTCTAGACCTCTTCCAAAGCAACTACTCCCATCAATTCCTTTGGTAATTGATTCAACCATGTCCATTATTCCTCTTTGCTCCAATTAGGCCATCAGCTACTCCTCCGGCTTTCCGGTCAATCTGCAGGCAAAGAGTTCCTGCTCCAATTTGTTCCCCGCAGACATTTCAGCTTAAGCTTAATATAATTATCATCCACATAAATCATTAATATTTGATGTTTGGTGCATTAAGCAGTGATTATCTCATTATGGAACGACTCTCTGAGCCATATCCTGCCCCAAAAATAGCACAAGTAGAGATTGTGTATCAATCAGAAATAGTATCTTGCTGTGCATATGATTGCCTAGTAATGTGTTCCTTCATTGCCTCTGTTAAGTAATGGCATTTCTTTGTGCCCTTTTGTACCCAGAGTATTGTTTCCACCCAGCAAGTCTAATGCACTGATCTGCTAGAGTTGCTGTCCTAGAGACTTTTATCTGCTGAATGGGTATTTGCATCTTTTTTTTTCACTTTGGCAAACAGCTTGTTTTTTTTTTAATAAAGGTGACCCGAGTAGGTGGTCACCGTCAGCAGGAATTGCCATTTAATCATTTTATCGGGAGCAAAGCGCTCGCAACGGCGCACAGCTAAATGCAAAGGTCACATTTCCGAACAGAGGGGGGGTATAAATGAGACTCAGCATTATGGGGGGAAGACGGAATTGATATTCTGGGCCCAAGATTGCATCAGGGATGTGTCCGTGACCAAGTATTCTGTATATGTAATCAGGTTAGAATCTGCTAGACAAGTAATTTGATTGTTAGGCTATTTTGCTGAAGTATCACCACCCTTTCACTAGGAGGGACGTTGTTCTTGGCCAGATGGCCTCTATATCTGTAGCTGTATAGGTCCGAGGGAGCTGTGTGTCTCGGCAGGGATAGTCACATAGATACGTAGATATATAAATAAGGGTTGGAGTGCATTATGATATGTAGGGCTGAAGATCACAGTTGGCAAGCTGTCTATGCTACTGTCACTATCTTCTTATTCCGTGTGTTCTCGAGAGTAATGAGTAGGGGCTGGGGGGGCCACACACACAGTGCTTCTGTGCTACTTGCAAGTCCTGCTGCCTTCTATTGCCTCGTCTGTTTGAGAATGCAGACAGCATTGCAAGGCTCTCTCCAATCCCCCCGTATGATTAGGAATTCTTGTTTCTAGTCACAATAGATAGTGCTGGGGTTGGTAGCCTCATTCAGGTGCATCTCTGTTTCAGCACCGTTTGCTATAATGAACACGTTGGAATTATAAATGGGGCAAATGAGCTGTCCATTCAGCACCACCATATTTGCACTTGAAATCAAAGCAATTATATATGGAGCTGTCCATTCAGAACCACAGTTACAACTGGTATTTGAGAGCAAATTCTATGTGGTGCGGTCCATTCAGCACCATAGTATTTCTGCTTGAAATCAAAGCCATTATATATTGAGCTGTCCATTCAGAACCACAGTTACAACTGGTATTTGAGAGCACATTCTATGTGGGGTGGTCCGTTCAGCACCATTTTCTACAAGTGACCTATCAGTGAAGAATGTGGGCTTTATAATAGGGCCAAATGAGCTGTCCATTCAGCACCACAGTATTTGTGCTTGAAATGAAAGCCATTATATATGGAGCTGTCCATTCAGAACCACAGTAACAACTGGTATTTGAGAGCACATTCTATGTGGGGCGGTCCATTCAGCACCGGTTGCTACAAGTGACCTATCAGTGAAGAATGTGGGCTTTATAATAGGGCCAAATGAGCTGTCCATTCAGCGCCAAAGTTACAACTGGTATTTGAGAGCAAATTCTATGTGGAACAATCCATTCATGACCACAGTATTAGTGCTTGAAAACAGACCAAAGGGATTCTGGGAACAAATTCTTTAAATCTCCCAAGAAAATACCATTTACATGGGTTTATCCTATAGGCTAAAGCTCATCCCACTGGGTTTTTGAAGCAAAAGCCAAGATAATAGCTGAACAGTCTTAAGTAATTTGTTCCCAGAATCCCTTTGGTCTATTTGCATACGTATGAGGCGGTCTCCTCAACCCTTTTGACTTGTTCGTGAATCCCCACTCCTGGCTCTCCCTAAGCTGATCAGAAAACCCTGCACTACACCAATAAGCGTGAAACTGGTCTGTAGTTGGGAATCTGATCAGCTATTATCCTGGTTTTTGCTTCAAAAACCCAGTGGGATGAGCTTTAGCCTATAGGATAAACCCATGTAAATGGGATTTTTTTAGGAGCCTTAAGGAATTTGTTCCCAGAATCCCTTTGGTCTATTTGCATACGTATGAGGTGGTCTCCTCAATCCTTTGGCTTGTGCTTGAAAACAAAGACATTAATATGGAGCTGTCCATTCAGAACCACAGTTATAACTGGTATTTGAGAGAATATTCTACGTGGGGTGGTCTATTCAGCACCAGTTGCTACAAGTGACCTATCAGTGAAGAATGTGGGCTTTATAATAGGGCTGAAGGAGCTGTCTATTCAGAACCACAGTTACAACTGGTAATTGGGTTTAAGAATACAGCCATGATCTGTGGAGCTTTGTGTTTAGAACCTTTTGTTACAACTAAGCTTTGGTGGAGAATGCAGGCTTTATAACCAAGGCTGACGGCTTTGTGTTCAGCACAGTGTTACAAGGCTTTATAATAGGGCTGAAGAAGCTGTTCATTCAGCACCATAATTATATTTGTGTCAAACACAGCCATCCTCTGTAGAGCTGTCCAATCAGCGCCTTTGTTACAACTAATATGTGGTGGAGAACGCTAAAAGAGCTGTCCATTCAGCATCCCAGTTATATCTGGTACTTGTTAGGGATGCACAGAATCCACTATTTTACGATCTGGCCATACCCCTAATCCTTTGCAAAAGATTTAGCTCAATGCTGAACTGAATTAAGGATTTGCTTTGGCCAGAAGCATGGATTCGGGCAAATCCTGAACTGAATCCTGGATTCGGTGCATCCCTAGTACTTACACACAAGTGGTGGAGAATGCAGGTTTTATAACTAAGGCCAAATGAGCTGCCCATTCAGCACTACAGTTATATCTATTAATTTTGTTTAAGAACACAGCCATCCTCTGTGGAGTTGTCCAATCAACACCTTTGCTGCAACTAACCTATGCAGGCCTTATAACGAAGGCTGATAAAGCTGTCCAATCAGCACCATAGTTATATCTGATAATTGTGTTTAAGGACATGGTCTTCCTCTATGGAGCTGTCCCTTCAGCAACATGTATTACAAGTAACCTGGAGCTGTCTATAGAACTGTCTAATCAGCACCTTTTGTCACAACTAATGTGGTGGAGAATGCAGGCTTCAGCAACATGTATTACAAGTAACCTGTGGTGGAGAATGCAAGCTTTATAACCAAGACCGAAGGAGCTGTCCTTTCAAAACCACAATTATATCTGGTACCTGTGTTTAAGAACACAGTCATTCTCTATAGAGCTGTCTAATCAGCACCTTTTGTCACAACTAACGTGGTGGAGAATGCAGGCTTTATGTCTAAGGCCGAATGAGCTGTCCATTTAGCACCACAGTTATATCTGGTAATTGTGTTTAAGACCACAGCCTTCTTATATACAGCTGTCCAATCAGAACCTCTGTTACAACTAATATATGGCAGAGAACGCTGAAGGAGCTAACCATTCAGCGCCACATTTATATCTGTTAATTGTGTTTAATTACACAGCCTTCCTCTATGGAGCTGTCCAATCAGCACCTCTCTTACAACTAATATGTGGTAGAGAACACTGAAGGAGCTGTCCATCCAACACCACATTTATATCTGGAAATTGTGTTTAAGAACTAGGGAGGCACTGAACCCACTTTTTTGGGTTCGGCCGAACCCCAAACCCACCCGGACGGATTCGGTTCGACCCGAATACCGAACCAAATCCATGATTTGGTGCATCCCTATAAAGAACTCAGCCTTCCTCTATGGAGCTGCCTAATCAGTGCCTTTGTCACAAGTGGTGGAGAATGCAGTTTTTTCGACTAAGGCCGAATGAGATGTCCATTCAGCACCACAGTTATATCTGTTTTGTTTAAAAACACAGCCCTCCTCTATGGAGCTGTCTAAGCAGCGCCTTTGTCACAAGTGGTGGAGAATGCAGCTATGGAGCTGTCAAATCAGCACCTCTGTTACAACTTATATGTGGTGGAGAATACTGAAGAAGTTTTCCATTCAGTACCACATTTATATCTGGTAATTGTGTTTAAGAACTCAGCCTTCCTCTATGGAGCTGTCTAATCAGTGCCTTTGTCACAAGTGGTGGAGAATGCAGTTTTTTCGACTAAGGCCGAATGAGATGTCCATTCAGCACCACAGTTATATCTGTTTTGTTTAACAACACAACCCTCCCCTATGGATCTGTCTAATCAGTGCCTTTGTCATAAGTGGTGGAGAATGCAGGCTTTACTACTAAGGCCCAATGAGCTGTCCATTCAGCACCACAGATATATCTGTTTTGTTTAAAAACACAGCCCTCCTCTATGGAGCTGTCTAATCAGTGCCTTTGCCACAAGTGGTGGAGAATGCAGCTATGGAGCTGTCTAATCAGCACCTCTGTTACAACTTGTATGTGGTGGAGAATACTGAAGAAGCTGTCCATGCAGCACCACATTTATATCTGGTAATTGTGTTTAAGAACTCAGCCTTCCTCTATGGAGCTGTCTAATCAGTGCCTTTGTTACAAGTGGTGGAGAATGCAGTTTTTTCGACTAAGGCTGAATAAGCTATCCGTTCAGCACCATGGTTATATCTGTTTTGTTTAACAACACAGCCATCCTCTATGGAGCTGTCTAATCAGTGCCTTTCTCATAAGTGGTGGAGAATGCAGGCTTTACTACTAAGGCCCAATGAGCTGTCCGTTCAGCACTACAGTTATATCTGTCTTGTTTAAAAAGACAGCCCTCCTCTATGAAGCTGTCTAATCAGTGCCTTTGTCACAAGTGGTGGAGAATGCAGGTTTTTCGACTAAGGCCGAATGAGCTGTCCATTCAGCACCACAGTTATATCTGTTTTGTTTAACAACACAACCCTACTCTATGGAGCTGTCTAATCAGTGCCTTTCTCATAAGTGGTGGAGAATGCAGGTTTTTCGACTAAGGCCCAATGAGCTGTCCGTTCAGCACTACAGTTATATCTGTTTTGTTTAACAACACAAGCCTACTCTATGGAGCTGTCTAATCAGTGCCTTTGTCACAAGTGGTGGAGAATGCAGGTTTTTCGACTAAGGCCGAATGAGCTGTCCGTTCAGCACCACAGTTATATCTGTTTTGTTTAACAACACAACCCTCCTCTATGGAGCTGTCTAATCAGTGCCTTTGTCACAAGTGGTGGAGAATGCAGTTTTTTCGACTAAGGCCGAATGAGCTGTCCATTCAGCACCACAGTTATATCTGTTTTGTTTAACAACACAACCCTACTCTATGGAGCTGTCTAATCAGTGCCTTTGTCACAAATGGTGGAGAATGCAGGTTTTTCGACTAAGGCCGAATGAGCTGTCCATTCAGCACCACAGTTATATCTGTTTTGTTTAACAACACAACCCTCTTCTATTGAGCTGTCCAATCAGCACCTTTGTTACAGCTAACATTCAGCACAATAGTAACAACTTGTATTTGTGTTGCAGCCATTATATATGGAGCTCTGCAATTTGTACATTCTGTGTGTTTTATATATATATATATATATATATATACTGGCAGCATTACATGTGTAGGATATAGGGGGGGTGGACTATCCAGTTAAGGAACGCTGACATTTAATTCCACGTGTGCCAGTAACGTTACATTACATATCTCTAGAGGTGTGCCTTAACCGTTTAAGCACCGCTGGCTATTAATGCCGTGTGTGGGTGTCTGACAGTGCAGGTAGCTGGCTTTTGGGGGTCACCAAGGGATGTCTGAGCCTACCTAATTTTTGCATGCATGCACGGAGCCTTTCTTCAAGATTTGACACTCTGCTCTGCAGCTCCTCGTAGTCATAGGCGCCAATCTCCTCCTGTAGCTCGTTTAGAACTGACGTCAGATTCTGGACCTCCTCTTTAAACTGTAATACCAATTTGGCATCGGCCTTGTACTCTTCCAACACTGGTATCAGAGGCCTAAGCTCCTCCATTTTCGCTTTTATTGCCTGCAAGGTTAAAATAAGCTGGGTTCAGTGCTCTGCATGCAAAATGTTGGCAACACCCTGCCCGCTGCCTGCCCTGCCTGCCTACGTGCGTGTAAAAAAAACCTCGGCCCCCCAAGGGTCCCATTGGAGTGCCACATTAAACAGTCTGCAATACACCAAGAAAATTTGGGAAAGGTCTTTATTAGTCATTTTTTTGTTTTCAAATGCAACATCTTTATGGTTACATGCTTTAAAACACATACACAAAAGAGTTCTTCCTTTTTAGAAAAGAAAAAAGAAAAAAAAAGATAGATGCATTGACAAAGGGTTAAAAAGTCTTCATGAAATGCAGCTACAGTTGCATGCAAATGAAGATTTGGAGCGCAAAGGTGATCAAGGGTTCCTTAGTGAGAATAGCGCTAATTGGGAAGGTGTTTTTTTATTTTTCTCGTTTTTTTTTTTTTTTTTTTTTAAAAAGTGCCCAAAATGCTGTGTGTCTCTCTTTCATGGGGGAACATGGGAGTAAACTGCCTCTTCAGTCTGTATAAGTTAGCCCTGTAAGCGAGAAAACGAGATACCATTGAGGACCTTCGTGGCACCGAGCGCCCTTAATACAGCCATTCAAATACAAATACACCCCGGGGTCTGGATATAACCTAGGGAAGCTCTTGCTTTCTAGACCAACTCTATCCCTATAGCGCCTACTGGGCTGCCATATTTGCCCCAAATACCTAGTGCTACCCAATATTCTTTCCAACACACATTCAACGTTTATGTGCCATTGAAGGCAGTATCCGTCCCTTCCTATCCCCTGGTTCTGACTCCTGAAACAATGTAGCCGAAGCCAATGAAGAGATCAGGATAAAGGTGCCCATACACCTTCAGATCCGCTCCCCAAGCAAGTGGATCTTCTCCCGATTTCCCCCACCTACGAGTGGACGATATCGGAAGAATCCAGGCTAATTCAATCGTTTGGCCCTGGGACCAAAGGATCGAATTATAATGACGGGTATAGGCAAAGTCGGTCCGGGGACTGCATCAACGAGCCAATGTGGCCCCTATCCAACTAGATTTTATAACCAGGCCAGATATCGGTCAGGCAGTCCCGTCGTTAGTGCCCATACACGGGCCGATTAGCTGCCGAATTGGTCTAAAGTTCCCCATACACGGCCCGATTCTAGCTGCCGATATTGGTCCCTTAAGGTCCCCATACACCTTTCATTTTGCTCTTCCGGTTCCAATTCCGGAAACAAGGCAGCCAATAAAGAGATCAGGATAAAGGTGCCCCATACACCATAAGATCCGCTCGTTTGGCGATGTCGCCAAGCGAGCGGATCTTCTCCCGATATCCCCCACCTACGGGTGGGCGATATTGGGAGAATCCAGGCTAATTCGATTGTTGGCCCTGGGGCCAAACAATTGAATTATTACAGTGGATATAGGCAAAGCCAGTCTGGGGGCCGCATCAATGAGCCGATGCGGTCCCTGATCCGACTCGATTTTTTAACCTGCCTGATTTCAGGCCAGATATTGGTTGGGCAGACCCGTCGGTAGTGCCCATACACGGCCCGATAAGCTGCCGAATCGGTCTAAGGGACCCATATCAGCAGCTAGAATCGGCCCGTGTATGGGGGACCTTTAGACCAATTCGGCAGCTAATCGGCCCACATATGGGCACTAACGACGGGACTGCCCAACCGATATCTGGCCTGAAATCAGGCAGATATCGGTTGGGCAGGTTAAAAAATCGAGTCGGATCAGGGTGCCCATACACCTTCAGATCCGCTCACTTGGTGATGTTGCCCTGGGGCCAAACGATTGAATTATAACGACAGGTATAGGCAAAGTCGGTCCGGGGACCGCATCAACGAGCCGATGCAGTCCCTGATCCGACCGAAATCTGCCCGATTTCAGGCCAGATATCGGTCGGACAGTCCTGTCGTTAGTGCCCATACACGAGCCAATTAGCTGCCGAATTGGTCTAAGGGGCCGATATCAGCAGCTAGAATCGGCCCGTGTATGGGGACCCTTAGACAGCTTCGGCAGCTAATCGGCCCGTGTAGGGGCATTAACGACAGGACTGTCCGACCAATATCTGGCCTGAAATCGGGCAGATATCAATCGGGCAGGTTTAAAAATCTAGTCGGATCTGGGACCGCATCAGCTCGTTGATGTGGTCCCCGAACCGACTTTGCCTATACCCGTCATTATAATTCGATCGTTTGGCCCCAGGGCCAAACGATAGAATTAGCCGGAATTCTCCTGATATCCCCCACCCATAGGTGGGGGATATCGGGAGAAGATCCACTTGCTTGGCGAGCGGATCTTATGGTGTATGGGAACCTTTATCCTGATCTCTTCATTGGCTGCCTTGTTTCAGGAACTGGAACCGGAAGAGCAAAATGAATGGCCAGACGGATACGGCTTTCAGTAGCAATGACATTTACAAATAACCATAGAACCAGTGAGAACGAGGAATTAATAGTGATTGGAAAGCTGCTTAGGATTACATTTTCTTTCATTATGGAAAAAAAAAATTGGGAGGGTTCCCTATGAACTAGGGGGAAAAGGCACATTATTAAAAAGAAAATACACAGGGTATAGGGAGCTGCCATAGTGTTTCCCTTAGACAGTACAGTATGGGGGTACAGCTTATTGTGTGCCCAGAACATTCCTTCTCTGTATATTTGTATTTATACATATGGGTAGGAGGTGCCATAGTGTTTCCCTTAGACAGTACAGTATGAGGGTACAGCTTATTGTGTGCCCAGAACATTCCTTCTCTGTATATTTGTATTTATACATATGGGAGGGAGGTGCCATAGTGTTTCCCTTAGACAGTACAGTATGGGGGTACAGCTTATTGTGTGCCCAGAACATTCCTTCTCTGTATATTTGTATTTATACATATGGGAGGGAGGTGCCATAGTGTTTCCCTTAGACAGTACAGTATGGGGGTACAGCTTATTGTGTGCCCAGAACATTTCTTCTCTGTATATTTGTATTTATACATATGGGAGGGAGGTGCCATAGTGTTTCCCTTAGACAGTACAGTATGGGGGTACAGCTTATTGTGTGCCCAGAACATTCCCTCTCTGTATATTTGTATTTATACATATGGGAGGGAGGTGCCATAGTGTTTCCCTTAGACAGAACAGTATGGGGGTACAGCTTATTGTGTGCCCAGAACATTCCTTCTCTGTATATTTGTATTTATACATATGGGAGGGAGGTGCCATAGTGTTTCCCTTAGACAGTACAGTATGGGGGTACAGCTTATTGTGTGCCCAGAACATTCCCTCTCTGTATATTTGTATTTATACATATGGGAGGGAGGTGCCATAGTGTTTCCCTTAGACAGTACAGTATGGGGGTACAGCTTATTGTGTGCCCAGAACATTCCTTCTCTGTATATTTGTATTTATACATATGGGAGGGAGGTGCCATAGTGTTTCCCTTAGACAGTACAGTATGGGGGTACAGCTTATTGTGTGCCCAGAACATTCCTTCTCTGTATATTTGTATTTATACATATGGGAGGGAGGTGCCATAGTGTTTCCCTTAGACAGTACAGTATGGGGGTACAGCTTATTGTGTGCCCAGAACATTCCTTCTCTGTATATTTGTATTTATACATATGGGTAGGAGGTGCCATAGTGTTTCCCTTACACAGTACAGTATGGGGGTACAGCTAATTGTGTGCCCAGAACATTCCTTCTCTGTATATTTGTATTTATACATATGGGTAGGAGGTGCCATAGTGTTTCCCTTACACAGTACAGTATGGGGGTACAGCTAATTGTGTGCCCAGAACATTCCTTCTCTGTATATTTGTATTTATACATATGGGTAGGAGGTGCCATAGTGTTTCCCTTACACAGTACAGTATGGGGGTACAGCTTATTGTGTGCCCAGAACATTCCTTCTCTGTATATTTGTATTTATACATATGGGAGGGAGGTGCCATAGTGTTTCCCTTAGACAGTACAGTATGAGGGTAAAAAACCCCATCTGTACTACTCTACACCATTTGTGAGATGGACAGCTCAGCGCTGCACTTGCCAAATATCCAATTATTGGAATGATAACCCTAATTTATAGCACAAGGAAGATATTCCCATGAACCCGCCTCACTCCCATAGGGATCAATTAGAAGGAAGCAAAGTGACGGCACTTCCAGAAACGTCAGACGCCGGGTCACTGGGTCTTGGCCGCCCATCTTTGCTCCAAAGGGAGAAATTCTGATTCACTATGATGTGTTATTTACAGACATACAGGGGAACATTGGGCTATTCTGATACCTTCTAATATGAATAGGAATAGTAATAACCCTACATTCAACTGGTACATAAAGCTATTGCTACCCCAATGTTTCTATATATCTGTAACCTTGTTATGGGCTAAGGGGGCCCAGCCTGAAGGTCAGTTAGGGGGGGGATTTGGGGTGAGTGCTTATTTGTGCCCTGGGTACCCCTGGAACTATAGCAGGGTGACTGTTACCCCAATGTTTCTATATATCTGTAACCTTGTTATGGGCTAAGGGGGCCCAGCCTGAAGGCCAGTTAGGGGGGATTTGGGGTGAGTGCTTATTTGTGCCCTGGGTACCCCTGGAACTATAGCAGGGTGACTGTTACCCCAATGTTTCTATATATCTGTAACCTTGTTATGGGCTAAGGGGGCCCAGCCTGAAGGCCAGTTAGGGGGGGGATTTGGGGTGAGTGCTTATTTGTGCCCTGGGTACCCCTGGAACTATAGCGGGGTGACTGTTACCCCAATGTTTCTATATATCTGTAACCTTGTTATGGGCTAAGGGGGCCCAGCCTGAAGGCCAGTTAGGGGGGATTTGGGGTGAGTGCTTATTTGTGCCCTGGGTACCCCTGGAACTATAGCGGGGTGACTGTTACCCCAATGTTTCTATATATCTGTAACCTTGTTATGGGCTAAGGGGGCCCAGCCTGAAGGCCAGTTAGGGGGGGATTTGGGGTGAGTGCTTATTTGTGCCCTGGGTACCCCTGGAACTATAGCAGGGTGACTGTTACCCCAATGTTTCTATATATCTGTAACCTTGTTATGGGCTAAGGGGGCCCAGCCTGAAGGCCAGTTAGGGGGGGATTTGGGGTGAGTGCTTATTTGTGCCCTGGGTACCCCTGGAACTATAGCGGGGTGACTGTTACCCCAATGTTTCTATATATCTGTAACCTTGTTATGGGCTAAGGGGGCCCAGCCTGAAGGCCAGTTAGGGGGGATTTGGGGTGAGTGCTTATTTGTGCCCTGGGTACCCCTGGAAATATAACAGGGTGATTGTAATACCAATATAGATACAGATATGTTATGCAGGAATGCTCTGGGCACACAATAAGCTATACCCTAATATCATACTGTCTAAGGGAAACAATAGGTTCCATTCATTTCTATAGAAGGAATATTCTGGACAAAATAAAGTTCCTTTTGACAGTGAAGAAAATGGCTGCCTTGGGGAATGCTCTGGCAGAGTTGGCTTAATTTATTAAATACAGTAATCAACAGGTACTTTACTCTAATAACTCATTTTCATTTTCAGCTCGTGAAGTGAGAAAGCGGCTGATTTGCCGCACAAATGGCGGGGCTGACAGTCAGAACATTGTTCCGTCGCTGCCTCCTACTCAGGCTCTGAGCAAACAGCACTGCCATTTGGACGGCTTGTTTATTTAGTCGGGCTAAGGATGTTTACATCCATTCAACTCTAATTAACAAGAGTCGTGCCTCGTTTCTAACAGTGCCGTGCCCTCTGTTCTCACTGCTGAACGCTCGGTTGCCGGGGGGGTTTATACGCACAGTCCTTCTCCTGGTATCTAGGTGCCTTTCTGCCTTCCCTGAATCGGTTAAACCACATAGAATGGGTGGGGCTTGTTGGAAGTAGCTGAGTAGAAGTCATATTGACTATGGGGCCCAACAATAGTCCAATATCTGGCCACCTATCAATGGGGCAGGTTTGAAGATTCAATTGGAGGAGGGCCCCATTGGATGATCCAATTGGATCTGGATTCACTCGTTTGTTGACCTTGCCAAATGATCAGATCCGCCCATCTTTACAAAATCATCTTGATATAAGTTAGAGAAGGAGCAAACTCTGTCTAGACATTTGGCCCAGATGGGTTCCCTCTGCCCCACCATGTTTTCTCCATTGGAATTAATGTCTAAACAAAGTTTACTCCGTTCATATATGAAATATAGACTGGACCGTAATCAGCTGTGAACAGGGATGTCCAACTGGAGACCTGTAGGCCAGGTAAAGCCCTCTTTAAACATCTCCATAGACCTCTTTGTATGACTTCACTGTTAAGCTGGCCAACAAACATGTGAAATAGGGGGTAAGTGGCCAACAATGCCTAACTTTTCCTCAATTTCTTCATCTCCACCCCAACTGGTTGCCTTGCTGTCTCATTCTAGAACCTCAGCTTGTGTTTCTAGAAGACAACCATGACGTGGTCCACACCACTAGACCATTTTGAGACAATGGGCACTTATCACGCCATTATTTCTGTTCTTAACTTCACCTTTTTAATATTCCTAGGTGTCATATGGCAGAACTGGGTTCTTCTAAATTGGGGGATTGGAAACTGTCGGCTTTTTAGGTGTTACTGAACTGGCCTTGGGGGGTGTAGTTTAAAAAGATCTGTAAAGCCAAAGGTTGGTCATATCTCCTCCTTGCTCAGCCACTGGCCCATTCCCCTCCACTTTCTTTCTAATAAAAGTCATTCTTAGGTTCTCCTTCTCTTAAACGAGACAAATACCCAATGAGAATTCCATTCACACTCTTCTTTCCATAACACATTCATTTAAAGGGGAAGTATGACTTTATATGTTGACAAAATATGTTGTAGAGCTTGTTTTCTTGAGTAACGAAGAGGCCGCCATTTCTGGAAGATACTTCATTCGGAAATAACGAATCCATTATGGACATTGGGTAAAGCCTCAGCTTTTAGTCTTTCAAGAAGCAATTCCCAGAAATGGTAGGGTCCTTATTTTGATCATCTCTACAATGTCAAAAAAGTCATACCACCCCCTTTGAAGTGGCATTTCCCATGTTGGTACCAACCTTAAACTGCCTGGCCTGGTGTTGCCTGTGCGTCTCTTCCACTTGTTTGAACTTGGATTCCAGGCCCTTCATTTGGTTTTCCATTCTCTCTACGTATTGCAGGTCCCGCTGGGTCCGCCTGTCCAATACTTCTATCGACTGAGACATGTTCTGCACCTGGAAGAGCGACACTGATTGGCTGGAAGGTACAGCAACTTCGATTCACATTCCAATATTCAAACCTATGCTGATGTAGCCATTGCGTTGCCCCAACTACTTCTCAAAATGAGGCATCAACACTTTAGATGCCTACAGATGGCTGCCAAGGTGGTGGCCAGAGATAGACTTCTAACACAGGTACAGGGAATGTGCATTCCCAGTGAATTATGGGTATTTTATGGACAGCCAGGACTAATATTGCTTCATTCATCTTACGTCACCCTATTTTATGAACCATCTTCCTGGTCATATATGGTCTACCTGGTCATCTATGCTTCTCAATATAATGTTTGGGAAGACTTGGGTGCTTATTATATATATCCAGCTGAACTACTCAGGGTTCTTAAGCACTTTCCCAGACACTCCCTGCTGCTTTTATTTCCCCGAATACGTCAACAAGCAATTTCCTCTTCCCTTCATAAAGACGCTGAGTCAAGCAGCGAGGCCTTCACGCTAGCTCATTGGGCTTGCTTCCATTTTCCAATTAATGGTGCTTGTAACCGGTCAATAGCCGTCACCTACAATCTCGGAGAACTCCCATCAATAACACATTTTGGCAGGTACCGCGCTCAGACTCCCGTTGTTCCTACTCAATACAGGGATCTCCGTGCTAGCAGTGGCCACCTCATTTCCCAATAGGCTGAAACCTTCTCTACACTTAATATTAACCCCTTCTTTTAAAGTCAAGCTAACGACCCCCTTGTGCTTAAATATTCGTCACCGTGGCTTTAATTTTCATTGGCTGAGATAAGGTTCCTTTTGAACCCTTGTGCATTATAATACCCTTATATTAGAAGGCTGGGAACAGGTTCCTGCTCTGAAGAGCAGGAAGTGGTAAGGGTGCAAGTGAAATAAGCTTCCCCTATAGAGTCCACTGAGCCCAGAAATAACTTTTTTTGTGTGAAGAAGTTTGGTAACACAATCATGGGTGAGCCAGAGGGGTGCTACAGGGACAACCCAAGAGGAGACAAGTACCTTTTCTAATAGCTGCCTGAGCTGTTTTGTCCTGGCATCCCGTGAACACATTGTCTGTTGAGGTGCCACCACTGTGCATATACATCGCCCTTCGCTGTCCTGGGCAGAGCTGTACACCTGCCAGCTCTCTTCTGGGTTGGTTGGCAAAACCTGCAAAGAAGGCAAAAAAATAGGTTACCGCCCCGCCAAACCGGTTCATGGGGAACTGCCGCTCATTGAGGCCAGAAGGCTTAGGTGCTGAGTTTGGAACATCATGGGGATAAGGGCAGAACGTTGCTGGTAAATTCTTATGGTGTCACCATCTACAGAGACTTCAACCTAATAGTTCACTTTGGCCCCGCCCCATTAGTGTATGGGGTTGGGGAATGAATGGTGCAAGAGTTGAACAAACACAAGTAGTGGGTGGTCTCCAAGCAATATTCTAAACCTGATGCTTTTGATGGTTCAGACCCTACTTTTGAGGTCCAGACTTTGGTCCGGGCCTCCCATAGCCCATTCCAAAGTCACTGATATAGTATTAGTAGTTCACATTCATAATTCAGTAATGTTGCCAAGAAAATCAAGTGATTGCCCCAAGTCTTACCCTAACCAACCTTCAAACTGGGCTTCTAGAAGAGCAAGTAGGCGTTCTCTCCAAATCTAACCCCAACTGGCTTACAGGTTCGGCCCCCTGTAATTGCTCTAAGCCCCCCTATACCCAACACCTTCTCATTGTTAGGATATAGACCTTACCAAGTGCATTTTGGACCCATTATACCCTCCGGTGTATGGGGTTGGGTTGCAAATGAATGGTCTAAGAGTTGAACAAACACAAGTAGTGGGTGGTCTCCAAGCAATATTCTAAACCTGATGCTTTTTGAGTAGGTTTTTAATGGTTCAGACCCTACTTTTGAGGTCCAGAATTTGGCCAGGGCCTCCCTTAGCCCATTCCAAGGTCACTGATATAGTATTAGTAGTTGCATTCATAATTCAGTCATGTTGCCAAAAAAAGTCAAGTGTTCGCCCCAAGTCTTACCCTAACCAACCTTCAAACTGGGCTTCCAGGACTATCTAGAAGAGCAAGTAGGCGCTCTCTCCAAATCTAAACCCAACTGGCTTACAGGCTTGGCCCCAGCCATTGCTCTAAGCCCCCCTATCCCCAACACTTTCTCATTGTTAGGATATAGACCTTACCAAGTGCATTTTGGCCCCATTATACGTGGTTGAGGAATGAATGGTGCAAGAGTTGAACAAACACAAGTAGTGGGTGGTCTCCAAGCAATATTCTAAACCTGATTCTTTTTGAGGGAATTTTTGATGGTTCAGACCCTACTTTTGAGGTCCAGACTTTGGTCCGGGCCTCCCATAGCCCATTCCAAAGTCACTGATATAGTATTAGTAGTTCACATTCATAATTCAGTCATGTTGCCAAGAAAATCAAGTGTTCGCCCCAAGTCTTACCCTAACCAACCTTCAAACTGGGTTTCCAGGACTATCTAGAAGAGCAAGTAGGCATTCTCTCCAAATCTAACCCCAACTGACTTACAGGCTTGGCCCCAGCCATTGCTCTAAGCCCCCCTATCCCCAACACTTTCTCATTGTTAGGATATAGACCTTACCAAGTGCATTTTGGCCCCATTATACCCCCCAGTGTATGGGGTTGGGTTGAGAATGAATGGTGCAAGAGTTAAACAAACACAAGTAGTGGGTGGTCTCCAAGCAATATTCTAAACCTGATTCTTTTTGAGGGAATTTTTGATGGTTCAGACCCTACTTTTGAGGTCCAGACTTTGGTCTGGGCCTCCCATAGCCCATTCCAAAGTCACTGATATAGTATTAGTAGTTTGCTTTGTAATTCACTCATGTTGCCATGAAAATAATGTGTTCACCCCAAGTCTTACCCAAACCAACCTTCAAACTGGGCTTATCTAGAAGAACAAATAGGCATTCTCTCCAAATCTAACCCCAACTGGCTTACAGGCTCGACCCCCAGTCATTCCTCTAAGCCCCCTAACCCAACGCTTTCTCATTTTCAGGATATAGACCTTACCAAGTGCATTTTGGCCCCATTATACCCTCCAGTGTATGGGGTTGGGGAATGAATGGTGCAAGAGTTAAACAAACACAAGTAGTGGGTGGACTCCAAGCAATATTCTAATCCTGATGCTTTTTGAGTGAGTTTTTGATGGTTCAGACCCTACTTTTGAGGTCCAGAATTTGGTCGGGGCCTCCCTGAGCCCCATTCCAAGGTCACTGATATATTATTAGTAGTTCACATTGGTAATTCAGTCATGTTGCCAAGAAAATCAAGCGTTCGCCCCAAGTCTTACCCTAACCAACCTTCAAACTGGGCTTCCAGGACTATCTAGAAGAGCAAGTAGGCATTCTCTCCAAATCTAACCCCAACTGGCTTACAGGCTCAGCCCCCAGCCATTGCTCTAAGCCCCCCTATCCCCAACACTTTCTCATTGTTAGGATATAGACCTTACCAAGTGTAGAACAGGTCTCACTGCACCTTAGGTCACCCCCACCTTTATGAAGGTAGATCAACCCAATGGTTAAACAGAGGCCTATTACGTGCCATCACCACCCTACTGATACATTGAGGGAAAGGAACCCAGAGGAACCCAATTGCTAAGGCCTGAAATCCTATGGAAGGTAAGAGCCTCCGATTTCTCGTCATCCTTTGTGCCTATGTGCCGACACCCAGCTGTAGGCATTAATTAATGGCGGACCCCGTGCTGCCCCTCTGCTTTCCCGGTAGCGCCGCGAAGAAAAGGGATATATTTATCCTCAAATGACACATTTCTGTGCTGCAAATTGCATGTGATTTATGGGCCTCTGCCACCTGATATGATATAAATGAATGAATTCTCTAAGGCCTGTTGAGTTAATAGCGGGTGAGATGTGTTCTGCGGATTTGCCTATGCAAGCATATCATTATTTTTATGCCATACATCTTAATGTTTAATTGCAGCCTTACACTGTATCGAGTTCACTTCTCCCATATCTTTAATAGAAATATGTAAAGATATTTATGTATTTTATATATCGGTCTTTGGGAAGGTCACAGCAGGAGTAACTGCATTCAGCAGGTAAGCAAGATAATGATAGTAGCCTCTGAGATGGTGTCTATAGTAATGGGGATAATAGCCTCTGGGAAGGGACTGGGGCTGTGGGATAGCAGGTATAGTAGGGAGAGATGGTGCCTATAGTAGCAGTGGGGGGATAATAGCCTCTGGGAAGGGACTGGGGCTGTGGGATAGCAGGTATAGTAGGGAGAGATGGTGCCTATAGTAGCAGTGGGGGATAATAGCCTCTGGGAAGGGACTGGGGCTGTGGGATAGCAGGTATAGTAGGGAGAGATGGTGCCTATAGTAGCAGTGGGATAATAGCCTCTGGGAAGGGACTGGGGCTGTGGGATAGCAGGTATAGTAGGGAGAGATGGTGCCTATAGTAGCAGTGGGGGGATAATAGCCTCTGGGAAGGGACTGGGGCTGTGGGATAGCAGGTATAGTAGGGAGAGATGGTGCCTATAGTAGCAGTGGGGGGGATAATAGCCTCTGGGAAGGGACTGGGGCTGTGGGATAGCAGGTATAGTAGGGAGAGATGGTGCCTATAGTAGCAGTGGGGGATAATAGCCTCTGGGAAGGGACTGGGGCTGTGGGATAGCAGGTATAGTAGGGAGAGATGGTGCCTATAGTAGCAGTGGGGGGATAATAGCCTCTGGGAAGGGACTGGGGCTGTGGGATAGCAGGTATAGTAGGGAGAGATGGTGCCTATAGTAGCAGTGGGGGGATAATAGCCTCTGGGAAGGGACTGGGGCTGTGGGATAGCAGGTATAGTAGGGAGAGATGGTGCCTATAGTAGCAGTGGGATAATAGCCTCTGGGAAGGGACTGGGGCTGTGGGATAGCAGGTATAGTAGGGAGAGATGGTGCCTATAGTAGCAGTGGGGGGATAATAGCCTCTGGGAAGGGACTGGGGCTGTGGGATAGCAGGTATAGTAGGGAGAGATGGTGCCTATAGTAGGCAGTGGGGGGATAATAGCCTCTGGGAAGGGACTGGGGCTGTGGGATACGCAGGTATAGTAGGGAGAGATGGTGCCTTATAGTAGCAGTGGGGGGATAATAGCCTCTGGGAAGGGACTGGGGCTGTGGGATAACAGGTATAGTAGGGAGAGATGGTGCCTATAGTAGCAGTGGGGGATAATAGCCTCTGGGAAGGGACTGGGGCTGTGGATAGCAGGTATAGTAGGGAGAGATGGTGCTATAGTAGCAGTGGGATAATAGCCTCTGGGAAGGGACTGGGGCTGTGGGAATAGCAGGTATAGTAGGGAGAGATGGTGCCTATTAGTAGCAGTGGGGGGATAATAGCCTCTGGGAAGGGACTGGGGCTGTGGGATAGCAGGTATAGTAGGGAAGAGATGGTGCTATAGTAGCAGTGGGGGGATAATTAGCCTCTGGGAAGGGACTGGGGCTGTGGGATAGCAGGTATAGTAGGGAGAGATGGTGCCTATAGTAGCAGTGGGGGGGATAATAGCCTCTGGGAAGGGACTGGGGCTGTGGATAGCAGGTATAGTAGGGAGAGATGGTGCCTATAGTAGCAGTGGGGGGATAATAGCCTCTGGGAAGGGACTGGGGCTGTGGGATAGCAGGTATAGTAGGGAGAGATGGTGGCCTATAGTAGCAGTGGGGGGATAATAGCCTCTGGGAAGGGACTGGGGCTGTGGGATAGCAGGTATAGTAGGGAGAGATGGTGCCTATAGTAGCAGTGGGGGGGATAATAGCCTCTGGGAAGGGACTGGGGCTGTGGGATAGCAGGTATAGTAGGGAGAGATGGTGCCTATAGTAGCAGTGGGGGGATAATAGCCTCTGGGAAGGGACTGGGGCTGTGGGATAGCAGGTATAGTAGGGAGAGATGATAGTTGTAACATGGGCCTAAAGTTCAGCACGCACTGGTTGCCTGTGTATCTCTATATTATCTATGTTTATTACATATCTATAGCATTGACTCAAATCTGTTGACGTCTATCAAGGAATCTTGGGAAATGTAGTCCAGCAATAAACTGACGCTTTAGGTGCCTTTCCCTGTATCCATTCATTTCTCTTTAAATTCCATTTATTTTCCAATTCAAAAGAAGTTAAAAAATAAACAACAGAATCGGGGAGGAGGATGATGATGGGACAATATCGGGGAAGGACACGACGGCGTCACTTTCTATCGCGGAAACAAACAGCTGAAAGCGCAGGGATAAAAGAGCAATATTTTTTCTCAATGAAACCGGCAGTAACATAGTAGCTTCATTCACATTCATCAAGTACAACCTTGGAAGGACGCGGTATTCCGTGCGTACGGCGCTCTGAGTTCTACGTGCTTTGTCATTGAGAATGACCCCCAACGTGTATATCAGTAGTAGAGACGATATATTGGTATTGCCCCCCCCCCCGTCTGGCTAACGAGCAAGAAGGATCGTTACTAAGCAGCGGCTTGATTGCTTTAATTACACCAACAACGATTGCCCTTTGAATCCATTATCCCCCCCCCCGCGCACCCTTTTCCCCAGCTCTGAGAGTGTAAGCTCTTGTGATCAGGGCCCCTCTCATTGGGATTAATGTGGTATCTACCTAATGACCTGTATGTGCATAGAAGCCTTTGGAAAGCAAAGGGTTAATGCAGGAAGGCACACCTAGACATGTATTGGCACAAATGCCCTTAGAATCCATTTATCTCCCCCCCCCCGTGCCCTTCTCCCCAGCCCTGAGAGTGTCAGCTCTTGTGATCAGGGCCTCTCTCATTGGGATTAGTGAGGTTGAAAGTGGTACCTACCTAATGACCTGTATGTGCATAGACGGTTTGGGAAAGCAAAGGGTTAATGCAGGAAGGCACACCTAGACATGTATTGGCACAACTGCCCTTATAGCCGGGGTGGAAGCGTTGGCCAAGGGGTAACATAGCCAGGGGCTACAGGGGGGAGGAGGGTAACATTGCCCACACTGGAGTATTTATCATTACATAGGGATATATAAAGGGTTAATGCAGGAAGGCACACCTAGGCCCTTAGAATTCAATATCTCCCCCCCCCCCCCCGTGCCCTTCTCCCCAGCTCTGAGAGTGTAAGCTCTTGTGATCAGGGCCCCTCTCATTGGGATTAGAGAGGTTGAATCTCTAATGGTACCTACCTAGAAGGTTTGGGAAAGCAAAGGGTTAACGCAGGAAGGCACACCTAGACATGTATTGGCACAAATGCCGTTAGCATCCATTATCTCCCCCCCCCCGTGCCCTTCTCCCCAGCTCTGAGAGTGTCAGCTCTTGTGATCAGGGCCCCTCTCATTGGGATTAATGTGGTACCTACCTAATGACATGTATGTGCATAGAAGGTTTGGGAACGCAAAGGGTTAATGCAGGAAGGCACACCTAGGCATGTATTGGCACAAATGCCCTTATACCCGGGGTGGAAGCGTTGGCCAAGGGGTAACATAGCCAGGGGCAACAGGGGGAGAAGAGAATTACCCACACTGGAGTATTTCTCATTATATGGGGAAATATATAGGGTTAATGCAGGAGGGCACACCTAGACATGTATTGGCACAAATGCCCTTAGAATCCATTATCTCCCCCCCCCCGTGCCCTTCTCCCCAGCTCTGAGAGTGTAAGCTCTTGTGATCAGGGCCCCTCTCATTGGGATTAGTGAGGCTGAATGTGGTACCTACCTAATGACCTGTATGTGCATGGAAGGTTTGGGAATGCAAAGGGTTAATGCAGGAAGGCACACCTAGACATGTATTGGCACAAATGCCCTTAGAGCCGGGGTGGAAACGTTGGCCAAGGGGTAACATAGCCAGGGGCAACAGGGGGAGAGGAGGGTAACATTGCCCACACTGGAGTATTTATCATTACACAGGGATATATAAAGGGTTAATGCAGGAAGGCACACCTAGGCACCTAGGCCCTTAGAATTCAATATCTCACCCCCCCCCCCCCCCGTGCCCTTCTCCCCAGCTCTGAGAGTGTAAGCTCTTGTGATCAGGGCCCCTCTCATTGGGATTAGAGAGGTTGAATCTCTAATGGTACCTACCTAGAAGGTTTGGGAAAGCAAAGGGTTAATGCAGGAAGGCACACCTAGACATGTATTGGCACAAATGCCGTTAGCATCCATTATCTCCCGCCCCCCCCCCCCCCGTGCCCTTCTCCCCAGCTCTGAGAGTGTCAGCTCTTGTGATCAGGGCCCCTCTCATTGGGATTAATGTGGTACCTACCTAATGACCTGTATGTGCATAGAAGGTTTGGGAACACAAAGGGTTAATGCAGGAAGGCACACCTAGACATGTATTGGCACAAATGCCCTTATACCCGGGGTGGAAGCGTTGGCCAAGGGGTAACATAGCCAGGGGCAACAGGGGGAGAAGAGAATTACCCACACTGGAGTATTTCTCATTATATGGGGGAAAAAATATGGTTAATGCAGGAGGGCACACCTAGGCATGTATTGGCACAAATGCCCTTAGATTCCATTATCTACCCCCCCCCGTGCCCTTCTCCCCAGCTCTGAGAGTGTCAGCTCTTGTGATCAGGGCCCCTCTCATTGGGATTAATGTGGTACCTACCTAATGACATGTATGTGCATAGAAGGTTTGGGAACGCAAAGGGTTAATGCAGGGGGGCACACCTAGGCATGTATTGGCACAAATGCCCTTAGAGCCGGGGTGGAAGCGTTGGCCAAGGGGTAACATAGCCAGGGGCAACAGGGGGAGGAGGGCAACATTACCTGGGGTATTTCTCGTTACATAGGGGTATACAAAGGGTTAATGCCCCATTATACAGAGGGGCTTTTCCCTGGGGACCCCCAGGAGCAGGGGCCCAAGTTTGGCCCAGAAACATATAAAAATGATTCTATTATAGATATAATTAACTCCCAGCATGCCGGAGCGAAGCGAGAGATTAAAGGGGAACTTACCCCTGTGCTTCTATCCAGGGTGCCCGCATTGGCCGCCGTTAGCTTGGTGGTATTGAGCCCCACCAGGGAGGGCAGCGTCTGCGACATCCAGTTGGTGATCATCGCCATGGTGCTCAGCACAACCCCAATCTTCAGCAAAGGCACCGACATGATTGCTTGGCTGCCCCCGACCAACCCTTCATTCTGAATCGGCCAAACGACTCGCCTGGGGCGGCACGGTGCCTGCGGGGAGCAGAGGAGCCTCCCAGCCCTCACACCCAGCGACACATCGCTTCCGAGCCATGGTTCCCTACAGGGGCCGGCTGGGCAGGGAGAGCGAATGGGGCTTCCCAAGGGGTCGGCTGCCTGTGGGGCAATATCCTTATTAAACAGCGGCGGGGCACAGATCCGTATTGCCTCTCAGCCCCCGTCCCCTCCGGCCAGTGCTTCCCGAGCCCACCGAGCGGAGCGATAAGCAGCGACCGACTGAGCCGAGCGGGGATCGCAGTGAGTTAGTGGGAGGGGAGGAGGGGCCTGAGCGGCGGTGTTACGCAGAGCTGATGTCACATTCTCTTCTGCTTCTAACCCCTCCCTCTGTCTCCCCTACTCACCCCCATACACCCCCCCTACTGCCCCCCCCCACTCACCCCCATACTGCCCCCCCACTCACCCCCATACTCATCCCCCTACTCAACCCCATACTGCCCCCCACTCACCCCCATACTGCCCCCATACACCCCCCTACTCACCCCCCTACTGCCCCCCCTACTCACCCCCATACTGCCCCCCACTCACCCCCATACTCACCTCCCTACTCACCCCCATACTGCCCCCATACACCCCATACACCCCCCTACTGCCCCCCACTCACCCCCATACTGCCCCCATACACCCCCTACTGCCCCCCCACTCACCCCCATACACCCCCCTACTGCCCCCCCACTCACCCCCATACACCCCCCTACTGCCCCTACTCACCCCCATACTGCCCCCCCACTCACCCCCATACACCCCCCTACTGCCCCCTACTCACCCCCATACTGCCCCCCCACTCACCCCCATACACCCCCCTACTGCCCCCTACTCACCCCCATACTGCCCCCCCCACTCACCCCCATACACCCCCCTACTCACCCCCCTACTCCCCCCCACACCCCCCCCATAGCATCTGCTCCCAGGGAGCTGCGTGGGAACAAACCCACTACCCACATTCCCCGGAATCATCTGTCTGTCTGTATCTCTCTCCTATCTATCTCTGTATCTATCTATCTATCTGTATCTATCTATCTATCATCTATCTATCTATCTCTCTGTATCTATATATCTATCTCTCTGTATCTATATATCTATCTCTCTGTATCTATCTATCTATCTATCTATCTCTCTGTATCTATCTATCTATCTATCTATCTATCTATCTATCTCTCTCTCTGTATCTATCTATCTATCTATCTATCTATCTCTCTGTATCTATCTATCTATCTATCTATCTATCTATCTATCTATCTATCTCTCTCTCTGTATCTATCTATCTATCTCTGTATCTATCTATCTATCTATCTATTTATCATCTATCTATCATCTATCTATCTATCTATCTATCTATCTATCTATCTATCTATCTCTCTGTATCTATCTATCTATATATCTATCTATATATCTATCTCTCTGTATCTATCTATCTATCTATCTATCTATCTCTCTGTATCTATCTATCTATCTATCTATCTATCTCTCTGTATCTATCTATCTATATATCTATCTATATATCTATCTCTCTGTATCTATCTATCTATCTATCTATCTATCTCTCTGTATCTATCTATCTATCTATCTATCTATCTATCTATCTCTCTCTCTCTCTGTATCTATCTATCTATCTATCTATCTCTCTGTATCTACCTATCTATCTATCTATCTATCTATCTATCTATCTATCTATCTATCTATCTCTCTCTCGATGTGAATCATCTAGGCGTGGTATCAATCTGAGTGCTTAATCTATCTATCTGTCTAGGTCAATCTATGCTCTCTCGTTCTTCGGTGCTTACTTAAGTGTCGTGTAGTCGAGTGCTTAGTGGCGGTGGAGGTCTTGAGTCTATCGTATTTATCCTATCATCTGACTATTGCGCTAGTCGGATCATCTATGCTATCTCTGTATGCTAACTATCGGCCTTATCATCTATCTATCTTATTTTCTCATCATTGATCTAATCTATATCATGCTATGTTATTATCATCTATTCGTTATACTATCTAATTATTAGTTCCTGTATCTATTATCGTCTGCAGGTCTATTTATGCTTAACTACTTCAATCTAATCATGCTATCTATCTATCTATCACTATCATGGCTATTGGCTATCTATCTATATGCTATCTATGTCTAGTGTGATGAGCTAGTGCTAGGAAGTGAGATCAGTTGCTATTTAATATATGCTTCATTCTAATCAATAAGTTTAGGTCTAATCATGGGCTATCATCGTGAGGGCCGGTGTTTTGGCTTATATCTATCATTACTATCTATCATTGCTGTATTGTATTGCTATTCTCTCTATCTAAATATAAGTTCGATTACTACTGTGTGAGATTAACGTATCAATATGTTGTAAGTTATGTCGTGTGCTCTTTCATGTCTATCTATCTTATTGCTTGATTGAGTCTACGATTCATTTATGCTATTCTATCTAGAGGTATCTGATGCTATTGTTCTAACTATCAGTATCTATCGATTCATACTATCTTATCTTATCTCTCACTATCTATCTAGTGCGTATCTGCTTCTATCTCATCATCAGTATTATCTCTAGTCTACTCTGATCTACGGTCTATCTATCATCTGATTTCTGAAACGTATCGATTAGGGGATGTGCATATCTATCGTATTGTGACATCTAGTTGCCGTATCTCGTTCGAGTCGTCATTCTACTAGCTACTCTATTTCATCTATTCCTGAGTCTATTGGATCTAACAATGCAATCTATCATCTATCTATCTTCTATCCTGATCTATACACACACACAGCACAGTGATGTGGTGGGTGGGTACAGCAGTGGCGGTCGAGACAGGCCCAGGCGGCACCACACGAGTACAGCAGGCGACACGAACATGACAGCACAGCACACGAAGGGCGGGGGGCACGCAGCAGGCGGGGCACAGCAGGGGATCAACACATACACGACAATACAACACACACAGGCACCATACAGCACAGTAACGACACATACACACACACAAGCACAGGGCGAGCTATGGACAGCACATACACACATGACACGAGCATCACACACATACGCATACACCACTACACGCACACACACCCACATACACACATGACACACACACATTACGAACACAACACACAACACACGAGTACCACACAGTAACACACAGCACAACACACACGAGAAACAACACATAGCACATACCACACATGACACACAAGCACACATACGCCGATAGCACCGGATGACATGAGCACATCAGCACATACAGCATACACATAACACACCCACACACACACACACAGACAGCCGTCCATGACACAGCATGCACGACACACACGAGCACACATGACACACACCACACACACAGCGTTCTCACACATACACCACACACACACACACACACAATACACACACACACATACACACACTCACATACCACACACACACACACACATAACACACACATACACATAAACATACAACATACGACACATCACATCATCACAACAGTATCACACACACACATGACACATACAACATACACACACAACACCACGACCACCACAACATCACACACACCCACACACCAATACACACACATACAACTCAACACACACATACATACACACACACACACACACACACACACAGCACACATACACACACACACACACACACACACATACATCACACACACACACACACACACACACACATACACACACACACACACCACACACACACGACACACACGACAACATCACACACACACACACATACACACACACACACAACACACACACACACACACATACACACACACACACACACACACACACACACATACACACAGGGAAGAGATGAGTATATTTAGCAGAGCAGAGAGAGATAGTGAAACTGATACAGCAGATCAATATATTCTATTTTTTTCTAAAAATATCTGTCAAGTGTTCCACATCCCGGTGGGAAAGTATACGGAGAAACGAGACACGGCTACTGGCACCGGGCACCGAACTAACAGGGAGAGGGGTACGGGGTAGGGATAGGGGCAAGGTACAGACAGATGGACATATGTACAGTATTCACTTTGCTCTGAAACTATGTAGCAGCAGTGTGTTCTACTCTGTGTCGGCTTCTGCTGCATAGTCTGAAACTGAACCAGGGGAGCCGACTGCCGATACAGTGTGGTAGGGTATGTGTAGTCTGAACTGACAGTGACACTTACACATAACTATAAACCCAGTGAGAATGAGGAATGAATGGGTATTGGGGAGTTGTATCAGGAGTCAGAACCAGCAGTGCAGGGAAGGGAAAGGGACAGACACAGTGACAGTTACACATAACTATAAACCCAGTGAGAATGAGGGATGAATGGGTATTGGGGAGTTGTATCAGGAGTCAGAACCAGCAGTGCAGGGAAGGGAAAGGGACAGACACAGTGACAGTTACACATAACTATAAACCCAGTGAGAATGAGGAATGAATGGGTATTGGGGAGTTGTATCAGGAGTCAGAACCAGCAGTGCAGAGAAGGGAAAGGGACAGACACAGTGACAGTTACACATAACTATAAACCCAGTGAGAATGAGGAATGAATGGGTATTGGGGAGTTGTATCAGGAGTCAGAACCAGCAGTGCAGAGAAGGGAAAGGGACAGACACAGTGACAGTTACACATAACTATAACCCAGTGAGAATGAGGAATGAATGGGTATTGGGGAGTTGTATCAGGAGTCAGAACCAGCAGTGCAGAGAAGGGAAAGGGACAGACACAGTGACAGTTACACATAACTATAAACCCAGTGAGAATGAGGAATGAATGGATATTGGGGAGTTGTATCAGGAGTCAGAACCAGCAGTGCAGGGAAGGGAAAGGGACAGACACAGTGACAGTTACACATAACTATAAACCCAGTGAGAATGAGGGATGAATGGGTATTGGGGAGTTGTATCAGGAGTCAGAACCAGCAGTGCAGGGAAGGGAAAGGGACAGACACAGTGACAGTTACACATAACTATAAACCCAGTGAGAATGAGGGATGAATGGGTATTGGGGAGTTGTATCAGGAGTCAGAACCAGCAGTGCAGAGAAGGGAAAGGGACAGGCACAGTGACAGTTACACATAACTATAAACCCAGTGAGAATGAGGAATGAATGGGTATTGGGAGTTGTAATCAGGAGTCAAGAACCAGCAGTGCAGGGAAGGGAAAAGGGGACAGACACAGTGACAGTTACACATAACTATAAACCCAGTGAGAATGAGGGATGAATGGGTATTGGGGAGTTTGTATCAGGAGTCAGAACCAGCAGTGCAGAGAAGGGAAAAGGGACAGGCACAGTGACAGTTACACATAACTATAAACCCAGTGAGAATGAGGAATGAATGGATATTGGGGAGTTGTATCAGGAGTCAGAACCAGCAGTGCAGGGAAGGGAAAGGGACAGACACAGTGACAGTTACACATAACTATAAACCCAGTGAGAATGAGGAATGAATGGATATTCGGGGAGTTGTATCCAGGAGTCAGAACCAGCAGTGCAGGGAAGGGAAAGGGACAGACACAGTGACAGTTACACATAACTATAAACCCAGTGAGAATGAGGAATGAATGGATATTGGGGAGTTGTATCAGGAGTCAGAAACCAGCAGTGCAGGGAAGGGAAAGGGACAGACACAGTGACAGTTACACATAACTATAAAACCCAGTGAAGAATGAGGAATGAATGGATTATTGGGGAGTTGTATCAGGAGTCAGAACCAGCAGTGCAGGGAAGGGAAAGGGACAGACACAGTGACAGTTACACATAACTATAAACCCAGTGAGAATGAGGAATGAATGGATATTGGGGAGTTGTATCAGGAGTCAGAACCAGCAGTGCAGGGAAGGGAAAGGGACAGACACAGTGACAGTTACACATAACTATAAACCCAGTGAGAATGAGGAATGAATGGATATTGGGGAGTTGTATCAGGAGTCAGAACCAGCAGTGCAGGGAAGGGAAGGGACAGACACAGTGACAGTTAAGTCTCTATGTATATGTAGGTCAGTAGCAGATCTCTGGGGGGCAGCACTTTCCTTGGCTCCCAGTTGCCCCTGAAAACAATAAAACCGCCAGCTACAAGTGGCAGTTATTGCCCTGTACATGGGATTATTATTCTCCTCCCCCATCCCCCCTGCATCTAGAATTTTCTTTTCTCCTATACGGAAAGGCCTAATTATCTGGGCTTATTGGGGCCCCCCGGGGCCCGGGCGGAGCCAAGAGTAAAGCCTGTATTGTATTGCAGTGCTCCATCTGTGCAGCTCTGTGTGGCTTATAATTACCCATAATTACCCAATTACCTGTGCCAAGG